>NC_081853.1:30861444-31171303 GCF_963259705.1 Myotis daubentonii | reverse complement strand
GCGTTTTTCCTGGACTGCTTCAGACAGGCAAACCAGGAGAGACTGTGTAGATTAAGGGACATAGTTGTTCCCTGGTGCTGTGCTGGGCTCACCACACCTGGAGAGAGAGCCAGTCCAGGTGATTAGCACCTTACTGTCAGAGACCTGTTCCCTACTCTGTCTAGAATTCAGGTCTTCTGGGTTGACCTTCCTCCTCTGAATATTCCCAACCCCTGACTGAGGAGCCTGTTTTGGCCTTCCTGCCCCTACTCAACGGTTCAGTGGCCCTCTAGCACTCAACGGATTCAGAGGAGAGAGCAGAAAGCCTAAGTTGGTCAAAGGAGGTACAGGAAAGAGTATAATCAAGTCAAGGATAGGTCTGTGCATGCTGGGGAGTCAGAAGAAGGACTTTGCTATTTATAGGCAGTGAGGATCAATCTGTATGTCAGGAAAACTGCCAGTGTTAAAGCTGACAGCATAGAAAAGTTTAAAAAGCTAGAAAACTATTTTGTTTAGTAAACAGTCATTTACATAACAATTTGCTCTTTATACGTAACCATCATGTGGCACAGTAGCCAATATACATACATGGCTGATTAACTTGTCTGAATTGTACTTGCTTGTAGCCCTAAATTCCACGTATGAGTGCCAAGCATTGGTGTTCATTGCTCTTAGACCTTAATTGTCGGTTGAGGTAGCAAGGTAAAGTGCTCATACCTTTAAAAAGTTAAAAATAACATTGCACACAAGTGCATTGGTTGGCATTGTTTTGTTTTGGATTATTGTATCAGCGCATGTTATTGGATTTTGTCTATTTTAAAAATTCGCTTAATCGTGTCTTCCAGTTAGCTAATCCCCATAAAACCAGCTTTTACTTGGCTGTGGCTGTCCTCTTAGCACTCACTAAGCCATTCTTATTTTCAGCCATTCTTTACTGTGCTGACTGCTCTTCTCTGGAACTATGCACCTGCATACCTTGCACTCTTTATGCTTGTGTTCTCACAAGATGTGGTCATGTGAAAAGGAGAAGAAAGATAACCTTTAAAGGAGATTGAGGGGAGAGGTGTTTGGAGCAATAAATGAACATTTTTATGGATTCTTGTAGTTTATAAAGTTATTTGGAAGGCCAGCTTGAATTGCAATATACTTTTAGTGACATTTAAGTATAGCTTTAGAGGCTGTGGTCTGTTTTTTTAAGTGCAAAGAAATCTCTGTGTTCATAAAGTCTGCATCTGTTGGTGAAGTTTAGCTTATTCACCTTGAACCTCAAATAGTACTGGAGAGATTAATGCCCATTGTGATTAAATGCTCAGTGTGTAGTGTATGCTTCTTTCCACAGCTTTAAGTGATGATGGAGAAGTAATGAGAGAATGAATCTAAGAGGGGCAAAGGCAGTGCAGGAACAGATACTGAGGACCAGTAGGAAAAGCATTTGTCAGAGACTGAGCCTCTAGCAGGAAGTTGGGGGAAAAGAATGTAACTGTTTTCTGAACCATACAAAGCCCTCCAGCTCCTCTTCCAGCTGTTGTAACATCATCTTTTTTTTCTCTTTAAGTATGTTTTTATTGATTTCAGAGAGGAAGGGAGAGGGAGAGAAAGAGAGAGAGAAACATCAATGACAAGAAAGGGGCAGTGAATGTCCTGCCTCCTGACTGCCCTCTACTGGGAATTGAGCCCATAACCCAGGCATGTGCCCTGACTGGAAATCAAACCTCAACCTCCTGGTTCATGGGTCCTCTAGCACTCAACTACTGAGCCACACCAGCTGGGCTGATGTAGCATCATCTTGACTCATCATACCTCTGGCCTGTAAAGTACCCTCTGTACCTTTAGTTCTTCATCTGAAGAATGGGATAAAAATACCTGCCCTCACCCTAGCCGGTTTGGCTTAATTGATGGAGTTCGATTCCAGTCAAGAGCACATACCTGGGTTGCAGGCTCAATCCCTGGCCCTGATCAGGCGCGTGTGGGAGGCAACCAATCGATGTGTCTCTCTTACATCAATGTTACTCTGTCTTTCCCCCTCCCTTCCACTCACTCTAAAAATTAATGGAAAATATCCTTAGGTGATTAAAAAACAAACAAACAAAAAAAAACACTGCCCTCTTCAACATGGGGACCAAACGAAGTAACAAGAGGAGACATTTTAAAATGTTAAAGAACATAGCAAATATTGGTGATTGTATTTTCCTGTGTATATTTAGACAACCTTGCTTTCAGCTCTTTATGTTGTTAGGCCATTCTTAGATCAAATTATAGGTGTTGTGTTTCCTTTGTTCCAATGACTTTGATTGCCACATTGACTCTTGCCTGCTCCTATAAACCTAAGTTTCCTAAACCCATTTTCTGTATTTCCCTGTATACCCCCACTTGTCATCCATCCTCTTCCTTTGTAAAAAGTCTTGACCCTGGCTTGTTCTCTCCTCTGTTATAAAAGGCTGTATTCTGTTGCCCTCATATGAATATCATTTACTTTTTTAGATTCTTATTAATCTCCTGATTACCTTTATCTTAATTCTTTGTTTTTAAGCAGATACAGGCCAACCATACTTCTTTTTTTAATAGCCAAGGTACAATGTCTATAGTCCTTGCCATTCACTGCCCCTTCCCATTTTTTTCCTGTGGCATATTCTCCAGGGGTCTGATACCCTAACACTTGTTTGCTCAGGATACCCCACTATGAGAAAACTAGGTCAACCCTTTTCAATCTACTTTAAAACACCCATTCTCTACCTTCTCTCTTAGGATTTTGCCTTTGGGTCATAATAAATGTTTGTTAATCTCGGTGGCTTATTACTCCTTATAAGCTGACATATATGTATTTTAATAGGAGTCCAAGGGAATAAATGTTGTAAATAGCTGCATGGGAGGTGATAAGCACACAGCCTTTGGAAGTGTTCAGCTTGGGCTGGTGACCACTTCTCAAGGTTGAGCTAAAAGATTCCTAGTCCCTTCCAATTCTGAAAAATCCATGAATGACTAATGGTGGGAGTTTCAAGAACTTTGGCAAGTCAGTTCCAATCTCTCTGTGTACTTGCTGTTTGTGGCTCTGCAACCCCACTTTCTTACTACAGGCTATTCTTTCAGCTTCCCCAGCAGTTGCCAATTGCCTGTCACATCTGAGAGCATTTTCTTGGCAAACCACCATTTTGCATGAAAGGATTTGGATTGGGGAAAGTGGATTTGACAGTTTACAACCCAAAATATATTAATTGTGAGCTTTGGACCTTGGCAATCATAACTTATACAATAAACAATCTGTTTGGTTGCTAAGCAACACTTTTCCCTCATTCTTGACCTCAGTGGAGGTATTTGAACTCTGGACTTATGAAATCTTAAATTCCCTCCTGCTTGCAGAACATGCTTTAGTGGCCTTGGCAGGTAAAGCATCTTATTTCTGTCCTGTACGTACCTCCCTTGTTTGAATCTCACCTTCCATATCCTCCTCTCTGACATGAACCCAGCAGGCATGGGCTTTCTCAGCATAACTAATCGCAGGCTGGGATTAGTCTTCAGTCTTCTGTAGAGCTCCCCCTTTGCTAAGGCCTCACAATAGGCACAACTTCACCTAATGTGGATTCACATCTTGTCAGCCTCCAATGGAGAAACTCAGTGATGAAGGCTCAACAGGTCCTACATCTAATATGAATAATAAGAATTTCTTTAACAGCAAGATGTGTCTCTTTGAAGAGTTCCAGGTTTGGGAATATGTTTTACATGTGTATACAAAATTGGTAACATTTAGAGATCTAATTGAAAGAAAGAGCTTTTTATTGAGGAATAAAATATTTTCTTTTTAGGGTATTGTAATTGCTTTGTATTCATTCCCAGTTCTTAAGGCTTTTATGATATGAGGTAGCTTTTATAATTTGTGGTAGCTTCTAATACATAAATAAACTGTAGCATTTTGATTTTTAACTTTTATCTTTTACCTGAATTATAACCATTCAAATAGATTTATAGCTACTTTCTTGAGCAGTCACGGCTTTTCTGGTTGTTCTTGAACGTGGGGCCTAACATAATATGCAAAGGAGAGAGTGGGAGACAGAAGTGGAGTGTATTAACACCAAATGACCAAGTAATAAAGGTGATTGTAGTTTTCTGCCATAGGAAGGAAGGGCATGCACAGCCATGACATTTAATCATTTCTTCTTCTTCCTAGAAGGTAGAAAATATATGATGTAAGAGTGGTAGGAAGGGGAAAGACTGATTACTTTAATGTCAGGATCGGAGAAAGAAGCATCACTATAAATGAACTTAGAGAAAAGGTTTCAATGAATTCCATTTTCTTCATTAAACATCCCTCTATTTTGTTTCCCCTGTCTCTACCTGAGAAATGTGTCTCTGTCTCAGTTTTGCTCCCCCAAGGTCCCTTTTGTCCACTATGGCTTGAAGAGTAAAAGCCCTTTCTTTGGCCATGTTATCTCTTACTGCCCCTTGGCTTACACTGTATTTATGTTTTATTTGCAGGTCTGTGGCTGTCCTCTCTATTGGAAAGCTCCCATGTTCAGGGCTGCAGGGGGAGAGAAGACAGGATTTGTGTCAGCACAGTCATTTATTGCCTTGTGGAGAAAGTAAGTATGTGAGCAGTTTCTCTGAGGCTAGGCTAAGAATTGTCTGGTCCTCATGACATGCTTTATAAAGCACACTTATTTTATTCATTTATTAATTTTCCTTTACCCTTTATTTCCACAAGTAAAATTCAATGATTCACAGCCATTTATACCCACACACAAATCCTTTTCATAAGCCTTTATCTTATATGTCTCTAAGCAGTAAATTAGATCTTCAGAAATACCTCTAAAATAACCATTTGATAGTTTCAGTTTTACTTGTTAAATTTGAGTCTTAGGATTTGACTCTTGTCATAGTGACGTAAGAGCAAACCACATGTATCACAAGCAAATACAGCTTCCATTCTCATATGATCCAATTTAGAATTGTGTCCAGTTGATTCATTAAAAATAACTGAATTGTAAAAAATGTTTATTGTTACTTTTTGAAAGCTCCAGTTAAGGAACAAACAATTAGTACATATATCAAAACTCTCCTAGATTTGAACATCTTGACAAATTTTCTTGAATTCAAACCCAACTTTCTTCTTTTTTTTTCCTCCCTGCTTGCTTCTTTAGAAGTTATTTCTTGATTTATTTTATATAAGAGCATGTCACAGCTGGCTCCTTCTACCTCTTTTAACTGATCAACTTTCTTTATGTTCTTTTCACCTTTTCTGGTCTAGATACCCTTCCTGGTAAACTGTTGGGAAATGCTATTCACCTATTATCATTATCATCATTTAATAATTCACATATAGCCCTGGCCAGTTTGACTCATGGGTTGGAACATCAGCATGTGGACTGAAGGGTCGCGGGTTCAATTTCCAGTCAAGGGCACCTACCTCAGTTGCAGGCTTGATCCCTGTCCCTGATCAGGGCACATGCAGGAGGCAAGCAATCGATGTGTTTCTCTCACATCAATGTCTCTCTCTCTCTCTCTCTCTCTCTCTCTCTCTCTCTCTCTCTCTCTCTTTCTCTCTCCCCCTCTCTCTCTCCCTCTCCCTCTCCTCCCTCCTTTCCACTCTCTCTAAAAGAATCAATAGAGCTGGTTTGGCTAGAGCATCAGCCTGTGTACTGAAGGGTCCCAGGTTCGATTCTGCTCAGGGGCACATGCCCAGGTTGCAGGCTCGAACCCCAGCGGGGGGCATGCAGGAGGCAGCCAATCAATGATTCTCTCTCATCATTGATGACTCTATCACTCTCTCCCTCTCCCTTCCTCTCTGAAATCAATAAGAATATATATATTTTTAAAGTCAATGGAAAATATATCCTTGGGTGAGGATTTAAAAAAAAAAGCCCCCAACTCAAGGTCATGGGAGTAACTGACAGCTGAATTTAAAAAAGTAAAAAATAAAATTCACATATACAGTAATAGCAGCATAATTCAGCTTACAGATACTTTCTAATCCCTTCATGACACCTAAAAGCCCTTAGTAGTATAATGTTTAAGAACATATTAGGTGATTAATAAATGTATTCTTATTTTTTAAAATCTAGCAGCAAGTTGAGTTGACCAAATTCTTTGTGCATTGCTAAAGTAATCAGGGGGTATAAGACTACTGGTTCATGAACTTTTGAAGAACCACACCAAAGCTAAAAGTTACAAATGATTCATGTTTTCAAGGTGGATTTTAGTCATCTTATTACAGGGAGTAGTTCTAAATTGTTCAGATACCAAGGACTGAAAGGGCCCTAGGAGAATCATTCCTCATACACCATCAGGATGACACTCCAAAGTCAGAGTCATTATCACCATTTCACCTCTCCTATAGCAAACGGAAACTGCTGGGTAAATCTACAACTGTCTTCTTTTTTAATGTGTGGATAAGCAGTCCTAAAAGGGAATTATTTTGAGGCTAGAAATACCAAAAACAAAATACTAATTAGCCAGGAGTAAATCAGCAAAGGAATTATTCTTTGCCCTTAGAGTATTTCCAGCAGAACCTGGGGAAAGAAAATAGAGCCTAGGGTCTGAACAGTAGGGAGGTTGGCTTGGATTCCCTCCCTCTTCCCCACCATTAAAACTAGGACTTCAGCCCTGACCAGTTTCACTCAGCAATTAGAGTGTTGGCCCGAGAATCAAGGGGTCACAGGTTCGATTCCCAGTCAAAGGCATGTACCTGGGTTATAGTTTCCCAACCCCTGTCGGGGTGCATGTGGGAAGCAACCCATCGATGTGTCTCTCTCACATCACTGTTTCTCTCCCCCCCCCCTTTCTCTCCTCCTACTCTCTAACAAAATCAATGGAAAAAATACACACACAAAAAAAGGCCAGGACTTCAGCTGGATGCTCTGATTGTCTATTAATCACTATTATTGTTATTTTAAATCAGCATACAGTATAACAGGAGAATTCAGGAACTTGAAATGTGTAGGTGTTCTAGCTTTCATTCAGCTAAATACTTTCATCCTGGTAGGTACCAGGCCTGAAAAGACCTCAGCTGGAGTGTTACTCAAGGGTAGAAGAAATAGGGATATTGCATAGAGATATTTGTCAGAAGTGTCTTCAGCCAATGAGTTCAGCATTGTTGACAAAAACCATCTAGCAATCTGGGAAAGCAACAAGAAGTGAATTATGATTGTTTAAGAGAAAATTTTGCGAAAGCTGGGAAATTGAAAAAAAGAAATAGTCTATTCTGTAAAAGATTAGAGCCAGAGAGAACTATAACTACTTATATTCTGTTATTTTTGAATATTCTCAGACCCTATGTTTGTGAGCCTGAGGCTGACTGTAGCAAAGGAAAACTAGTATCCAGCTTGATTTACCTACAGTTAGCTGCATAATATTGAGGAAAGTAATAGCCAGTGTTTTTGTCTTAAGACTATGTCACTGAGATAGGATGGATATTTATGTTGGTAGGTAGAGCAGCAGCAGCCGCAACCAATGTATTCCTTTATTGAGATGAATCATTTTAATTGTATCTCTAGGGAAAAGAGAAGGCAAAAGGAGGGAAAAGACATGAAGCACAAATCTTTATTTTAGGAACTGGAAGAAACTACTTATCCTGTATAATAAAAGCCTAATATGCAAATCAACCAAACCCGTGGAACGACTGTAGTAAAGCTTTATCTCCTGGCCAGATATAAAATGGTTAGAGTGCCCTCTAGTGGGAACTCCTCTCTGAGCTCTTAAAGCCTTTTAAACGCCTGGTACTTTAAGGGAGACCCTAAGTATGTTATTTTGGGAGATTAAGCAATTTAGCGTGATAGTTTGAGTTACCACACTGACCTTGAAAAAGACGTGTTTATTTTTGTAATTTTTTTGCAAATTGTACCCTTTCCAGAAAGTATCTTGGACCAAACTGTAGTATTTTAAACTTTCAAGTACAAAAAATAACTGGCAAATAATGATACAGAATCAAAGCATAGTGATATACACATATGTGTGCTGACTTCCAATAAAAGTCAAATACAAAAGTCACAGCATAACAGGAAATAATTTCCCTCTTGTCCCAATGCTTCTGGGGTGGATGGTTACTAGCCCCTTCCAGGTGGTTTGTGGGTAGACATCTAATGGGCTCTTGTTCCCATGCCTCTGCCCTCCCTTCTTTCCCTGCTCTACTGCCCATTTCATTTTTCTCCTCTGACATGTTTTTCTTATAATAAGGACATTTTTAGGGGGAAGACATTGCTCTACAATTTTGTTGTTTGAGTTCCTAGATTTACCAGCTTTGTGGCATAGATCCTCTCAAATGAAGTTAGTAATATTGTTCATATTTTTATGCTTTACTTCTCTCCTTTTTTTTTTAAAATATATTTTATTGATTTTTTACAGAGAGGAAGGGAGAGAGATAGAGAGCTAGAAACATCGATGAGAGAGACATCGATCAGCTGCCTCCTGCACATCCCCCACTGGGGATGTGCCCGCAACCCAGGTACATGCCCTTAACCGGAATCGAACCTGGGACCTTTCAGTCCGCAAGCCGACGCTCTATCCACTGAGCCAAACCGGTTTCGGCACTTCTCTCCTTTTTATGACAATATGTCATTTGTCTATTAATAAAACAATATTTTATTCTTAAGAGTTCTAGAAATTACCAGTTTAGAATCACTATGTTTACCTTCTTTCTTCAGCTTTCACGACTTTTTAAAAAACTTATCTTTATTGTTGAAACTATTACAGATGTCTGCTTTTCTTCCCCATTGACCCCCTCCAACCCACACCCGTTCTCCCCCTCCCTCTCTCCCCCCGCCCCAGGTCTTCACTACATGCTTTCACAACTTTTATCTCCTCTTTTCTCCTGCCATATAGAGTTCACCAGCCACTAGCATTGGCTGTAATTCACCTTTTCTTTGTATTTTATCTTTGTTTCTAATAGCAAAAGACCATACCTGACTTGGCTTTTCCCTTTCATAGTATCTCTCATGTGTCATGTCTGTACGGGCTTTATTTAGTAGTGCTGTTCTTTCTTTAAAACATACTCCTTTCCAAAGACCGCACTGCCTTTTTGCTGTGATCATCCCACCCATTTTTTAATGCTAAGAGGTGGTTCCTATCATCACCTATTGCACTAATCTTTTTCTGAAAGTATATTTATTAACTTTGGGGGCTTTGAACATGCTGAAGAATGATAAGGAGGATAAATATAAATATCATACTATAGCTTTAATAATAACAAATGAAGTTAGTTATGTATACATCTGCTAGTCAGATCACAAACATTTTTGAGAGTCTTCTGTGTGAACATTGCTGTGCTAGGTGCTAAAGGAAAAAAGAGCTATAAATTTGCCTGCCCTTTAGGTGCCAGAGAGATAAAAGAAAGCTAACAGTACCATGGTATAGATAATACATGTAAATTAAATAGTACAAAGATCACTAAGGAATTTAGTTGTCAGAGAACGCTTTTTGGAAGAGGGAGGTGGGTTATTAGCTGGACCTTAAAGAATGTCCAGCATTCAGATAACAGAGTTGTAAGGGGTGGTATTCTAGGAGAGGGGAACAGGATGAGAAATGGCACAGAGGCAAAAATGCCCGTGAAGCACTCAGAGAATAGTGGGTCAGGCCCGCAGCCTGGAGTCTTAAGTTTCATTTAGCAAAGTAGTAAGATAGGTAGATAGGCAGGCTGCAGCCTAATTACAAAGGGCCTTAAATATCCAACTTAGGCATTTAAACTTTTCTAAGTGGTAGATAGCTACTGAACATTTTTGAAAAGGGGAATTACATAGTCAAAGGATGCTTTAGAATGAAGAATTGCCTATATAAGATTGGGTGAACAGGGGGAGAAACAAGATGGCGGCAGAATAGGCAGCCACGTCCCAAGGCTTGTCCCGGAGCAAATAGAATGAACAGCTGAAACAAATAACATCCACCCCGAATTGGCAAAGGATACTTAGCTGGTGAGACAGTTTGCAGCCGGGAAGGGCAGAGTTCTTCTTATCCACTCATCCCTTTTGTACTTCCTCTATACTGAAGTGAGGTCCTCCTCATATTTATCCAATTCTTAACCTTATTTCCTGTATATCAGCTCAGCCTCTACAGATTCTGCCCCCACCCTCTTTACTGGGTGTTTGGTGTTTATATTTGTTTGGTTTATCTATTGGTTCTGTGGTGTTTTCTCCATATATATATATTCTCCTTTTTCTTTTCTCTCCTATCTTTTTTTTTTCTCTCTTAGATATCATTTGTGCTCTTTTCTCTCCCCTAATTCTCTTTTCTCAGGTGGTCACTTACATTGGGGCTATCGGTGTCGTGAGTACATTCATGCTTTGTTCCCTTTGGGTCATGTCTTGTTAAGGTGAATTTTATCCTATCTGGCTAAAGTGCTAGAGAGCAAGCCACATAACCAGACACCTGGAGAGGAAAATTCATTAACAAACAGGTCAATTGCACCCTAGACCCAGCTACAGAGGCAGGAAGAAGGCAGCAGCAAGGGAGCAAAAGAGGAGTGTGTGGTTGTGTGTGGGGTGTGTGTGTGTGTGTGTGTGTGTGAATGAGGCACAGACCCCGCAGGACCTTCCGGGGCAGGCTAACCTGGCTAGCCTAACTAGGCAGCCTCTGCTACCATTGCAAACAGGACCAGGAGGGCAGCTCTTCTTCAGAGGCCTCGCCTTTTCGAAGGAGAGAGCTGATGTAACTGAGATCCCAGCCTCACCTCCACCCAGGGTGCCCTCAGGTAACACCTGGTACTCTACAGCCACCCCTGCCAGGGACCTGACACCTCGGCTGTGGTCCCACGGTCACAAAGTCTCCAGCCACCCCGGGCACAGGTTCCTGTGAGTTCTGAAGCATGCTCCCCTCCGACCAGTCCAACGCTTTAGTCTAGGGCACTGCAACCACGTGAGCAGCAGACACGTGAACAGCAAGCTCCTGTCCAAGGAGCATCAGCCCCGTGAGCAGGCTGCCCCAGGCCTAAGAGCAGCAGCCTCATGTGGCCTGCCCCTGTCCAAAGAGCAGCAGCTGTGTGAGCGGCCAGCTCCCCCGTCTGAGGAGCAGCAACCACGCAAGCAGCCCGACCCATCTGAGGAGCAGTAGCCGCACGAGCAGTCTGCCTATGTCTGTGGAGAGGCAGCCTTACGCAACCCACCCCCATTTGAGGAGCAACAGCTGCACATAGCCCGCACCCTGCACCAGTCCGAGGAGTAGCAGCTGCGCAAGCATCTTGCCCTCGTCCAAGCAGCAGCAGCCGTCCAAGCAGCCTGCCCAATCCAAGAAGCAGCAGTTGTGTGAACAGCCAGCCCCCATCCGAGGAGCAGCAGTTGTGCGAGCAGCCCGTCCCCATTCGAGGAGCAGCAGCAGCCTACCCTGGTCCGAGGAGCAGCAGCCACATGAGCAGACCGCCCACGTCCGAGGAGCAGCAGCCCTACGCAGCACGCACTGGTCCGAGGAGCAGAGCCACACACAGACTGCACCTGTCCGACGAGCAGCAGCCGGGTGGGTGGCCCATCCCCATCCGAGGAGGGGCAGCCACGCATACAGCTCACTCCTGTCCGAAGAGCAGCAGCCACGCAAGCAGCCCACCCCCGTCCGAGGAGCAGCAGCCGCGCAATCAACCTGTCCAAGTCAAGGAGCAGTAGCCCCACAAGCAGCCCACCACATCAGAGGAACAACAGCAGCGTGCAGCCAGCCCCCATTCAAGGAACAACAGCCACCTGAGCAGTCCACCCCAGTTCAAGGAGTAGCAGCTGCGTGTGTAGCCTGCCCCCATCCAAGGAACAGCAGCCTCATGATCAGCACACCCTCTGTCTGAGGAAAAGCAGCTGTGTGAGAAGCCTCCCCTCACCAGCCAGAGGAGCCACCACGGCTGTGAACAGCACCCACCAGAGGAGCTGCTGCCAACTGAGGAGCAGCTGCTACCACAACCGCCCGGGGAGCAACCACAGCCCGAGGAGCCACTGCCACCCAAGGAGCAGCCCCTGAATGACTCAACATCTAGATCTGTCAGTGAGATCAAACATGGGTAGACAAAGGAACCCCCAAAGGAAAGGAAAGGACTCACCAGAAAAGCAGCTAAGTGAAACAGAGGCATGGAGGAAAAAATCAACAACTTATGCAAGAATCAAGAAGAAATGGATGAAAAAAATGAGCAACTTCTGTAAGAATCAAGAAGAGATGGATGAAAAAAATCAATAACTTATGTAAGAATCAAGAAGAAATGAAGAGTGATATAGCTGCATTAAAAAACACCATTGAAAGTTTCAACAGTAGACTAGGAGAAGCAGAGGACATAATTAGCGAATTAGAAGACAGGGAAGCAAAACATACCCAAACTGAACTGCAATTGGAGAAAAAAATTAAAAGACAGGAGGAGAGCCCAAGGGAGCTATGGGACAACATGAAACGAAACAACATACGAATAATAGGGGTGCCAGAACAACAGGAAGAGGAACAAGGGTTAGAAAACCTACTTGAAGAAATAATATCAGAAAACTTCCCTGAGATGGGGAAGAAAAAAGTCACACAAGCACAGAGAGTCCCAAAGAAGATGAACCTGAAAAGACCCACACCAAGACACATCATAATTACCATGGCAAATGTTCAGGACAAAGAGAGAATCTTAAAGGCTGCAAGAGAGAGACGGAAAGTTACATACAAGGGCTCTCCCATTAGATTATCAAACGATTTCTCAACAGAAACACATCAGGCCAGAAAAGAATGGACGGAAATTTACAAAGTAATGCAAAGCAAGGGACTGAATCCAAGAATACTCTATCCAGCAAGGCTATCATTCAAAATTGAAGGGGAAATAAGCTTCACAGACCAAAAAAAAAGGCTGAGTTTATCACCACCAAGCCAGCAATGCAAGAAATGCTAAAGGGACTGGTGTAAAAAGAAGAAATAAAAAGCTCAGAAAGAAAACAGCCACAAAAAATAGAAATGGCTACAAACAAGTACCTTTCAGTAATAACTTTTAACATAAATGGACTAAATGCTCCAATCAAAAGACATCAAGTAGCTGAATGGATAAAAAACAAAATGACCCATATAGTTGCTGTCTACAAGACACCCACCTCAGAATAAGGGACTCACACAGACTGAAAGTGAAGGGATGGAAAAATATATTTCAGGCAAATGGAAATGAAAAAAAAAGCTGGGGTAGCAATACTTATATCAGACAAAATAGACCTCAAAGTGAAGGCCATAAGAAGAGATAAGGAAGGCCACTTCATAATACTAAAGGGATTGATACAACAAGAGGATATAACCCTGATAAACATATATGCACCCAATGCAGGAGCACCCAAATACATAAAAAAAACTCCTGGAAGATATCAAGGGAGAGATCGACAACAATACAATCATAGTAGGGGACTTTAATACACCACTGACATCACTGGATAAATCCTCTAGACAAAAAATCAGCAAAGAAACATCAATCCTAAATGACTCACTAGATCAGATGGACTTAATTGACATCTTCAGAACATTTCACCCCAAAGCCACGGAATATACGTTCTTCTCAAGTGCACATGGGACATTTTCAAAAATAGACCACATATTGGGTCACAAGCAAAGTCTCCCCAAATTCAAGAAGATAAATCATACCAAGCATCTTCTCAGACCACAATGGCATAATATTAGAAATAAACTACAATAAAAACAACCCAAAACACTCAAACACTTGGAAGCTGAATAGCATGTTATTAAATATTGATTGGGTTTCCAATGAGATCAAAGAAGAAATTAAAAACATCCTGGAAACTAATGACAATGAAAACACAACAATCCAAAACCTATGGGATACAATAAAAGCAGTCCTAAGAGGGAAGTTTATAGCTCTACAGGCCTACCTCAAAAAAACAAGAAAAAATGGTAGTAAATCATCTAACTCTACATCTCAAAGAATTAGAAAGAGAGCAACAAGAAAAGCCCAGAGTGAGCAGAAGGAAGGAGATAATAAAGATTAGAGCAGAAATAAATGACATAGAGACCAAAAAAACAATACATAAAATCAATGAAACCAAGAGCTGGTTCTTTGAAAGTATAAACAACATTGATGAACCTCTAGCCAGGCTCACCAAGAAGCAAAGAGAGAGGACCCAAATAAACAAAATCAGAAATGATAGAGGCGAAATAACAACAGATCCCACAGAAACACAAATGATTGTTAAAAAATACTATGGACAACTCTACTCCAACAAACTAGACAACCTGGAGGAAATGGACATATTCCTAGAAAAATACAACATTCCAAAACTCAATCAGGAAGAATCTAAAAATCTCAATAGGCCAATAACTATGGAAGAAATTTAAGCAGTCATCAAAAAGCTTCCAGCAAACAAAAACCCAGGGCCAGGCGGCTTCACGGGAGTTTTACAAACATTCAAGGAAGAACTAAAACCTATCCTCCTCAGACTGTTCCAAAAAATTCAAGAGGAAGGAACACTTTCCAGCTCATTCTATGAAGCCAGCATCACCCTAATACCAAAACCAGGTAAAGACAACACAATGAAAGAGAATTACAGGCCAATATCCCTCAGGAACATAGATGCCAAAATACTCAACAAAATCTTAGCAAATCGGATCCAGCAATACATCAGAAAGATCATACACCATGACCAAGTAGGATTTATCCCAGGGATGCAAGGATGGTAAATATCCGCAAATCAATAAACGTGATACATCACATAAACAAATTGAAAGAAAAAACCACATAGTCATCAATTGATGCAGAAAAAACATTTGACAAAATCCAACACCCATTTTTGATAAAAACTCTCAGCAAGGTGGGAATAGAAGGATCATACCTCAACATAATAAAAGCCATATATGACAAACCCACAGCCAACATCATACTCAATGGACAAAAACTAAAACCATTTCCCCTAAGAACAGGAACAAGACAGGGATACCCACTCTCACCACTCCTGTTCGACATAGTACTGGAAATATTAGCCATTGCAATTGAACAAGAAGAAGAAATAAAAGGCATCCAAATTGGAAAAGAAGAAGTAAACTGTCCTTATTCGCAGATGACATGATATTATACATAAAAAAACCCTAAAAACAGACTTAATAAATGAATTCGGCAATGTAGCAGGATACAAAATTAACACCAAGAAATCTATGGCATTTCTATACACCAATACTGAACTTACAGAAAGAGAGACTAAAAAAGCAATCCCATTTACCGTCGCACCAAAATAATTAAGATACCTAGGAATAAACTTAACTAAAGAGGTAAAAGACCTCTACTCAGAAAACTACAGGACGTTGAAAAAAGAGATAGAGGAAGACATAAACAGATGGAAAAACATACCATGTTCTTAGATTGGTAGAATCAACATCATTAAAATGTCCATACAACCCAAAGCAATCTATAAATTCAACGCACTTCCCATTAAAATACTAACGGCATATTTCACAGACCTAGAACGAAATCTCCAAAAATTCATCTGGAATAAAAAAAGACCCCGAATAGCTGCAGTGATCCTAAGAAAGAACAAAGTAGGTGGGATCTCAATACCAGATATCAAGCTGTATTACAAAGCCACTGTTCTCAAAACTGCCTGGTACCGGCACAAGAACAGACATATAGATCAATGCAATAGAATAGAGAGCCCAGAAATCAACCCGAACCAATATGCTCAATTAATATTTGACAAAGGAGGCAAGAACATAATATGGAGTCAAGACAGTCTCTTCAATAAATGGTGTTGGGAAAATAGGACAGATACATGCAAAAAATGAAACTAGACCACCCACTTACACTATACACAAAAATAAACTCAAAATGGATAAAGGACTTAAATGTAAGACGGGAAACCATAAAAATACTAGAGGAATCCAAAGGCAACAAAATCTCAGACATATGCCGAAGCAGTTTCTTCACCGATACAGCTCCTAGGGCATTGGAAACTAAAGAGAAAATAAACAAATGGGACTACATCAAAATAAAAAGCTTCTGCACAGCAAAAGAAACCATCAACAAAACAGCAAGAAAGCCCACCGCATGGGAGAACATATTTGCCAATGTTATCACTGATAAGGGTTTAATCTCCAACATTTATAGGGAATTCATACAACTTAACAAAAGGAAGATAAACAATCCAATCAAAAAATGGGCAAAGGACGTAAATAGACACTTTTCAAAAGAGTACATTCATAAAGCCAAGAGACATATGAAAACATGCTCAAAGTCACTAATCATCCGAGAAATGCAAATCAAAACAATGAGGTACCATCTCACACCTGTCAGAATGGCTATCATCAACAAATTAATAAACGACAAGTGCTGGAGAGGATATGGAGAAAAAGGAACACTCGTGCACTGCTGGTGGGAATGCAGACTGGTGCAGCCACTATGGAAGACAGTATGGAGTTTCCTCAAAAAGTTAAAAATGGAACTCCCATTTGACCCAGTGATCCCACTTCTAGGAATATATCCCAAGAAATCAGAAACACCATTCAGAAAGGATATATGCACCCCTATGTTCATAGCAGCACAATTCACCATAGCTAAGATCTGGAAACAACCTAAGTGCCCATCAGCAGATGAATGGATTAGAAAACTGTGGTACATCTACACGATGGAATACTATGCTGCTGTAAAAAAGAAGGAATTCTTACCATTTGTGACAGCATGGATGGAACTGGAGAGCATTATGCTAAGTGAAATAAGCCAGTCAATGAAGGAAAAATACCACATGACCTCACTCATTTGTGGATAATTAAGACCATTATAAACTGATGAGCAAAAATAGATACCGAGGCAGAGCAAAATCGAACAGACTGTCAAACTACAGCTGGAAGGCTGGGGAGGGTTGAGGGGTGGGTGTGGGGGGTGAGAAATCAACCAAAGGACTTGTATGCATGCATACGAGCATAACCAATGGACACAAGACACTGCGGGGCATGGGTGGCTAGGGCAGGGTCAAGGGGAGAAAAAAAAAGGAGACATATATAATACTCTTCGTAATACTTTAAGCAATAAAATAAATAATTGAATAAATAAATACAGATTAGGTGAACAGTGAAGCCTTCTATGACCCTCATACTTTCTAGCAGTCTCAGCATGAAATAATGAAAATTGGACTTGAGGGTACAATGGAAATAGAAAGGAAGGAATAGTTGCCTAAAACCATGGTCAGCAAACTGCGGCTCGGGAGCCACATACGGCTCTTTCGCCCCTTGAATGTGGCTCTTCCTAAGCCTTAGGAGTACCCTAATCCTATCTAATAAAAGACAAAAAGGGCAATTGACCATACCTTCACTATGCTTCCCATCGGCTAATCAGGGCGATATGCAAATTAACTGCCAAGAAAGATGGCAGTTAACCACCAACAAAGATGGCAGTTAATTTGCATACATAGGCGCCAAGCAATGGAGCGAAGCCAGCTGGCCCTGGGCAGGAGCAGCGAGAGAAGGCCAGCATGGCAAGTGAAGAGCAAAGAGGGAAGCCTGCTGCGCTGGCCTTCGCCACGCCCCCGGGGCCCAAGCTCGGCCAGCAGCAAGGGGCATAGCTCCTCGCTGCTTGCCGTGCGCTGGCCTCTGCCACACCCCCGGAGCCCATGCACAGCGAGCAAGGAGCTAAGCCCCTTGCCTGCCGTGCTGGCCCCTCCCGGTGAAGAGCGAAGGCCTGGATTCTGGGCAACGGAGGAAAACTGGTGCCAGCAGCCAGGGGAAGGGGCCCCCCGAGAGGCCCCAGACTGCGAGAGGGCACAGGCCGGGCTGAGGGACCCACTCGAGTGCACAAATTTTTGTGCACCGTGCCTCCAGTTAAGTTAATAACAATGTACCTACCTATATACTTTTAAGTTTAAAAAATGTGGCTCTCAAAAGAAATTTCAATTGCTGTATTGTTGATACTTGGTTCTGTTGACTAATGAGTTTGCCGACCACTGGCCTAAAACATTTTGAGGAAATATTCCTCAGGTCTCCAGTATTCCCATCCTGTATTCCAAGCACCTCGTGGTCCAAGCTAGAAACCTGGGAGTCATCATGGATTTCTCCCTTCTACTCCCTACCCCATGCTCCGCACACTCCCCTAGCAATTACTACATTCTTTCATTTCAACCACATTTGTCCCCTTCCTATCTCCCACCCCAGTATCCATTTTCAGACCCTTGGTTAAATATTTGCTTGATATTTCTAAAAAATATATCTGGTCATGTCACTGTCCAGTTAAAATTCGTCTGTGAAATTGGCTAAAGTGCAGGCATCTTGATCTAACATAAAAGGGGCCTCCAGCATCCGATCCTACATGCTTGTGTCCCCATCTCTTACCACTCCAGCACTTGTAGTTGCCCACATATTCCGTGCACTCTCACACTAGGCATCTACATGTGACCCTCGTGACCCACAGCAACCTTTCCTATTTCCCCTTTTTAGGGAATCTCACTGGCCCTCTGCGTCCTTCTATGACACCCTGTGCTTATTACTTCTGTCATGGCTGTCACACGGGAGTATAACCTTATTTGTGTAGCTCTCTCCCTACATTATAAGCTTTTCACAGGGTACAAAACTGCATCTTACTTTCTTAGTATCCCAAGTATCCTCAAGGCCAAACAAGTACCTGACACGCAATTAGCATTCAATAAATAATTAAGAAAACAAGAAAATTTGGTGACTAATTGGCTATAGAGAATAAGGATGAGAAATAAGTCTAAAATAATTTCAAGCCCAAATGACTCAGGATGGTACCACCGTTAACAAAAATAAACATCCATGAAAAGGACTGACTTTAGGAGGAAGGTTTTAAATTTTGTTTTTGATATTTTGACTTTGCTATCAGAGCATAGAATCCAAATGGAAATGTTCAGCAATTAGTTGGATGTGAGGCATTCTTGGACCTCAAAGCCTTAATATAGTGTCTCTCTCTCTCTCTCTCTCTCTCTCTCTCTCCCCCCCCCCCCCCCCATCTCTCTCTGTCTTAAGCCTGATCCTTCAAAGTGTAATTTCAAAAGCCACCTATCAGGTTGGCCCTGAATATGTCTGCCAGTCTAGGAAAACAGAGGTTTCTGTCTCATGTGGTTCACAATGGCCCTTCCTGACTGATGGGTAGTGCTGGAGTTCTGGTCCCAGGTGTTCTGTGCTAAACCTGAATGAATATTCTCCTGCAATGTATTGTTATCTGCATTAGTGCAGTTGACTCTGTGGTCTCAGCCCAGAAGCATTCTACAAAAATAATATACCATCTTGTTGAGCTTTTATTTAGATGTTTCTTTGACAAAATCAAAAGAATGGAATTTTCCCTTTATTTAATCATTGAAAGGAAAGCACTTGATTCTTGATCTAAATGGCTTCCAGATCAGACTGAAATTACCAGCTGTTGTTGTAGTCATTGTTCATCATAGCCGATCTTCCTAAGCAGTTGTTTCTTTTATAGGTTGCTGAATAATCATCATGATGATGCCTCTAAGTTTATCTGTCTTCTCGCAAAGCCCAGCTGCAGCTCTCTAGAACAGGAGGATTTTATCCCTTTACTTCAGGTAATTTTCATTTCCTTTTTTAAATGGGTTTTACTCTTAGAGTTTCAGAGGTTATTTAAAATTTTCCAACTGTAATATATGTCAATTGAGGTATACAAATCTAGAGGTCATATTTCTAGGAGAATTGTTTTAGTAGCAAAATCCTTTTGTTAAATGAAAATTAACACAGAACCTATAGTATAAAACAGAGCTACTCCCACTGAAGCAGAAGAGAGGAGCCACTCAGCTTTCCTTTGCCCACCCACAGTCACTGAAGCACCTTCTATAACCAGGATCTGTTTTTACTATAGCATTCTTCATAACCTGATATATTGCTTGTTAATATTCTTAATTTTATGTCTAAATATTTGGTTTAATAAGAGGTGGTTCCTATCAACACCTATTGCGCTAGTCTTTTTCTGAAAGAGAGATATAGTTACTGTATCTATAGGAACAGTATTATTCTGTTGCTCATTCTTAGTTTCTCACTATAAATTCCTTGAAGCTAGGTCTGCCTTTCATTTCTGTTTTTGTTTTTTTTTTGGTGCCGATAAATCCTGTTGACTATTAGTGGGGATACCTTAAAGAAGGACAGAAAAATATATTAACATAGTATTTACACACAAAAACATGTACACATAGATCACAAATGCACCAATCAGTGAGTTTTCATAACATGAGCACATCTGTATAGCTAGCACCCATTATCAAGAAACAAAACCAGTGCCCTCACTGCCACCTTAAGGTAACCACTATCCTGACTTCTAACACCATATGAAATAGATTTTTAATTATAATAACAATTTCCCATGTTTAGAATATGAAGTTTGGTTATGATTTATATTCAGGGTCTTTGAGCTTGTTTTAATTTTCATGAGGGTCTGGTTATCCTTAAACTCATCTACTACATGTTTTTGTTCCTTTGAAAAAATGCTCATGAGAAGGAGGATTCTTAATTATTTTTTACATTTAACCAAGACCATTATACATCACTAGCGGCCCAGTGCACAAAATTCGTGCACTTGGGGGGGGGGGGTCCCTCAGCATGGCCTGCACCTTTTTGAAGTCTCAGACCTCCTCGGGGGATGTCTGCCTGCTGGCTTAGGCCTGTTCCCCGCAGGGATTGGGCCTAAGCCGGCAGTCGGACGGCCCTGTCGCAGTCTGGGACCCCTCACTCCTTACCGCCCACCTTCTCGCTGCTCCTTACCGCTCAGCTCACTGCCACGGAGGCATGAGAGGCTCCCGCCACCCCCGCAACACTCGCCAGCCGTGAGCCCATCTTCTGGTTGAGCAGCACTTCCCCTGTGGGAACGTACTGACCACCAGGGTGCAGCTCCTGTGATGAGCATCTGCCTCCTGGTGGTCAGTGCACATCATAGCGACCAGTCATTCTGGCCGTTCCATTGTAACAGTCAGTTACGCTTTTATTATATAGATATCCAACATTGCATATTCCTATTTATAGTTTGTGAAATTCAAATATTCAATTTTAAAACTATATTTCTAATAAAATGTTCTGGTTTATTTTTTAATATATTTTCATTGATTTCAGAGAAGAAGGGAGAGAGATAAAAACATCAATTATGAGAGAGAATCGTTGATTAGCTGCCTCCTGCATGCCCCATATTGGGGATCAAGCGTGAAACCCAGGCATGTGCCCTGACCGGGAATCGAACCATGACCTCCTGGTTCACAGGTCAATGCTCAACCACTGAGCCACGCTGCCTGGGCTAAAATGTTCTGTTTTAATACCAGTTTTCAATCCACTTCTTACTCTTACCCAGGGGTCCTCAAACTTTTTAAACAGGGGGCCAGTTCACTGTCCCTCAGACCGTTGGAGGGCCAGACTATAGTTTAAAAAAAAAAACACACTATGAACAAATTCCTATGCACACTGCACATATCTTATTTTGAAGTAAAAAAACAAAACGGGAACAAATACAATATTTGTATTTGCATGTGGCCCGGGGCCATAGTTTGAGGACCCCTACTCTTATCCCTTGATTCATTCTTGGCCCTGCTCTGACTCCTACAAACTCCATCTTTTGGGTCCCCTTTCCTGACTAGCTTCTGGGTTGGTCTGGCCAAAGTATAGCTTGCCAAGAGTTGAGAGGGGAGAGGAGAGATAAGTTGGCATTTCCCCCACTTTCTGTTTCAGCACAGTAACTGTATCTCTATATATAGCCCCTTCTCCATAGTATTAGAGTATCAGCTCCCATAACTCTATTCCTCCTCTTGTCCCTTTGGTCCTAGGATGGTAACAGTATTATTATGTTGCTCCTTCTCAGTTCCTCACTATCCCCTTGTTTGTTCCTTTAACCTGCCCATGACTCTGCATTTAGTCCCTTCATGAAAGGTTCATTTTGGTGAATTCTTTTCCCTGCTTGACTGAGTTTTATCAGAAGCTTTGACAGGAATATAAATTAAGCCTTTACCAAGAGAATTACAAACAGACAACAAAACTATGAGTTAGTGGACATTTATATTTCCTTAAGTCTATGGAAAATTTTTTGCTGTTGTTAATCCTCACCCAGGGATATTTTTTCCATTGATTTTTAGAGAGAGTGGAAAGGAGGGAGGGGAGGAAAGAGAGAGAAGAAGAGGGGGGAGGGAGAGGGGGGGGCGGGGAGAGAGAGAGAGAGAGAAACATCGATGTGGAAGAGACACATGAATCAGCTGCCTCCCACAGGGCCAGGGATCAAACCTGCAATCCAGGATGTGCCCTTCGGTGAATCCACAACCCTTCGGTGGATGGGCCAATGCTCTAACAATTAAGCAACACCATCTAGGGAGGAGAATTTTTATTATTATTTAAGAAGTGGAATTGTGGAGTCTTCTGGTGAAAGGTGACGGAATGAATAAATACATTCTCCTTCCATTTATTTTCCTAAACTAATCTGTAGTTAAAATATAGAAACTTAAAAGGAATAAACCTATGAAAGTGAATGGGATGGTAGAGAAGAACAGAGGAGAAAAAAATATCAATGTAGAAGAGATTTCAGTATTTCTTAGAAAGAAGATGCAGGTTAAGGAAACCACAGCCCAGAATGGGGTACTGTGCATGGGCTGCAGTGGAGAAGAGAGCTACTCTGCTTTACACTGCTTGTTAGGATCCCAGAGAGGCAATAAACGCAGTGTTAGTAGATCTAATGAGAAGTATTTGACATGGGGATTCATTGAAGGTTGGTGTACAGAATAATTGACAGTTGACTCCTTACCTGGTTCCCAAATATAAAGGATAGCCTGGTATGTACTTAAAAACATAAACAAACCAACAGAACAAACAATAAATCATGTTAAGACAAATTTTAATAGAGGAACCTCGTAGACCAACGGCCGCCAACCTTTCAGACCACCGTTTGGCGACTGCTAGACAGTATCTGACCAGTACTCCTCGAAACTGTCAAGGTCATCAAAACAAGGAAAGTCTGAGAAATTGTCACAGCCTTAAGCGTCTCAGGAGGCATGACAACTAAATGTAATATGGGATCCTGGCACAGAAAAAAGACATTAGGTAAACACTAAGGAAATGTGAATAAAGTGTAGCCTTTAATAATAGTAATAATAATGTATCAAGACTGTTTTATTAATTATAACTAATGCTAATATAAGATGTTAATACTAGAGGAAACTGGGTACAGAGTATATGGGAATTCTGTACTATCTGCTCAATTATCTGTGTAAATCTAAAACTGTTCTAAAAATTAAAGTCTTTTAAAAAATAATTTCTATATTTTGAGATATTATATAAAATAAGAATAGAATGTTATGAAAACAGAATGCTACCACACACAAAAAAAAGCTGTTAGAACTTTAAAATATAAATATCAAAATTTAAAATTTCAACGTAAGGCCTGGGAACTGAAGTTAAGGATATCTCTGGCATGCGCATGCATGCATGCACAAACACACAGGGAGAGAAGCAAAGAAAGAGACAGACATAGAGGACCGATTTAAGAGTTTCAACATCTAACTTACTGGAGTCTGAAGAAAGAAGGAGAAAAATGGAGAGGAGGAACTTATCCTATACTAATAAAAGAGAAAAATGGTAATTGGCATACGACCGATACCTTTTTCATTGGCTAATCAGCGAGATATGCAAATTAACTGTCAGCCAAGATGGCGGCTGGCAGCCAGGCAGCTGAGAATAGGAGGCTTGGTTGCCCCAGCGATGGAGAAAGTCAAGGATCCCCGCAGCTGCGGGGCTCTGAGCTCCTGAAGCAACAACTCCAAAAGATACAATGTTTCAATTATAGAAGCTAAAAGATGGCGGTTAATTTGCATACTCAGGCTCCAAGCAGAGCGAAGCCAAACAGCCCTGAAGCAGCAGGGCAGAGAGGCCTCAGGGCCTGGGATCAGCAGAGTCGAGAGGCCTCCCAGCCCCACGATCAGCGGAGGCCAGAGTCGGCCCAGCCCCGCAATCAGGGAGGCGAGAGTCGGCCCAGCCCCGCTATCAGCAGAGCCTAGAAGCCCCCCAGCCCCGGTTATCATCCCAGCCGAGAGGCCTCCCGGCCCCGCGATCAGTGGATCCGAGAGGCCTCCCGGCCCCAGTGATCAGCGGATCCGAGAGGCCTCCCAGCCCAGGTGATCAGCGGAGTCGAGAGGCCTCCCAGCCCCGGTTATTATCCAAGCCGAGAGGCCTCCCGGACCCATGATCAGCAGAGCCGAGAAGCCTCCCAGCCAGGTTATCAGCAGCCGAGAGTCCTCCTGGCTAGAGATCAGCGGAGCCGAGAGGCCTCCAGGCCCCAGTTATCAGCGGAGCCGAGAGGCCTACAGGACATGGTTATCAGCAGCCGAGAGGCCTCCAGGCCAGGGATCAGGGGAGCCGAGAGGCGTCCTGGTCCTGGGATCAGCAGAGCAGCGAGGCCTCCCAGCACCGGGATCAGTGTGACAGGGTGCGGAGCCCCAACCCCCCTGATGGGCCCTGCTCTGTGCATGACAGGAGTGGCGCTGCAACCTCCCTATGGACCCTGCCTTGAGTGTGACAGGGGGCGGTGCCCCAACCCCCCAATCGGCCCTACCCTGAGCGTGACTGAGGGTGGCATCGCAACCTCCCAATCCGCCCTGCTCTGTGCATGACAGGGGGCGGCGCCCCAACTCCCCAATTGGCCCTGCTCTGAGCCCGACCAGGGGCTGCACCTAGGGATTGGGCCTGCCCTCTGCCACCCAGGAGCAGGCCTAAGCCAGCAGGTCATTATCTCCTGATGGGTCCCAGACTGTGAGAGGGCACAGGCCAGGCTGAGGGACCTCCTCTCCCAACCCTGAGTGCACAAATTTTTGTGCACCGGGCCTCTAGTCAAATTATAATACAGAATCATCAATACAGGATGGAGAGATTGGGGTGATAGGGTAGGTCCACAGAGCAGGTACCCAGTGCGAATTCTTGGAATTCCTGTTTTCCTCCTTGGGGAAAACACAGCACGCTGTGTAACAAGTGGCTGATTAAAAATAGAATATGACCCTTTCACACCAGCCTCTCATGCTCTCTCTAGTCACTGCCTACAGAATCAAATACAGTACACAAGTCTTTTGGTTGAAAGGAGCCACTGAGTGCCAAGCACAATGAATAAGAAAAGGCATACATAAATATGTCCTCTTGAAATTTTAGAAAAACACTGATGAAGAGAAAATACTAAAAGTTCCCAGAGATTAAAAAAAAATTACCTTAAGAAAGGAACAAGAATTAGTGTGGTATTAGATTCTCATTGGCAAACCTGGGGAAATGGATTCTATGTCCTGCCAAGCTATCAGTCAAATAAAAGGTTAGAATAAAGATATTTAAAAACTCTGGAAGTTGCCCAGCCGGCGTAGGTCAGTGGTTGAGCATTGCCATATGAACCAGGAGGTCACGGTTCCATTCCTGTCAGAGCACAGGTGTGGGTTGTGGGCTCGATCCCCAGTGTGAGGCGTACAGAAGGCAGCCAATCAACGATTCTCTCTGATCATTGATGTTTCTATCCCTATCTCCCTCTCCCTTTTTCTCTGAAATAAAAAATATATATGTGTGTATATATTTTTTTTAATTAAGGAAATTTATCTCCTATTTCCTTAGAGAGTTACAGTAGTCCCCCATCTTTATTTGTGGTTTCCAAAGTTTCAGTTAGCCATGCTCAACCACAGTCTGAAAATACTAAATGGAAAATTCCAAAAATAAATAATTTATAAGTTTTAAATAGCAGGCCGTTCTGAGTATCATGATGAAATCTTATGCCAGCCTGTCCTGGACATGAATCATCCCTTTGTCCAGCATATCCACATTGTATATGTTACCCGCCCATTAGTCACTTAGTAGCCATCTTGGTTATCAGATTGACTGTTGTGGTATTGCAGTGCTTATGTTCATGTTCATATTTTTTTTTTGATTTTTTTTTTTTTAGAGAGAGTGGAAGGGAAGGGGGAGAGGGAGAGAGAGAGAAACATTGATATGAGACACACCAATTGGTCACCCCCGTATGTGCCCCAACTGAGGCCGGGAATGGAACCTGCAACCCTTCGGTAGTGGGCCAGTGCTCACCAGGGTAATTATCAGATTTTAAAATAAATAAAGTTCGAAATTGAAAACAGGTTTCTCCACACAGTTATTTTGATGGACATTAGCTAGCTGGCTCACACAACTTAACACAGATTTCAAGCTACTTGGTTATGTGGCTTTTTTTCCCCCAAAAAATTTCTGTCAGCTGGCTTGTGTCTGTCATCCTTTCTGTGTAAATTTCATTTATCAGTCTCTACCAAGATCTGTGGGATGAATTTCCCTGACATTCTTGATGTTAGAACTACTATATCCAGTGATGGCGAACCTATGACACACGTGTCAGAGGTGACACGCGAACTCATTTTTTGGTTGATTTTTCTTTGTTAAGTGGTATTTCAATATATAAAATAAATATCAAAAATATAAATCTTTGTTTTACTATGGTTGCAGATATCAAAAAATGTCTATATGTGACATGGCACCAGAGTTAAGTTAGGGTTTTTCAAAATGCTGACACGCCAAGCTCAAAAGGTTCACCATCACTGGTATATACCGACCTCTAAAATATTTGATTCATAAATCACCAAATGTAGCTAAATTAAAATTTTAACTTTTTATTGAAATGTACTATGCATATTGAAAACACACATAAGTATGCTTGTGATAAAATTTTAATTTAATAAAGTATTAATTAAATTTTAAGTGCATTGTTCAATATTCTAAAATAGTGAGTTTGCTCACTATTTTTACAGAAAGGAAGCATATTTCTACAGAAAGGAAGAAGAAGCATATTAGTGGAGTTTTATATGTTTAATTTAGTTTTGGTTTTGTTCTTTTTCAGGATGTGGTGGATACACACCCTGGCCTCACGTTCCTGAAAGATGCTCCAGAATTCCACTCACGCTACATCACCACGGTAAGCTGAGTCCTCTTTTGTCTTAATATAACTCTACTAGGGGCCCGGTGCACGAAATTCGTGCACTGGGTGTGTGTGGGGGGGGCGGGGGGGTGTCCCTCAGCCCAGCCTGCCCCCTCTCACATACTGGGAGTCCTCAGGCATTGACCCCCATCACCCTCCAATCGCAGGATCGGCCCCTTGCCCAGGCCTGACGCCTCTGGCCTAGGCGTCCGGCCCGGGCAGCAGGGACCTGCAGCTGCAGCGGCCCCGCGATCGTGGGCTTCGCTTTAGGCCCAGGCAAGGGACCCCTAGCTCCTGGGACTGCCAGCTTCGACCGTGCCCAGCTCCCATCGCTGGCTCCACCCCTACTTCCTGCTATCACTGGCCAGGGCGGAAAAGGCACCTGATTCTCCGATCATGGCTGGGGGGCAGGGCAAAGGCGGCCCCAGGGCCGCCTTTGCCCTGCCCCCCAGCTCTTAGCTCCCCCCTGGGTTTCTGATCACTGTCAGTGGCAGGGGGCTTCTTCCTGCTTTCCCTTTCGCCTCCCTGCATTGTGCCTACATATGCAAATTAACCGCCATCTTGTTGTCAGTTAACTGCCAATCTTAGTTGGCAGTTAACTGCCAATCTTAGTTGGCAGTTAATTTGCATATAGCCCTGATTAGCCAATGAAAAGGGTAGCTTGTACGCCAATTACCATTTTTCTCTTTTATTAGTGTTGATGAGTCTCCTTTTTATCACTACCTGTTATCCAAGCTTTCAGGTTTTTATGCAAAAGGTAACATGGGCTATAGTGATTATTTTAAGATCACCTTAAGGAAGGAAGGTGATCTGTTTCCTTCTTATATGTATCCAGTGCTTTAAGAGATCTTTTGTATACAAAATTAAAGTAATATATTCATTCTGTCTGATCTTAAGAAGTATACCTTTTGCTGTGTCATAAATATTGATACCCAGTTGCATATAATACTGAAAAGAATTTTCAAGTCTTTCAAGAAAAAGATGTATCTGTAGTACCTCAGAGTTAGAAGTGGACTTGGTATTAAGAAATAGCCTGTGTGGCCTAGCCAGTTTGGCCCAGTGGTTGAGCATCGACCTATGATCCAGGACGTCATGATTTGATTACCGGTCAGGGCACATTTAGGATTGTGGGCTCGATCCCCAGTGTGGGGCATGCAGAAGGCAGCCGATCAGTGATTCTCTCTCATCATTGATGTTCCTATCTCTCTCTCCCTCTCTTCCTCTGTGAAATCAATAAAAATATATTTTTAAAAAATAGCTTGTGTGTAATTAGAAAACAAATCATGTAAGAATTACAATAACATAATTACAATCTCCTTCTTTGAGGTGCTCTCTCATTCTGTTTCCACATGACACACTCCCTTACTTCATCCAGATGTGTGCTCATTTGATCAGTCACAGGCAGGCCATGAATTATGAATGAGAGCACACAGGCCTGCCATGCATATAGCAGCCACGTCAGGCATTCTCTGTCCTAGTTCCCAGGTTATCTTCAAAGGAATTCCAAAGATGAGCCCCACTCACACTTCACATTCATGGCCACACTCAAGTGAGATGGCCCTTGTCTCTGGCTCAGATTCCCCAGTATATGCCAGTCTCCTTTGAGGAAAACCCTCTCATTCTTAAGGTACTTTTTGTTTGCCATGAATTTGTTGCATTCTGTTGAGTTAAAGAAAACTGCTGGGTTTTTTCCATCCTTGTAGGAACTTCATTCTTGACTTTCACAATTTGTTTTCATCTGCAATAAAACTTTGCGAGACTTTAAGCCAGAAGGTGTCACTGTCATGTAAGACTGTTTCAGAAGTTATTTTTTCCTGTAAACCACACTATACTAAATTACCTCCACCACAATCACCTGGGCCAAGTCACCCTTCTTTCTCACTTGCATTACTTCTAATTGGTCTCTCTGCTTACACCCTCATTGCCCTACAGCAGGGGTCCTCAAACTTTTTAAACAGGGGGCCAGTTCACTGTCCCTCAGACCGTTGGAGAGCCGGACTATAGTTTAAAAAAAAACTATGAACAAATTCCTATGCACACTGCACATATCTTATTGTGAAGTAAAAAAACAAAACGGGAACAAATACAATATTTGTATTTGCATGTGGCCCGCGGGCCGTAGTTTGAGGACCCCTGCCCTGCAGTCTAGTCTTCACAAAGCAGAGTTATCCTTTGAAAATGTAAATTAGATCATATCACTCTTCTGCTCAAACCCTCCACTGGTTTGCCATCTCACTCTGAGTAAAAACTAAAGTCCTTGCCAAGACTCTCCATAATCCACCCACACATGCCCTGCCCTCAAATCTTATCTCCTACCGCCCTACCTTCAGCCACAGTGGCCTCCTCAGTGTCTGGAAAATACTAACTTCTGCCTCAGATGCTTTGTTCTTATTCCTTCCTCTGCCTGGAATGCTCTTCCTACAGATTTCCACATGACTGGCTCCCTTACTTCATCCAGATGTGTGCTCAGATATTTCTTTATTAGTGAGGCCTTTCCTGGTCACCTCTACATTCTTTGCCCTTCTTCTTCCTCTGCTCCCTTCCCCTTTACTCCCTGTTCCTTTGCTCTACTTTATTTCCTTCTTAGCTCTTTTTTGTTCACATAGAATTCATGTCTGATATTTAAATTTTTTATTTGTTTGTTGTCCATCTCGTTCTCTATAATGTAAACTTCATGAGAACAGGGACTTCTTTATATTTTCACTGCTGTATTTCCAATAGCTAGAATAGTGCCTGGCACATCATAGATGCACAGTAAATATTTATTGAGTGAATAGTGAAATTATTCATGCTTAAGAATTCTACACAGTAATTCTGGCTACAATCCCAAAAGGAATTATTGGGTCCTAATTGTTGACAGTTCCATAAACTCGGGTATATTAGTAGCATAATCTAGGATCTTAAGAATTGGATAAGAATTTGAGATAATCTAGTACAAACTTCTACCAATACAGAAAATGTTCTCTATAGAGGACCTTTTATTGAAATTTGTTCTTTGAAAAGACGTAAAGAACAGAATCACAAAGTAGAGATAATTTTTATTTCTCTACACTTTTTAGTTTGGTATTTAAGTCTGATGGTCATCTAGCAAGTGTCCCCAAGGAAGTTTTATAATTTCAGAGTGAAAAGCCATGAAACAACTTTATTCACATAGAATTCACATTTTCTGAGAAATTCTATTGTGTTAATTATTCATCAAAAAGGACTACATTGGTCAATCGCATTTGTATATTATTATTTACATCTTTAAAATTTATACTTTATTATTCGTATTATACTGCTTTACCCCAGATCCACAGAAATGAATCCATTATTTAGATGTAGTATTAAAGTATAAAGTACTTATGATGAAATAATGATAATTATTTCAAAACAGCATCTATCTATCTATCTATCTATCTATCTATCTATCTATCTATCTATTTATCTATCAAAGCCTAAGTGACCGGCCAATCATTCAACTGTCTGACCGGTAGCTATGATGTTCACTGACCACCAAGGGGCAGACACTCAATGCAGGAGCTACAAGAGCTGTGGCGACTTGGCAGCTGTGGTTCTCAGGTGATGTACCCGGAACCAGAGAGGAGGGAGCCTGATTCCGGGGTGCATCACCCGAGAACTGCCCTCTCGCAATCCAGGACCCCTCTGGGGATGTCAGATAGCCAGTTTCAGCCCGACCCCCACAGGCCAGCCGAGGGACCCCATCTCTGCACAAATCCGTGTACCAGGCCTCTACTTATAACATAAACAGTAAACAAGATCCAGTTGAGAAGGTAGAATGTGAATCTCTGTGTACTGAGATAAGTGTATCTGCTGTTGTGATACTCTCATACTACCATCCATTAAAAGAAAAGTACAAATAAAAAGTATCACAGTGAATATCTGAAAACAAAATGTTATTGGACTGGTTATCATTTCTCTCCAGTGCCTTTTCTGTTATGAAAGTTGGTCAGATAATGGCATGCAGTCATTGAAACTTTTACATTATTTCAGAGTACAGTGAGTTTTTCTAGAAAAATATAAAATAAGCCTTCTAGTGTAAAATTAATTTATTTTATCATTAAAGGCATAAAAGTGGCCAAATTAGTGAGGCATAATTCTCTACCCTTCTCATGGCAAAAACAGATGAGATCACTCTACTCCCAATGTATTTACAAAGATCAGCCTCAGAATTAATGATAAATATCTCAGAAAAAGCAAAATTAATTTATCATATGACCTTACTGAATGTTATGTAATCTCAGTGACACACAGTGTAGAACAGTTAATACAGGGTGGGGCAAAAGTAGGTTTACAGTTGTTGGTATGAAAAATAATACAGTAATTAATAAATAATAATACAAGAATAAACTGTGTTTCATGTTCTCACAACTGTAAACCATACTTTTGTCCCACCCTGTATATTTTGTTTGCATGATAGAGTTATTCAGTTATTTTACTTTATGGTTGGAAGAAACTGATGACAAGAGTATGACTCAGTATTAGCTTATATGTGACACATATACAATGAAGAATAGTTGGGCAACTTTTATTTTCTATTTATCACTGGAAACCTATACTATAGGAAAAAAAGTTTTTTTGTTTGTTTATTTGTAGCTATTTTTAGGCTAGAAAGACAGCACCAACTGTGCACACAGTAAATATGGACGTCACTACCCAAATAAGAGCTTGCACCTGTGTCACTCCATTGTTCTCCTTTATTTCCAGAGAAGAGTTGGCAATGGAGAAGTAAGCCACTTGATAGCAAATGAAAATGAAAATTGGAAATACTAGCAAATTGTAGCCCTTGAGTTTGCATGCTGTGCAGAGAAATTGCCAGTAAATAAGAGACTGCTTATCCCAACTGGCATATGCTGACTTTTGAGGAAAGAGGTGCTCACATGAGCTTTTTAAAAATAAGTGATGAGATTGAAAATACTTCTTTATGACATTGGTGCTAACAATAAAAAGATATTTCTGTGGCTCATCCAGATGGTGTTTTAATGATGTATTCAGTGTCTTAATTGACCCGAATCCATCACATCTGACTGAAATGCCAAGATTTTAATTGTTGAGGACAAGGTACGGGTATTTCCTGAGATGACCAAACTGTGCTGGAGACTGCTCACCACTAACAGTTTAACTCTTTCCCCTTGAGAATTTTTCCTCTTGACAAAGAAAGAACTGATTTTTATTAGGTAGATTTTTTTTTAAGTTCAAATTCTGCAGGATACCATGGAGAAGTACTTTTCAGAGCCATATTGACCAGAGTGGATCAGGAATCCATTCATCACACCCTGCCAAGTAGAAGAGCCAGACTTCCAACATATGAGTATGTTTATCTGCTTTCAAGTGAGCAGTCTCTCAGTAACTTGTGTCTGCATTCTATCTACTCCTCAAAAACTATCTGACAGACCCACCAAACATGTACTCCCATTTCTGGTGATCTACAATTGTGAATTAGAGGTCTCCAACTCAGCAGAGATAAAGAAAAAGAAAGGAAACTGACTTGCAATTCAAAATATCTATCAAGTTGACTAGAGATCTCTTAGTGAAAAATTGTCAAATTTCATTCCCCTCACTGGCAGTAAATAATTATTATTATTAACTTTAAATTTTTATTCTATCTTTTTTAATAAGTAATTTCTTTTTTACTTCCCTTAAAAGCGTAGACCAAAATTAGAAGGAAAAATGTATGTAGAACCAGCAGCTACATGTTCTAACCCCTAGATGGTGCCCCTACCTCGGTAAGCTAAAATGCTGAATCAGTAATGTGGAAACATAAATGTGCTGATGAAGTGGGGCCATTCAATAAGGAGATTTAGGCAATGGAAAATAGAATACATTTTTTTTCCAGGTACATTTTTATGGCACTATATATTTAGGTTAGAAGAGGCTAAAATAGGAAATGTTTAACAGTATAAATGTTTGCAAATTTTAAAAATTCTATCAAAAAAAACAAAAAATAGAACAAGAAAGGAGTAATATAAGAAGCAAAAATGCACATTAAAGATTTATAATTTTAACTGTAATAGTATTCCATAAGTAATATATCTGAGGAGAAATAAAAAGAAAGAATAAAAACAAAAAAGACAAAATATATCTGAGGAGTATATAAGTACAAAATTTATAGAGATAGGAAACTTAGACTTTAAGATAAATTTATATTCAAAATTGAGAAATAAGCACAAAAATATGTCAACAAATGAAAATATCTCTCTCTCTCTCTCTCTCTCTCTCTCTCTCTCTATATATATATATATATATATATATATATATATATATATATACATATATATATATATATTTTCTATGCTAAAAGTCCTCCAGCTTTTGTATATGAACTTCAGCCAAGCTAGTGCTAAGAATACAGTGTTAAGTAAGACACATTCTCTGCCCTGAAACACCTCAGTCAGAGTTGGAGTGATTGGGGCCAGTTGGGAAATTAAACGCCAGGCAGTTCCATCTCCCACTTAATGCAGGAATCCTGACAGCTTCTGCCTAAATAATAGTGGTGAAAAGAAACTTCATTTCTTCATACAGCCCATTGCTTCAGAGAGTTAATTTTAGGAAACTCCTCCTTATATTGAAACATTTCAGTGTAAGGGCATTTCTATCCATTTCTTCCACCTGATAATCAGCCATTCAGATCATGGACACATCTACACTGTAATTTTTCTTCAAGAGTAAGCATTACTACATTAGTAATATCTTTCACAATAATTTAGACTATATTAACCCTTTCTGCACATTTTATATTCAATCTATAAATCAGACACTTTGTATATTCAATCTATAAATCATAGAAAACAATACTGCTTTATATAAAATACTAATTAGAGACTTTTCTTGGGTTGGCATCCATTCTATTCTTAACTCTGAACAGTTATTCAACTAGCTATGAATCCAACCCATATATTTCTATCACAAATGTAACACAAAAGTCTACACTGTGTGCCACTGAAAGTTGGTCAAGGAATGGTATGAAATCATTGAAACTTTATGAGATGCTACCTCATTAATTTAGCAAGCAATTTTCTAAAGAAGACATACAGATGGCCAATAAGTACATGAAAAAGTAGATGCTCAACATCACTAATCATCAGGGAAATGCAAATCAAAACTAAAATGAGGTATCACCTCATACCTGGCTATTATCAAAAAGACAAGAAATAATAAGTATCAGTGAAGAAAAGGAAAACCTTGTGGACTGTTGGTTGGAATGTAAATTGGTCTAGCCACTATGAACACAGTATGGAGGTCCCTCAAAACATTAAAAATAGCCCTGGCCTGTGTGGCTCGGTTAGAGCATCATACCGTGCACCAAAAGATGGCGGGTTCAGTTCCCAGTCAGGGTACATACACAATGCACAGGTTGTGGGTTTGATCCCTGGTTGGGCCGCATGCGAGAGGCAACCAATTGATGTTTCTCTGGCACATCAATGTTTCTCTCTCCGTATTTCTTTCTCTCTCTCTCTCTCTCTCTCTCTCTCTCTCTCTCTCTCTCTCTCTCTCCTTTAATCAATTTTAAAAATTTAAATAAAACATCAAAAATATAATTTCCATATGACTCAAAATGAAAACACTAATTCAAAAAGATATATGTACCCCATGTTAATTGCAGCATTATTTACAGTAGCCAAGATACATAAACATCCATCAATGGATGAATAGATAAAGAAAATTCCACACAATGGAATATTATTCAGCCATACAAAAAGAATGAAGTCTTGCCATTTGTGATAACATTGATGAACCTGGAGGGCATTAGGGTTGGTGAAATAAGTCAGACTAAGAAAGGAAAATACTGTATGCTCTCACTTATATGTGGAATCTTAAAAAAAAAAAACAAAAAAACACCAATCTCATAGATACAGAGAACAGATTGGTGGTTGCCAGAACTAAAGACAAATGAGTGGAGGGAGTCAAAAAGTATAAACTTGCAGTTATAAAATAAGATCTGGGGATGTGATGTACAGCATGGTGACTACAGTCAGTGATACCATATTGCAGATGTGAAAGTTGCCAAGAGAGTGAATCTTAAAAGTTCTCATCACAAAGTAGGGGAAAATTCTGTGACCATGTATGGTAGCAGGTGTTAAGGAGATTTATTGTGGTGGTCACTTAACAATATATAGAAATGTTGAATCATTATGTTGTACACCTGACTAATGTATATTAGTTAACCTCAATTTAAAAAAAATTATCAAACAATTTACCATCTGACATAACAGAGCACCATGTCAGGCACTTGCATGGAATAGAGTTTAGAGGTGATGATGGTCAGGTTCACCAGTGTTTAGAATATAAGCACAGGGTGACTGAAGGAGACAGATGACAGCAGGAGCACAGAAGATGGAGCTCTACCCCAGCCCCTGCCCTGGGGCTTCCTGTGGAGTTGGCAATTGAGCTAGATTCTGAAGGGTCAGAAGGAGTTTGCACTGATAGCAGGGGTGGGGTGAGGAATGCTGGGTAGCAGAAGTCTGGACCTTCATTCTGAGGCTAGTTGTTTCCTGTTCTGTTTGAGAATTACTCTGCTAAAGAATCCAGAAGCAGAATGGTAGTTTAGTCCCTCAGTAGATCTTTTTGGATAGGTGTTCAAATGTCTTTCCTTTTGTGTTCTTGTACTAAAATAGCATTTTAAAAGAATCTAACCTTGCCCTAGCCAGTTTGGCTCAATGGATAGAGTGTTGGCCCTCGGACTGAAGGGTCCTGGGTTTGATTTCGGTCAAAGGCACATACCTCAGTTGCAGGCTCAATTCCTGGACCTGGTTGGGGCGCATGTAGGAGGCAACCAATCTATGTGTCTCTTGCATCAATGTTTCTCTCTCTCTCTCTCTCTCTCTCTCTCTCTCTCTCTCTCTCTCTCTCTCCCCCCTCCCTTCCTCTCTCTCTAAACATGAATGGAAAAATATCCTCGAGTGAGGATTAACAAAAATTAAAATAAAATAAGCCCTCGCCGGTTTGGCTCAGTGGATAGAGCGTCGACCTGCGGACTGAAGGGTCCCGGGTTCAATTCCAGTCAAGGGCATATACCTTGGTTGCGGGCACATCCCCAGTGGGGGGTTGTGCAGGAGGCAGCTGATCGATGTTTCTCTCTCATCAATGTTTCTAACTCTATCCCTCTCCATTCCTCTCTGTAAAAAATCAATAAAATATTTTTTAAAAATTAAAATAAACTAAAAGAATCTAACCTCTTTCATGGTAAAACCACTAAGGATACAGGATTTCTATGTTATTTAGACAATTAAAATTAAAACCAAAGTACCCCCAAAAAAATCTGCTTAAATTGTCCTCATCTCTGCTTCCTTTTGGAGGAAAAAATACAATAACTAATAGATCAAAATTAAATGGGTATGAATAACCCCAAGTAAAATTGTTAAGAATGCACTGTGGCCTCCTACCTCCATTGCAGCCTTGTCTTTCTTTTCCAACTATCCCCTAAACCACAGCACACACATCCTCAATCTCATACACATTTGCTACCCAGCCCCATCCTGTCCAATATCTTCTCCATAGTTTCATATCTGTTCAACTCAATAAAACACTAGCTAACAAAATTGTTAAAGCCCAAATAAGGATTCGGATGTAAATTATTACAGTGTATTTGAATTTATAGAGACCCTGCAAGACTGTCTTAAGGACTCCAATGAATTAGGCTGTAATAACCAAATAATGCTCTCTCAAATCCTGTCACACTGGCAGCCATTCTTCTGACCCATTAATTATTAAGCAAACCCACTATATATTTCCCACCTCATTTACCTTCCCAAAACATCCAGTACTACTTGAATCAGGCATCACAGTATAAGATGAAAGGTAAACTAAGAAAGTGACATGTAGGCAGCTGGGCAAAGGCAGACTTGTGGAAAGACATTTTTTTATTCTTGGACTGATAGGGGCAGATGCAAATTATATAGCTGTAGATTTTTTAAAGAGTTAATTTTTACTAGAAATGATACTTGACATCATCAAAAAGCCAAAATTTATCAGATTTAAAGTATGTTGATAAGATTCAGTGGCCTTTGGTGAAGTAATTGATATCTTTAATGTTTTTATCTGGTTTTGTTTTCCTTTGGGCCCAGGTTATTCAGAGGATATTCTACACAGTGAACAGATCTTGGAGTGGGAAAATTACTTCGACAGAGATAAGAAAAAGCAACTTTTTGCAAGTATGCCTCTCTAAAATTCATATATAAGGAACAATTTAATAATTTTACTTCATTTAACAAATATTTGAGTGCTTATTGTATGTGAAGCTCTGTCACTACTTTCAGTCATTATGCATTTATCAGACACCTGGGATATGTTGGGAGGGACAAAGATGAATAACAAGGGATTTTTACATCAACACATGCACTGCAGAGCAAAAGAGAAAAAGTGCACTGCCCTAGCTGGTTTGGCTCAGTGGGTAAGCGTCAGCCTGCGGACTCTAAGGGTCCTGGGTTCGATTCCGGTCAAGGGCATATGTCTGGTTGTGGGCTCGATCCCCAGTAGGGGGCATGCATGAGGCAGCCAATCAGTGATTCTCTATTGTCATTGTTGTTTCTATCTCTCTCTCCCTCTCCCTTCCTCTCTGAATCAATAAAAATATATTATAAAAAAAAAGAAAGAAAGTGCACTGCCACACCTGACTTGAAAAATTCCACAGAAAAGTATAACTATGTAAAGAAGACCACAGAAGGACTGGCATGTGATCTTGACCTTGGAGATATCAGGAGTTTACCAAGATAGAAATTAGAAGAAAAGGGCAGATAAAGGAAGCAGCATACGCAAGGCCCAGAAGCATGAAAGTGTCACGTTCAGGAACTACAGGACAGTCTTAAGTGGCCAAAGGCTCCACAGAGAGTGACCAGTGATGAGGCTTGAGGGGTGAGATGGAGCGGGGTTGGGAAGGGCCTTGCAAAAGAAATAGAAGAATTTCAACTTGATCGTTTCAACAATGACTCTTTATCCAGCTCCTGCTGGAGAAAAGTACTAAAAATTCCTTCTAACAAAGAGTACATTTTATTCAATTATTTTATTTATTTTATGAGAAAGTACTGACCACTAGTGGGAGCCTTTTACCGAGATAATCTTCATGCCGGATTATTCAAGCCTCTTATCCTGAAGAAGGTAAAATTGTTCACACTTGAAAATAAATTATACTAAATGTAGTTTAGGCTAAGACACCCTTATTTAATCTATGTTTTTTCTGTCTTTATCTGAGACAAAGTAATGTAGAGTTGGCAAAATTGCAGCCCATAATAGATACACAAACTTTTTGTATTCTAAAATGAACAGTAATCATCACAGTATTATTAATATCTATTGCATACCTTGTGTATGCCTGGGCTCTCAGTAGGTAATATGGATTGGGTTTAGATGGCAATTCCCTAAAAGAGGCCTTACATCTCACATTCCTGAAGCATATTAGAGTTCGTAGTTTCTGAATCATTATAGTACTTTTTTTTAAACTTGTGATAAAATGTGAGGCCCAAATATGATAGAATGACTTAGATAAGATCAAACAGCAAGTAAGTGACTGAATTAGAACTAGAACTCAAGTGTTGTGCTTCCTAGAGTATGACTTATTTTCCTCTATTTTTCCCTACCTCCCCCTTAGCCTTCCTCTTATACATGAATATATGCTCATAAAATATTCTAATAACATGAACATATCTAGAATAATAATCTGAAGTCACTGTTTATCTCATCACCCTGCCATTTCACCCCCTTGTCCCTAGAGGGAACCCATTTATCTGTGGTTTTATTCATATATAGAGACATACATATATGTATTATATGGTTTTGTATGACTGGTTTTTTGAGTTTTTGGGTGTTTGGGTTTTTTTTAGTGTTTCGTTTTTTATTGAATTTATTAGGGTGACATTGATTAATAAAACCATACAGGTTTCAACCTGGCCAATATTACTTAGTGGTTAGAGCATTGGCCTAAGCACTGAAGGGTCCAGGTTTGATTCCCTGTCTAGGGCACATACCTGGGTTGCTGGTTCAATCCCAGCCACGGTCTGGGCAAGTTAAGAAGGCAACCAATCAATGTCTTTCTTCCCTTTCCTTCCCTTCCCTTCCCTTCCTTTCCCTTCCCTCTCCCCTTCCCTCTCCCTTTCCCTCTCCCCTTCCCTCTCCCCTCCCCCTCTCTCCCTCCCTCCCTTCCTCCCTCCCTCCCTTCCACTCTATCTAAATATCAGTGGAAAAAATATCCTCAGGTGAAGATTAAAAAAAAGAAAAGAAAAACCCTATATGTGGATGCCCACTATTCTATTATGAAATAGAATAGATGTCACTGCATAACTGAAAAGTTAAAAGCATGTCAGTATGTGGCCATGTAACTAAACCTGTTGTTTAATTGTTCTGTGGGGGCCTCGGATAGGCTGCAGTTCCCTTGCTTTTAAATCCTCCATAGCATCTAACCCTTTGCTGAGCATATTACAGAGCTCATTAATGCTTATAGATTGATCAGGTGATTAAAGGGAGAGTGAGGTTACCTATTAAAGTTCCTGATTTGATACCAAAACCAAGTTTTTAAATTCAATTTAAAAGAAAAACTTACTAGATTCTATATAATGCCCAAAGCTGGGTTTTCATAATTTTAAAATAAGCCAAACCGGTTTGGCTCAGTGGATAGAGCGTCGGCCTGCGGACTGAAAGGTCCTAGGTTCTATTCTGGTCAAGGGCATGTACCTGGGTTGCGGGCACATCCCCAGTAGGAGGTGTGCAGGAGGCGGCTGATCAATGTTTCTCTCTCATCGATGTTTCTAACTCTCTATCCCTCTCCCTTTCTCTCTGTAAAAAATCAATAAAATATATTTTAAAAATAAATAAATAAAAATAAATAAATTTTCTTTATTCATACCATTTCAGACTCTAGCGCTTTTGGAAGAAGAGGAAGATATAAACCAAATCACAGACTACTTTTCCTATGAACATTTTTATGTTATTTATTGTAAATTCTGGGAACTAGATAGTGATCATGACCTCTACATCAGCCAGGCCGATCTGTCTCGATACAATGACCAGGGTGAGTTTCTATAGATGTTGATACTTAACTGTTTTGAAGAAGGCAACAGTTACATAAATTGTCCCCCCTCATTATGGAGAATTTCTATTTTTTAAATTCGGTAACCTAAAGGGCCAAGAATTTTTAAGTGGGAATAAGTGAAAATACTAATTTTTTTTATTTAGAAGCCAGGTGTTGGAGAAGGAGTTTGGAGGTAAGTAAGCAATTAGAGTCTTAGTTTTGATGAATTGGAGAGCCTGTGATGTTTACTTTCTGATTATGAATTGAATTGAAGTTTATTTGAAAGAGAGTATGTATATTCCTTTATAAATTTCTCATTTTATAGTATTTATACACACCCATGGATGAAAATAATGTTTCTAATGTGCCAATGTTTTGAAGGACTCTTATAAAAGCTTACTTTTAGGAATTTAGTTCAGAAAATATATATTTTTTGCAGATGAATTTTTTTGTGCTTTCTTTTGTCAGAAAACAAAAAATTATATATCACATACGCCTTTTTGCTTCATTTTTACCAGTAGAAAACTTAGAACCGAGTGACTTAATATCTTTAACCAAGATACAGTGGTTCATTCTTCTCTCATAAGATTGTCCCTGTTCAGTTTTTAAATGTCTCCTCAGGCACTGTTGATTTTTCTTAAATCAACCTTAAAAGCCTTTTAGATGCAGCAGAGTACAACTCTTAAATAAATGCATTGAACTTTGCTTCTTCTATTTGGCATGTCTGTATACATCTTAAGAAAAGATTCATTCTATATGATACTAAGTTTCATATAACTTTCATATTTAAGAAACAGTTCTACCTCACAGATTCTCAGGTGCCCATCAGGCATGAAGAGGAAAATATTCAAATGTACTTATTTGATAAGCATTTTAGTACTACTTCCTCAAGTACTCATAACCTTCCTGTCACCAAAAAGATGGACCTATGCATCGGGTCAGCTTTATTAGCGATGCACCTTCTAATTACCTTCTCAGTGTCAGGTCATCTGTAGAATATGAGCCAGCCGCTAGAGGTCATGAAAAAGCCTAGGGGCTCTAAAGCACCCTCTCTGACTGACATAATACTCATTACATCCCAAAATATTGTATATCTACACATAGCAATTCATATAGTCATGTTAAAGGGATGAAGTCTTGAAAAACAGGCATCTGGACCTGCATAATGAATGGGCCACTGAAACTACATAATTGCCCACCCACTGACCTGTTCTTAATGGGACAACATGATCTTCAGTTTCAGAGGGCTAAATCTTCCAAATCTAAAAAAAAAAAAAAAAAAAAAAAAAAAGGAGAACCAAGATGGCGGCATAGGTTAACGCCGGAGTTTGCTGCTTTGAACAACTACTTCAAAAGTGAAACCAAAAAACGGAAGGGACATCACCCAGAACCACAGGAACGCTGGCTGAGTGGAAGTCCTACAACTAGGAGGAAAGAGAAACGCATACGGACACTCAGAGGAGGCGCAGTGCTGAAGTCAAATTCTGAGGTGCGGAGTGCGCAGAGCGGGCTGGCGGCGGAGGGCGCGGTTGTTGTTTTCAATCGGGAGGGAGTCGCAGACTCTGAGCACCAGATCCGGGCGAGTCTTTAGGGACCCAGACTCAAACGGGAGAAGCGGGACTGTCTGGCTTCGGTCAGAGCGAGTGCAGCTTTCTCTCCGAGCTTTGCAGCGGGTGCTGGGACTCAGAGAGGCAGAGCCCCTTGGGACAGGACTGAGAGCCGCCATAACTGCTCTCTCCGGCCCACCCTGTTGATCCTGTGCGACCCGCCACGCCCAAGCCCTGCACACAGGCATTTGCCAGATAGCCTCAGGCAAAGGCTAGATTAGCACCTCCCTAGAGGACAGAAGTTCTCTCACTGCTGACACAGCTGATTCTCATAGCCACTTGGCCTGGAGGTCAAACCCTCCCTGGAATTAGCTACAACAATCCAGATTTATCTATAAGACTGCGAACAAAGACCACTAGGGGGTGCACCAAGGAAGCATAACAAAATGCGGAGACAAAGAAACAGGACAAAATTGTCAATGGAAGAAATAGAGTTCAGAACCACACTTTTAAGGTCTCTCAAGAACTGTTTAGAAGCTGCCGATAAACTTAATGAGATCTACACGAAAACTAATAAGACCCTCGATCTTATATTGGGGAACCAACTAGAAATTAAGCACACACGGACTGAAATAACGAATATTATACAGACGCCCGACAGCAGACCAGAGGAGCGCAAGAATCAAGTCAATGATTTGAAATGCGAGGAAGCAAAAAACATCCAACCGGAAAAGCAAATTGAAAAAAGAATCCAAAAATGCGAGGATAGTGTAAGGAGCCTCTGGGACAGCTTCAAGCGTACCAACATCAGAATTATAGGGGTGCCAGAAGATGAGAGAGAGCAAGATATTGAAAACCTATTTGAAGAAATAATGACAGAAAACTTCCCCCACCTGGTGAAAGAAATGGACTTACGGGTCCAAGAAGCGCGGAGAACCCCAAACAAAAGGAATCCAAAGAGGACCACACCAAGACACATCATCATTAAAATGCCAAGAGCAAAAGATAAAGAGAGAATCTTAAAAACAGCAAGAGAAAGAAACTCAGTTACCTACAAGGGAATACCCATACGACTGTCAGCTGATTTCTCAACAGAAACTTTGCAGGCCAGAAGGGAGTGGCAAGAAATATTCAAAGTGATGAATACCAAGAACCTACAACCAAGATTACTTTATCCAGCAAAGCTATCATTCAGAATTGAAGGTCAGATAAAGAGCTTCACAGATAAGGAAAAACTAAAGGAGTTCATCACCACCAAAGCAGGATTATATGAAATGCTGAAAGGTATCCTTTAAGAAGAGGAAGAGGAAGAAAAAGGTAAAGATACACATTATGAACAACAAATATGCATCTATCAACAAGTGAATCTAAGAATCAAGTGAATAAATAATGTGATGAACAGAATGAACTGTTGATTATAATAGAATCAGGGACATAGAAAGGGAATGGACTGACTATTCTTGGGGGGGAAAGGGGTGTGGGAGATGCGGGAAGAGACTGGACAAAAATCGTGCACCTATGGATGAGGACAGTGGGTGGGGAGTGAGGGCGGAGGGTGGGGCGGGAACTGGGAGGAGGGGAGTTATGGGGGGGAAAAAAAGGGAACAAATGTAATAATCTGAACAATAAAGATTTAATTAAAAAAAAAAAGAAAAGAAAAAAAAATAGACTTTCAAAAAATACTTTAGCTTTGGAATTAAATATTCTTGCCTTTCCTGTTCAGCCCTCTTTTGTTCTATCTAGTTCAAATTATTAACTGCATAAACCAATGCTCAACAAGTCTAGAGGGTCCTTATATAAGCTTCAGTACGTGGCCAGACATGACTGTACTGACACCCATAGTCTCAACATTCTTTAGCCAAACTAATTTACCTTTATGCTAATTGTACCTAAGTTTATGCTAGCTGCTGCTAGCTGCTAGCTCTCTAATGACCTTATCCTTGGTTCTGAAATTTTAGTGTGCATGCCATTGTCTGGGGCACTTGTTAAAAGAAGAGATATGTCCTTACCATATCCCTAGGTCTGATATCCATTGTCATCTTCTTTTTTAAAAAACTAATGTTTTGGGGGTTTTTTGAACCCACAATGAGGTATGCTACTCTATACTCCAGGATCTATTATCAAAAGCAACATACTTTCTCAAGATATACTTGTCTCTCTCTTCAAATAAAACTGATGGAATTTCTAAAAATTATACATTAAACCATGTTATATACCCTGGACTTTTATAGAATGAGAATTTAAGAAATACATGTTTATAGTATCTTTTGGTATATTTTGTAAAATCCTACTTAAAAACAATCTCCTTTTTTTATTCAACATCCCTTATATTAGGAGCCGATGATCAGTTCCTCCTTGAAATGAATGCTAGGATAAGATTTGTCTTGTTTTAGAGGAAAAGTTGTCTTATTTGATAAAACAACCAATACATTTTTGTCTTAGTTGTCAGGATGTCCAAAACTAACTTGGTGTTCAATTATATAAATATATCCTAGCTGTCAGGCACATCCATTTTCTTGTTCTTTTTTTAAATGATTTATTGATTTGTTGATTAAGCCACCTCATATTCTTATTTTTTTAAGTATAAATGATGCATAAGTAAAATTTTAACTACTCCTGTTGTGGAAGATGATTATGTTTTAGCTTGTAACTACTAAAAATAAATTTCCCAAAAGTACTACCTTTATGGAGCATGTTTGTAACTAACTTTGTACTTTCTTATTTATGTTTAGCTTCATCAAACAGAATTATTGAAAGGATATTCTCTGGGGCAGTAACAAGGTAAGAAAATTTTCTGAAAATAAAAAATGAACTACAAGTGCTCTGGCCACTGTGGTTCGGCCAGTGTGTTGTTCCGTACACCAGAAGGTGACAGGTTCGATTCCTGGTCAGGGCTTGTAAGGAAGGCAACTGATTGGCGTTTCTTTCTCACATCAATGTTTCTCTCCTTTCTTCTCTCTCTCTCAAATCAATAAAAACATATCCTCCAATGAGGTGTTTTTTTTTTTTTTATGAACTACAAGTAAAACTGTAACAAGACTTTCTGCAATATATACAGTCATGGCTTCATATAAGACAGTATTAATTTTTCAATATATGAGCATTAGGCCTTTATCTAAATGCAGGTAGCAGTATTGATCCTGGTGATTATTTTTTTAAGTTTAACTTAATTTCCAAAGGAAGATATTACTTATTTCTTTATCTATCATCCTACTAAATTTATTTAATTACTCAGGAAACTTAAAACCTTGTGTTTTGTTTTCCTTTCCCAGGGGAAAAACAGTACAGAAAGAGGGAAGAATGAGCTATGCAGATTTTGTTTGGTTCTTGATATCGGAGGAAGATAAAAGGAACCCCACCAGGTATGACTTCTAAGTTTCCTTTGTCAAGATGTTAAACACAGGAACAAAGTTTGAAAAAGTCATGATGTATACCTAGTCATTGCCAACTCAGCCTCAGGGTGCCAAGTTGGATTAGACTTGGTCTCTCCTCTCAGACTGAATCCAGAGTCTCACAGCGTATCAAGAAAAGTGCTGTTATCCCCAGAAACAAAGGTGAAGTGGCATGTGAGCTATCCTGAGGGATGAGTAGGACTAGCAAGCACTTATGTGGAATGTGGGAATAGGTACTGTGAGTTTCTGTTGTTTTATGATCTTTATGGGTTCAGTAGTGAATTGGAGAGGGAAAGAAGAGCAAATTGTGGATAAAGCCAGTATCACCTTGATACCAAAACTAGACAAACACAAGAAAATAAAACTACAGATTAGCATCTCTCATGAAGATAGACCCAAAAAACTAGCAAGTCCAAGTTCAACTTCTCATCTTCTCAGACCCCAGAATCAGCAGATGCCCCCAGGGAAAGATGATCTCAAATGCTAGGCTCTTTCTCTCTGAATTTCCTTCTAGATCTGGATGCTGTAATTTTTCCCTTTCTTATTAACAAATTTTTCCTCTATATTCTCTTAATAGAGAGGATTAAGCAAAATATTCAGTTCGTCATTACCAGAAGCAGATCAACTTTTCAGACCTTGAGATACATCACTGGATCTCTACTTAGAAAATTTTGTCAAAAGAGGTTATTTTGAACCAAAGCTTTCTTTGTGCCCCTTTTCTCCTTTTCATGTTGCCTTTCTCCTGCCTAACAGCTAACATATTGTTGAGGTTTTACTTTTTGTCCAGTAACAAATATTTCATTTGCAGTAGCTTATTTAATCTTCATGTCACTGAGTTGAGGTATCAGTCGTTCCATTTTATAGTTGAAGAAACAGAATTCTGAGAGATTGCACACCTAATAAGTGACCTAGCTTGGATTCAAATCCAGGTCTGTGTGACTTCAAATCCTGGGCTCTTTATCACTATAATGTATAGCTCATCATACGAGACAGCATGTTTACATGCCTATCTTCTCAAATAGGCTGTGGAATCTCTAAAAGAGAGTTCTTTTGGTGTTCTGAAATTCCTTATTGCTTAAGAGACTCAAAATGTGGCCAATCATAGAAGAAAGTTACTTCTGATTTTGACTTATTGATCTTTGTTTCCTTGGTGCCTAGTGGTACTTACTAGCCACCCAGTGTATTTGTTCTCAGTGCTTTACTTCACATTGCTTTCCTAAAGCAGAATATGAGCAGAAGACCATTAAACTTCACTTGTAGCATAATGAAGAAAATAGCTCTACATCAAAATCAAAGTTTTATTTTACAAAATGTAGTAGGCAACACTTAAGAAATCAGGTTTGTGGCTTATGAAAGACATGGTGGAAAAAACGAGTTTCATGAAAGAAATAATATGTGTCTTTCTCACATTGACGTTTCTCTCTCTCTGTCTCTCCCCCTCCCTTCCACTCTCTATCAATGGAAAAATATCCTCCAGTAAGGATTAACAAAACAAACAAGTTTAAAAAACCATTAAATGTATGAAGGCTCTTAATATATCTTAAGGCTTACAACTGGGAATTTAATCAAGGGTCTTCAAGAATCTTCTCTTGGGAAGTTTTACTTTGCCATAATCAGTAGTTCTTTATAGAAAACCTAGAGGCCTGTTGCATGAAAAGATTCGTGCAATAGGCCTTCCCTTCCCCTGGCTGCCAGCACCGGTTTTCCTCCGGCACCCGGGACCCAGGCCTTCGCTCCAGCTGGAGCCTACCTTTAAGCCTTCGCTGCTCTGACCAGAGCCGCCTTCAGTCTTCGCTCTGCCACTTCGCGCCTGTGTATGCAAATTAACCACCATCTTTGTTGGCGGTTAATTTGCATATCTCACTGATTAGCCAATGGGGGTGTAGCGAAGGTATGGTCAATTACCATGTTTGTCTGTTATTAGATAGGATATTGTTCCTTGTTACCAATTAATGCTATTGGCTTCATATTCTGTGATTAATTGATGACATGGCTATACTTGTTATCCTAAGTGACAGTGCTAAATGATAACGTAGCCATAATAGAGTGTGAATGAACTTCTGGTGAAGATAGCAACTTAACCACATGTAGTACTTTTGGCCTCTTTTGAAATTTCACTTTAATGACAGTAAAGAGAATTTTCTTCAAGGAATATATCCATAATAACAAATGAGAAGAGATAACGATAAACATTTGCACCCTAGGCAGTTTGGCTCAATGGCTAGAGTGTCGGCCTATGGACGAAAGGGTCCTGGATTCTATTCCATTCAAGGTGCGTACCTTGGTTGCAGGCTTGTCCCTGGCCTGGGCCCTGGTCGGGGTGTGTGCAGGAGGCAACCAGTAGATGTGTTTCTCTCTGTCTTTCCCTCTCTCTTCCACCCTCCTTAAAAATCAATGGAAAAATATCCTCAGGTGAACATTAACAACAACAACAAAAAGATTTGCAAACTGGAAAGTAAATACACTTAGCAGATTCTGAATCCTAAGCCACCAGAATTAAGGACCAAGAAGTAACTAGATATACCCAGCAAAAACCTCCAAACAGTCAGAACTTGGGGGTATCAAAAACATTGGAAGTGGGGGCAAGGTAAAGATAGAGCCAAAAATCAGAGAGTTTATAGAAAGTTGTTTAAAGAAACAGTTGATCTCTAGAACATCTCCTCTACTGAGGCAGAAGACTGTGTGCGTTATTCCTGGAGAGTGTAAAATAAGAGGGCCTCTGGACTGGGGAGCACTAGGTACAATTAAAGGTATTGGTCCACATTGAAAACACATGAGATGAATATGTGCGTAGTGATTGCTGAGATGCCCAGTCTTCATTCTTCATTCAACTTACAGAATCCTAAATCTGGCAGAAGACTAAAAGATGTTTTTCTGCAACATCTGACTAGCCCAAGAATAAAAAACAGAAGATATGACATCAGGTCATCCCCAAGGAAACAATCCAGCCAGATCACTGTACAGTAAAGCTCAGAGTCCACAAACCCATAGGTTAGAACTTTCATTCAGCTTTTTAGCATTTACTCTTAAATATTAGCAGTGAACAAAGGATCACTAAATACCTAAGTAAAGCCTCTTACATAAAAGATAGAAACCAAACTAATAGAAGGTGAGGAAAGTAACTTAGCTGAAGCAGAATTCAGGGAGAAGAAATCCTCAGCAACAACAATAATGATGACAACTGTTAATTGTTTTTTAGTATGTTTTTATTGCTTTTTAGAGAGGAAGGTAGAGGGATAGAGAGAGAAACATCATCAATAGGCTACCCCCTGCACATCCCCTACTAGGGATCGAGCCCACAGCTGGGGCATATGACCACGAGGAATCAAACTGGCACCCTCTTTGTTCTTGGGTCGACGCTTAACCGCTTAGCCACACCTGCCAGGCAAGACAACTGTTTTGATATCCTCAGGGAGATAAGAGAAATTACATTCACAGAACATTAACAGAATGATACTTTTTATAAAAAGAACATTTGGGTAGCCAAAAAAGAACTCTGGAAAATCAAAATTATGATAGCAGAAATGGGGGGAGGGGGCGGTTCCGAAGATGAAGTTAAGAAAACCTTTCAGAAAGAAAAAGAAAAAAGAAGCAATAGAAAATAGAGGCAAGATATGAAAATTAGAGAAGCAGTCCAAAAAATAACGTAACTGGAAATTGAAATGTGATATGTGTAATTTTAAAATTTAGCCATAAGAGGCATATCAGCAAGGTAGACAGTGTACAAGTTTCCATTGCTCATATCTTCCCAGAAGCATCAATTTTAACTATCGATGCACAAAAATACCTTCACAAGATATAAGGATTCCAGATGAGAGGCTGCAGCATCCAGATGGAGCACAGAAATAAGAAAAAATGCATTGAAGAAGGTAGAAAGGAAAATCATCCCCTAAGCCCAGGCTGCTCAGCATGTAGAAAGACACTCTTCCCCTGAGGGAAGGATGCCACAGATATGCAGAGGATCACGAGATTACTATGAACATACGTCAGCAAATTGGATATATGTTCATAGTAGAATGAATGAATGAATTCATAGAAACATACAACCTACCAAGACTGAGCATGAAGAAATAGAAAATCTGAATAGACCAGTAACGAGTAAGGGAATAGATCCCAAAAAAGAAAAGCCCAAGACCTGATGACTTCCCAGGAGAATTCTACCAGTTAAAGAATTCCAGTCCTTCTCAAACTTTTCAAAAAATTTTTAAAAGGTGGAACTATTCCAAACATTTTATGAAACCAGCATTACCTTTATACCAAAGCCAGACAAGAACACTACAAGAGAACTGCAGGCCAAAATTCTTGGTGAACATACATGCAGAAATCCTCAACAAAATGCTAGCAAACTGAATTCAACAGCACATTAAAGTGATCATGCACCATGGTCAAGTGGAGTTTATCCTTAGGATGCAAGGATGGTTCAGTATACACAAATCAATAAATGTCATATAACACATTAACAAAATGATGGATAAAAATTATATGACCAACTCAGTATTTGTTTTTTGTAAATATTTGTAAAATATGTTTTTATTGATTTCAGAAAAGAAGGGAGGAGAGGGAGATAGAAACATCAATGATGAGAGAGAATCATCAATCAGCTGCCTCCTACACGACCCCTACTGGAGATCGAGCCTGAAACCCAGGCATGTTCCCTGACCAAGAATCCAACCATGACCTCCTGGTTCATAGGTCAACACTCAACCACTGAGCCACACCGGCTGAGCAGTGTTTGCTTTTTGTTGCCTTTGTTTTTGGTGTCAGATTTTTTTTTTTAATTCAATCTTTATTGTTCAGATTATTACATTTGTTCCTCTTTTTTCCCCCCCATAACTCCCCTCCTCCCAGTTCCCGCCCCACCCTCCGCCCTCACTCCCCACCCACTGTCCTCGTCCATAGGTGCACGATTTTTGTCCAGTCTCTTCCCGCATCTCCCACACCCCTTTCCCCCCCAAGAATAGTCAGTCCATTCCCTTTCTGTGTCCCTGATTCTATTATGATCACCAGATTATTTGTTCACTTGATTCTTAGATTCACTTGTTGATAGATGCATGTTTGTTGTTCATAATTTGTATCTTTACCTTTTTCTTCTTCTTCCTCTTCTTAAAGGATACCTTTCAGCATTTCATATAATACTGGTTTGGTGGTGATGAACTCCTTTAGCTTTTCCTTATCTGTGAAGCTCTTTATCTGACCTTCAGTTCTGAATGATAGCTTTGCTGGATAAAGTAATCTTGGTTGTAGGTTCTTGCTATTCATCACTTTGAATATTTCTTGCCATTCCCTTCTGGCCTGCAAAGTTTCTGTTGAGAAATCAGCTGATAGTTGTATGGGTATTCCCTTGTAGATAACTGAGTTTCTTTCTCTTGCTGCTTTTAGGATTTTCTCTTTGTCTTTTGCTCTTGGCATTTTAATTATGATGTGTCTTGGTGTGGTCCTCTTTGGATTCCTTTTGTTTGGGGTTCTCTGCGCTTCCTGGACTTGTAAGTCTATTTCTTTCACCAGGTGGGGGAAGTTTTCTGTCATTATTTCTTCAAATAGGTTTTCAATATCTTGCTCTCTCTCATCTTCTGGCACCCCTATAATTCTGATGTTGGTACGCTTGAAGTTGTCCCAGAGGCTCCTTACACTATCTTTTCTTTTTTTTTAATTAAATCTTTATTGTTCAGATTATTACATTTGTTCCTCTTTTTCCTCCCCATAACTCCCCTCCTCCCAGTTTTCGCCCCACCCTCCACCCTCACTCCCCACCCACTGTCCTCATTCATAGGTGCACGATTTTTGTCCAGTCTCTTCCCGTATCTCCCACACCCCTTTTACCCACATGAATAGTCAGTCCATTCCCTTTCTATGTCCCTGATTCTATTATAATCACCAGTTCATTCTGTTCATAAGATTATTTATTCACTTGAATCTTAGATTCACTTGTTGATAGATGCATATTTGTTGTTCATAATTTGTATCTTTACCTTTTTCTTCCTCTTCCTCTTCTTAAAGGATACCTTTCAGCATTTCATATAATACTGGTTTGGTGGTGATGAACTCCTTTAGCTTTTCCTTATCTGTGAAGCTCTTTATCTGACCTTCAGTTCTGAATGATAGCTTTGCTGGATAAAGTAATCTTGGTTGTAGGTTCTTGCTATTCATCACTTTGAATATTTCTTGCCACTCCCTTCTGGCCTGCAAAGTTTCTGTTGAGAAATCAGCTGACAGTTGTATGGGTACTCCCTTGTAGGTAACTGAGTTTCTTTCTCTTGCTGCTTTTAAGATTCTCTCTTTATCTTTTGCTCTTGGCATTTTAATTATGATGTGTCTTGGTGTGGTCCTCTTTGGATTCCTTTTGTTTGGGGTTCTCTGCGCTTCCTGGACTTGTAAGTCTATTTCTTTCACCAGGTAGGGGAAGTTTTCTGTCATTATTTCTTCAAATAGGTTTTCAATATCTTGCTCTCTCTCATCTTCTGGCACCCCTATAATTCTGATGTTGGTGCGCTTGAAGCTGTCCCACAGGCTCCTTACACTATCTTCGTATTTTCGGATTCTTTTTTCATTTTGCTTTTCTGGTTGGGTGTTTTTTGCTTCTTCACATTTCAAGTCTTTGCCTTGATTCTTGTGCTCCTCTGGACTGCTGTTGGGAGTCTGTATAATATTCGTTATTTCCGTCCGTGTATGCTTAATTTCTAGTTGGTTCTTTATCACAACATCGAGGGTCTCATTAGATTTCTTGAGGATCTCATTAAGTTTATCAGTGGCTTCTAGACAGTTCTTGAGAGACCTTAAAAGTGTGGTTCTGAACTCAATATCCTCCATTGACAGTTTTGTCCTGTTTCTTTGTCTCCGCATTTTTTATGCTTTCTTGGTGCACCCCCTAGTGGTCTTTGTGCGCAGTCTTGTTGTAATTAAGCCTTGATTGTTGTAGGTAATACTGGGGGGGATTTGACCTCCAGGCCAACTGGCTGTGAGAATCAGCTGTGTCTTCAGTGAGAGAACTTCTGTCCTCTAGGGTGGTGCTAATCTAGCCTTTGCCTGAGGCTATCTGGCAAATGCCTCTGTGCAGGGCTTGGGCGGGGCGGGTCGCACAGAATCAACAGGGTGGGCCGGAGAGAGCAGTTATGCCGGCTCTCAGTCCTGTCCCCAGGGGCTCTGCCTCTCTGAGTCCCAGCAACCACTGCAAACTTCAGAGAGAAAGTTGCCTTCGAGTTCCGACCAAAGCCAGACAGTCCCGCTTCTCCCGTTTGAGTCTGGGTCCCTAAAGACTCGCCTGGATCTGGAGCTCAGAGTCTGCGACTCCCTCCCGATTGAAAATGCCAATCGCGCCCTCAGCCGCCAGCCCGCTCCGCGCGCACTCCGCACCTCAGTATTTGACTTCAGCACTGCACCTCCTCTGAGTCTCGGTATGCGTTTCTCTTTACTCCTAGTTGTAGAATTTCCACTCAGCCAGCCTTCCTGTGGTTCTGGATGATGTCCGCTCCGTCCCCTAGGTGTACCCTTGAATTGGTTGTTCGAGGCTGCAATCTCCGGCGTTAACCTATGCCGCCATCTTGGTCTCTCTCCCCCTTTCAGATTTTTTTTTTTTAATATATTTTATTGATTTTTACAGAGAGGAAGGGAGAGGGATAGAGAATTAGAAACATTGATGAGAGAGAAACATCGACCAGCTGCCCCCTGCACACTCCCCACTGGGGATGTGCCCGCAACCAAGGTACACGCCCCTGACCGGAATCGAACCTGGGACCTTTCAGTCTGCAGGCCGATGCTCCATCCACTGCGCCAAACCGGTTTGGCTGGTGTCAGATTTTTAAAAATCACTGTCAGGACATATGTCATGGAGCTTATCACCTCTTTTCTTCTAGGATTTTTATGGTTTCAGGTCTTACATTCATATATTTAATCCATTTTGAGTTAATTTTTGTGTATGGAGTAAGATAGTAGTGGCTGTCCTTTTCCCAACACCATTTATTGAAAAGACTTTCCTTTTCCTCGTTGTGTATTCTTGGCTCCTTTGTCATAAATCAGTTAACCATATATGTGTGGGTTTATTTCTGGGCTCTTTATTCCATTCCATTGAATGTTTCTGATTTTCTGCCAATACCATACTGTTTTGAATACTAAGCTTTGTAGTATATTTTGAATTCAGGTAGTTCAATGCCTCCAGCTTTGTTCTTGTTGCTCAAGATTGCTTTGGTTATTCACATTCTTTCATGGTTTGCATTTATTTTAAAACTGGAATTTTGATAGGGATTGCATTGAATCTATAGATTGATTTGAGTAGTATGCACATTTTAACAATATTCCAACAATCCTTGAGCATGGACTATCTTTCTATCTATGTGTATCTTCTTTATTTTCTTTCATAACTGCCCTATAGTTTTCAGTGTACAAATCTTTCACCTCCTTGGCTAAATTTATTCCCAGGTATTTTATTCTTTTTGTTGAAATTATAAAGAGATATTAATTTCTCTTTCTGCTAATTTGTTGTTAATTATAGAAATGCAATAGATTTTTGTAATTGATTTTGAATCCCGCAATTTTATTGAGTTCATTTTTGAGTTCTAACAATGTTTCAGGATTTTCATTTGCAAATAGTAACAGTTTTACTTCTTCCTTTCCAATTTGATGCCTTTTACTTATTTTTCTTCCCTAATTATAATGGCTAGAATTTCGAGTACTGTGTTGAATAAAAGTGGTGAGAGTGGATACTTTGTCTTGTTCCTGATCTCACAGGAAAGCTTCCAGCTTTTCATAAATGGATATTGAATTTTGTCAAATGCTTTTTCTGCATCTATTGATGACCATACTTAATCATTGATTTGTGGTTACCATGAGGCTTACCTATAAAAGCTTATATTTAAAAGTTTTCAGTTGATAAGAACTTAAGCTTGAACATAGTCTAATGCTCTAGATTTTTACTCTCCCCCTTCTGCTTTTTATGTTTTACTAGAGGCCCAATGCACAAATTCATGGGCGGGGGGGCGGAGGGGGACCATCAGCCCAGCCTGCACCCTGTGCAATCTGGGACCCCTCACTCCTGACTGCCTGCCTGTTCGCTCCTAACTGCCCACCTGCTCGATCCTTATCGCTTGGCTTGCCACTTCTGCCTGCCTGCTGGCTTCTTACCACTTTGCGCGCCGCTCCTTAGCACTGTTGTGAAGGCAGGAGTGGCTCCCACCACCGCTGTTGCACTCACCAGCTGTGAGCCCGGCTTCTGGCTGAGCGGCATTCCCACTGTGGGAATGCACTGACCATCAGAGGGCAGCTCCTGCATTGAGTGTCTGCCCCCTAGTGGCCAGTGCGCATCATAGCAACTGCTTGTTCTGGTCGTTCCGCTGAAAAGGTTACTGGGCTTTTATACAGAGAGACTAAAGGCCCGGTGCACAAAAATTTGTGCACTCGGGAGGGTCCCTCAGCCCGGCCTATGCCCTCTCGCAGTCTGGGACCCCTTGGAGAATGACCACCTGCTGGCTTAGGCCCGCTCCCCAGGGTGATTGGACCTAAGCTGGCAGTCAGACATCTCTCTGGCAGCCCGGGAGCCCTCGGGGGATGCCCACTTGCCAGCGGGGAGCAGGCCTAGCAGCAGTCGGTCATCCTTAGCGCTGCTGAGGAGGCGGGAGAGGCTCCCACCACCACCGCTGTACTGGAAACTGTCAGCCTGGCTTGTGGCTGAGCAGAGCTCCCCCTGTGGGAGCACACTGACCACCAGGGGGCTCCTGCATTGAGCGTCTGCCCCCTGGTGGTCAGTGTATGTCATAGTGACCAGCGATTCCCAGTCGCTCTGCTGTTAGGGTCAATTTGCATATTATCCTTTTATTATATAGGACAGAGGCCTGGTGCACAGGTGGGGGCCAGCTGGTTTGCCCTGAAGGGTGTCCCGGATCAGGGTGGGGGTCCCGCTGGGGTGCCTGGCCAGCCTGGGTGAGTGGCTGATGGCTGTTTGCAGGCTGGCCAAGCCCCCCAGCAGGGACCCTTACCCCATGAGGGTGTGGCCAGCCTGGGTGAGGGGCTTATGGCTGTTTTCAGGCTGGCCACAGCCCCCAGCCACCCAAGCTCCCAGTGGAGGCTGGCTGAAAGCAGGTATCTGGGATTTATTTAGCTTCTATAATTGAAACTTTATTGCCTTTTGCGGAGGCCACAGCCGCCCAGAGCATGTGGGAAGCTTGGCTTCCTCCATCACCGGGGCAACCAAGCCTCCTGCTTGCTCCAGCTCCATGGCTGCTGGCCCCCATCTTGGTTGGGTTAATTTGCATATAGTCGCTCTGATTGGCTGGTGGGCATGGCTTGGGCGTATCAAGGTAAGGTTATTTAGCATCTTTGTCTTTTATTAGTGTAGATGTCATATTTTACATCTTTTTGTTGTATCCCTTAAGTAATTATTTGTTATATTTTTACTAATTTTGTCTTTTAACCTTTATACTAGCTTTATAAGTGATTAATATACCTTTACTATATGTTTACCTTTACCAGTGAGATTTATACTTTTATTACTAATTACAGGCAGTCCTCAGGTAACATAGGACTCGACGTATGTCATTTTGTGGTTATGTCACCATCTCCCATTTATTTATTTAAAAAAAGTTCTGTTATTTCAACATATGTACATATGTGCTGTATGTTTTTTATTATTTATTTACCACAAGTAAAGGTCAGGAATTGTTATCTTTCTTTTAATTTTTTTTTACTGTTTCACTTAATTACTGCTATGTATGTGCTCCATGTGAGTGACGTAGGTGCTTATGTAGGTGGGTTCCGCATCACGGCGAAAATTGCATTACATCGCGCCGTAGGAATGGATCTCCAACATAACCCAAGGACCTACTGTAGCACCCTTTCTTTTCAGCTTGAAGTCCCTTTGGAAAAAAAAAAAAGTCCCTTTGTCATTTCTTGTAAGGCCAGTTTAGTGGTGATGAACTCTTTTAGCTTCATTTATCTGGAAAACTCTCCTTCAATTCTGATTGGCATATTTGCCAGATAGGTAATTCAGATATTCTTTGTTGGAATTATTTTTTCTTATAGCACTTTGAATATATTGTGCCACCTTCTGGCCTACCTAGTTTCTGGTGAATATTCTGCTGCTAGTATTTGGGGGGAGCGGCGGGATTCTCTTATACATATGAAGTTGTTTTTCCTCTTGCTGCTTTTAAGGTTATCTCATTGTCTTTACTATTTGACACTTTAATTATAATGTATCATGGTGTGGGTATTTTGGATTCCTCTTATTTGGAACTCTCTGGGTTTCATGGATCTGGATGTCTGTTTCCTTCTCCATGTTAGGGAAGTTAGCCATTATGTCTTCAATAAGTTTTCTGCCCCTTTCTCTCTTTCTGCTCCTTCTGTAACCCTGATAATATGAGTGTTTCTCCGATTAATGTTGTGCCATAGTTCCTTAAACTATCCTCATTTTTTCATTCATTTTTCTCTTTGATGCTAGGCAGGGAAGAAATAAAATACTTTAAGAAAATATCTAAGCCCTAACCGGTTTGGCTCAGTGGATAAAGCATCGGCCTGCAGACTTAAGGGTCCTGGGTTCGAATCTGGTCAAGGGCATGTGCCTTGGTTGCGGGCACGTCCCCAGTAGGGAGTGTGCAGGAGGCAGCTGATCGATGCTTCTCTCTCATTGATGTTTCTAACTCTCTATCCCTCTCCCTTCCTCTCTGTAAAAAATCAATAAAATATATTTTTAAAAAAGAAAAAGAAAATATCTAAGAACTTAAAGGATGCTAGTTTCCAGATTGAGCAGGCTCTCAGCCCAGCAAAATAGGTGAATTAGACCCAAATAAAGGTACTTAATAATATTTCAAAATACTAGCCACACAGAGAAACCTCTACAGGCTTCAAAGAAAATAAAAACTAAAAAAAAAGACAGGTTACAAAGGATCAGGTATCAACATGGCTTTAGACTTCTCAACAATACTAGATAGATAGAGGACAATGGATCAGTGCCTTTAAAATTCTGAAGGAAAAGCCACCACCAAGCTATAATTCTATAACTAGCCAAAATACCAACCAAGTTAGGGGGCAGATAAAAGGTATTTACAACTATTCATAGTCTCAAAAAATTTACCTGCCATGCTACTGAAGGATGTGTTTACACTAAACAAGGAAGTAAACTAAGAATGAGGAAAATTGCGATACAAGAAACAGGAAAAAGGTGAAAGGAATCCCTAGAATGAAACTGTGAACCAATCCCTGAGATCAGCTAGTTCAAATTAGAGTAGGTCAGAAGGAACCAAGAAATACTTCATCAAGAAAATCTAACTAGTGGAATACATGATGGGACTAATTATGGATGTAGAAAACAGGCAGAGATTTTGGGGGGGTTAAATTAGTAATACGTACACAGAAAACTAAACAAATACGAGATAAAATATAGTTATACATTCTGAATGTTCAGTAATTTAAAATAAGAGATTGGGAAGGGCATGTAGGTAAAGTGGGATGAGTGGTAAAAAAGCTGAAACCTCGTCTTTCATAGTGTGAAATTAATATACAGTTCTTAAAACAGAAATGTAAGAGAGGAGTAATATAAGCCTCTTATCTGAAAATATAAGATAAAAACCATAATAATCAGGTGTAGAAAGTGGTTGGTTCTGGGGAAGGAAAAATAAAGGAAAGAATGGGTCTGCCATTTCTCCTTACAATTTTTTTCTCTTTAAATCTTCATTGTTAAAAGTATTACATATGTCCCCTCTTAACCCCATTGGTCCCCTCCAGCCCTCCCCCGACCCCACCCCAGGCCTTCAGCACCCTATTGTCTGTGTCCATGGGTTACACGCATATGCATAGAAGGTCTTTGGTTGATTACCTCCCACCCACTCACCCTCTCCATGTCTCTGGATCCACTTGGTTCATCAGTTTATTTTGTTACTTAGATTCCACTCTCCTTACAAATTTTATAAAACTATTTCTCTGAGTCTGAACTTTATACCCATATGTAACTTTTATTTTTTTAATTGAATTTATTGGGGTAAAATTATCCAGGTTTCAGGTATACAAGTCTAAACTCTATCATCTGTATATTGTGAGTTTACCACCCCAAGGCAAGTGTTCTGTCACTATTTATCCCGCTTTTTCCTTCTTCTATCTCCTCCCTCTGCCATATTGTTATCTGTGTCCATAAGTCTTTCTTTTTTTTCTTTGCTTAATCCCTTCACCCTTCTCACCCAGGCTCCTACACTCCTCCTCTCTGACAGCTATCAGTCTGTTCTCTGTATCCATAAGTATGCCTCCACTTGGTTTATTCTGTTCATTAGATTCCACATATAAGAGAAATCATATGGTACTTGTCTTTCTCTGAATGGCTTATTTCACTTAGCATAATACTCTCCCAAGTTCATCCATGCTGTTGCAAAAGGTAAGATTTTCTTCATTTTTATAGCCGAGTAGTATTCCATTGTATAAATGTATGACAGCTTTTTTATCCACTCATCAACTGATGGGCACTTGCACTGTTTCCAAATCATGGCTATCCTATCTAATAAAAGAGAAACATGGTAATTAGCCATACCTCCACTACCCTTCCCATTGGCTAATCAGGGCAATATATAAATTAACTGCCAGCCAAGATGGCGGCCGGCAGCCAGGCAGCTTGAAGCGAACATGAGGCTTGCTTGCTTCAGTGACAGAGGAAACCAACGTTCCCCGCCTGCCGCTGCCGGCCTCTGAGCTTGCAGTTTGAAACATTGTTACAAATATAGAAGCTAAACAAAACCCCAGAAACCTGCTTTCAGCCAGCCGGGATCTTAGAGCTGGGGTTGAAACAGTGTTTCGATTATAGAACCCAAACAAACCAGATACCTGCTTTCAGCAGCGGAGGCCTAAGAGCTGGAACCAAGCCTCAAAGCTAAAGCTGGCCCAGAATTAAAAGAAAAAAAGAAGCAGTTGGGAGCTTCAGTCACCCACCAGCCTGAAAACAGCCCTCAGCCCCTCACCCAGACTGGCCAGGCACCCCAGTGGGGACCCCCACCCTGAAGGGGGTGTGACCAGCTGCAAACAGCCATCAGCCCCTCATCCAGGCTGGCCAGGCACCCAAGCGGGACCCCCACTCTGATCCAGGACACCCTTCAGGGCAAACCAGCCGGCCCCCACCCGTGCACCAGGCCTCTATCCTATATAGTAAAAGGATAATATGCCTCCCAGCACCGGTATCAGCGGAGCTGCGAGGCCTCCCAGCACTGGGATCAGCGTGACGGGGCAGCGCCCAAACCCCCTGATCTCCCTGTGGCTGTGTGTCTGACAGGGGCCGGGGCCACAACCTCCCTATCCACCCTGCTCTGTTCGTGACAGGGAAAGGCGCACCAACCCTCTGATCAGCCCTGCTCTGTGCCTGATGGGGGGAGCTCCCCGACCCCCTGATTGCCCTGCGGCTCTGTGTGTGACAGGGTGCGGCGCCCCAACCCCCTGATCAGCCCTGCTCTGTGTGTGACAGGGTGCAGTGCCCCAACCCCCCCCCCCCCACGGGCCCTGCTCTGTGTGTGATGGGGTAGAGCCATAACCTCCCCATTGGCCCTGCCCTGAGTGTGACAGTGGCGGTACCCCAACCCCCTGATCAGCCCTGCTCTGTGGGTGATAGAGGGCAGCGCCCCAACCTCCTGATCTGCCCTGCTCTGTGTGTGACAGGGGGTGGTGCCCCAACTCCCCTATCGGCCCTACTCTGTGAGTGACGGGGGGAGCTCCTCAACCCCGGCCCTGCTCTGAGCATGACAGGAGGGAGCTCCCCAACCCCCTGATTGGCCCTGCTCTGTGCGTGACAGGGTACGGAGCCCCAACCCCCCTGATGGGCCCTGCTCTGTGAGTGACAGGGGGCAGCGCCCCAACCCCCTGATTGGCCCTGCTCTGTGCGTGACGGGGGTGGTGCCGCAACCTCCCCATCGACCCTGCCTTGAGTGTGACAGGGGGCGGTGCCCCAACCCCCCAATCGGCCTTACCCTGAGCATGACTGAGGGTGGCATCGCAACCTCCCAATCCGCCCTGCTCTGTGCATGACAGGGGGCGGCACCCCAACTCCCCAATCGGCCCTGCTCTGAGCCCGACCAGGGGCTGCACCTAGGGATTGGGTCTGCCCTCTGCCACCCGGGAGCAGGCCTAAGCCAACAGGTCGTTATCTCCCGAGGGGTCCCAGACTGCGAGAGGGCACAGGCCAGGCTGAGGAACCCCCCCTTCCCCCCCGAGTGCACAAATTTTTCTGCACCGGGCCTCTAGTCTATATATATAAAAGCCTAGGCGACTGTTACGACTGGTCGACCGAATGACCAGCTGGTAGCTATGATACACACTGACCACCAGGGAGCATACGCTCAATGCAGGAGCTGCCCCCTATTGGTCAGCGCGCTCCCACAGCCAACCTCCCATGGCCAGCCAACCTCCCACAGTCCCTCCCCCCGGCCAGCTGGCTCTGATTGACCCTGATAGGCCTCGATTGCTGGCCAGGTCGAGGGACCCCACCCATGCACGAATTCGTGCAGTGGGCCTCTAGTTGTAAATAATGCTGTAATGAACATAAAGGAGCATATATTCTTTCAAACTAGTATTTCAGGGTTTTTTTAAATATATTCCCAGAAGTGGAACTGCTGAATCGAAGGGCTGTTCCATTTTTAATTTTTTGAGGAAACTCCATACTGTTTTCCAGAGTGGCTGCAACAATCTGCATTCCCATCACAGTGCACGAGAGTTCCCTTTCTCCACATTTCTCCACATCCTCATCAACACTTGTTTGTTGATATTTTTATGATAGCCTGACAGGTGTGAGGCAATCGCACACATATGTAACTTTTATTTAAAAAGAAGGTGGGCAATAATAAATCTGAATGAATAAAGGACCTTTGCTAATGAGTGTCCCTCTCTCCTAGCATCGAGTATTGGTTCCGCTGCATGGATGTGGATGGGGATGGTGTGCTCTCCATGTACGAGCTGGAGTATTTCTATGAGGAGCAGTGTGAACGGATGGAAGCCATGGGCATCGAGCCCTTGCCATTCCATGATTTGCTGTGTCAGATGCTTGACCTGGTGAAGCCAGCCAGTGATGGTAACATTGCATAAAGAGCCATTTTCACTGGTCATCTCTGTAATAGCGTGGGGCATGTAATCCTGATTGTCCTAAATTATTTAACTTTACAGAGTCTTTCATGCAAGCTTCCAAAATACAGTTTTTAGGTTTCTCCTTTACTATTAGTGTGGAACCAACACTTGATGCAAATCCTGTTTAAGAAATGGGATTTTTTTCCCATGGAAACAGAAAGTAACTAGTGATTGCCAGGGGCTTGAGGGCGGGGGTAAAAAGAGATGGAGGAGGGATTGCTTGATGAGTATGGAGTTCCCTTTTGAAAGGTGAAGAAAATTTTAAGGAAATCAATAGTGGTGATGGTTGCACAACACTGAGTGTACTAAAAGCCACTTAAAACACTTTAAAATAGTGAATTTTATGTTATGTGAATTTTACCTCAAAAAAGGAAAGAAATGGGACTTTTATAATAAAACTAGAGGCCCGATACATGAAATTCGTGCAAGAGTAGGCCTTCTTCCCCCAACTGCTGGCACCAGCTTCCCTCTGGCACCGGGGACCTTGGGCTTCCCTCGCAGCCCCGGCTTTGTCCGGAAGGACGACTGGTCTGATTAGCATATTATGCTTTTATTATTATAGATAAATGTTTACATATACTTTTTAAACTTCAGTAGAAGTTTTTTTCACTTGCCAAAACAGGTCTTGGAATTTACCCGCCCTGTGTTTTTACATAGGCAAAATAACTCTACGAGATCTGAAGAGATGCAGAATGGCTCACATCTTTTATGACACTTTCTTTAATCTGGAGAAATACTTAGACCATGAACAGAGAGATCCCTTTGCAGTCCAGAAGGTACAGTATAGTTTTAACTTCTATTTGAGGGTTGTAATATCAGGGGCGGTGTGCTACAGATAAATATGGTTTCTGTCTGCAAGAACTTGATATTTAAAGAGGTAACATTGAAAACATTTCATCACATACTGAAAAGAGCATAAAGGACCTAGAGCACATCTCTTCAGACAGCTAATCAAGTTTAGATAACCTACATCTGCCTGTCATTGAGTGAATTGTATGGCCCATGTGCATTTACATATATATTAGAAACGAGTTACAAAAAGATGTGTTTGAAAAAACTTCTAATTTTAAAATATGTCAAAAGGTACATCTGTATTAGAAAGTATATTGGACTTGATTTAATTGTATCATGCATTTCTGGGATGACCTGGCAAATAGCTTTCCCCATCATAATGACAACTAGAAGCTCTCTATGATAAACAAACTTCAGATAATGTAACACTTTTTCAAGTGTTAGTGATCACTGTTCATGACTATCAGTTTGAAATCATTCTACACCTAAAACAGATGAGCACCCTTCCCTATACAAAAACCTATGGACCCTCAGAAAACCTGAACATACGACCCATGTCCAAAAACAAACAAAAAGTAGAATATCTCCACTTCCCCTTCAACATTCATTCCCCTGTTTTAAAAATAAAAATTATGTTAATACAAAAAGACTTTCAGTTGAGTCATACAGGAGTACAACAGGAAACTTTTACAATCTTTTCCTTTCCTTCTACATGTTTATAACCTTTTGACCTAAATAGTAGTAAGAATACAAAGATCACCTCCTAAAATACAAATACTCATTGCCAATTGTAAGTCTAAAAACGCATGCAAATTTCAGAATGTTAAAAGGTTGGGTTGGAGTCCCTAAAATGGATTAAGTGTAATAATTAACACATTGTATGATCAATTTTTAGGTATTTGCATTCTCCTAGGCATAATTAACCCTACATCCTAGGAAAATGCTAATCCATTATCATTATAGAAAAACATATTTTACCTGGAATATATAATCCATGATGTCAATATTATAGAAGGAAAAGAAAATGGCCTTTCCCCCCTTTATTTCTTTTATTTGTGTTATAAATTTTACTGTTATATTTTACCTTTAAATTTTACTTTTCTTTATAGGAGGAGCTAATTAAATTTGTTCTGATGTGCAAAAAAAAGAAAAAAATGATTAGTCAGAAAGTGCTCAGTTAAACTCCAGACACTGTTGAAGAGACACTGGTTATATAGAAATGAAAAAGACTTAGTATATAAAGAATAGGTATATAGAGATGAAAAAGACAGAATAGTAAAAGGTGGAAACCAAGCATATACTATAGCAAAGCAATGACTTGAGGTAGAAAGGCTGTTTCCAGGAAGACAGCAGAGATGACATGGTATCTGACCTGGATTTTATTGTATTTATTTATTTATTTTTAATATATTTTTATTGATTTCAGAGAGGAAGGGAGAGGGAGAGAGAGATAGAAACATCAATGATGAGAATCATTGATTGGCTGCCTCCTGCACACCCCACACTGGGGATCGAGCACACTGGGCATGTGCCCTGGACCAGAATTGAACCTGGGACCCTTCAGTCCGCAGGCCAACACTCTGTCCACTGAGCCAAACCAGCTAGGGCTGACCTGGATTTTAAAGAAGCAGTAAAAATTTGCCAGAGGAAGGGGTGGCATATGCAGGTGTCATATGCAACCCACAGGTCACTCCAGATAGCTGTTGGGCAAAGTGCCAGGGAGGAAGTGTCTAGAAAAAGGTCTCTGATTACAAGGCTAAAGAATGTAGACCTAAAGAATTTAGCTGATGGACAGTAGACTATAATTTGTGATTGCAGGTGTGGAAAATCACTTTAGGAGTATTATTACTTTAGCACTTCTTTTAACAATGAAACATTTTCAGATAGTTTTTTTTTCAGTGATCCATAAACCTATCTCCAGTTCTTTGTCTTTAATTATTTTTTCTTTTCTGTGCGGTACTCTTTCCAATCAGGATGTGGAGAATGACATGCCTGAGCCCTCTGACTGGGACAGGTTTGCTGCTGAGGAGTATGAGACGCTTGTAGCGGAGGAGTCTGCCCAAGCACAGTTCCAGGAAGGGTAAGTGAATCTCCCTGTGTCTTGTAGAACCTTTTTAGGAGAGGTACCCATATCAGGAAATATTAAAACCACCTTAAAAAATCAAGCTAGTAATCCTTTCCTATTTTTACAATTTTTGAGTATCATAAACATGAGTGATTTTAAACAACTTTAGTTGAATGAATATTTTCCTCAGCAGTCTTTCTCTTTCCTTCTTAATTTCCTGAAGAGTCTCCTCATGTCCTGTTTCCTTTAATGAAGTTGTACCTTTCACTGGAAACTAAGATTGTTGTGCAGTCATACTACTTTGTTAGTGATGTCAGTGAATTCTGTAAATATGGAAGGAGGCCAGAAGAACTGAAAAGCTTTTTTAAGTAATAAAAGATGATCATGTTTAAAACAAATCTTTATCATATATGGTCTTCTGCATTCAACCCTGAACACGAAGTAACTTCTACATGGAATTTATAATAGTGTATTATCCCACAAAAGGACCATGATAAGAAATTAAATCATGAGACTTTCACTGCTTAGAACATTTCATAACTTTATAATTTGTTGGCTCTTTCTATCACCTAGGCATTCCTCCTCTAATTCTTCTTTAGTCATTGTTTCTCTAAGGCTCTCAATGAATACTTATTATTAAAATAGTGCATTTTTAATAAGCAGTACATTCATATAATTTAATATTCAAAAAAACAATAGTCAAAAGTTTCTTACTATTCAGTCTTCCTCCCTTAAAACAACCACTGTTATTATTTATTTTGTACCCAAAAATACTCTCTTCTTCACATTCTCACTCTCTGTTGCATGTATGTACATATATGGATAGATAGATACACACACACACGTGTGTGTGTATGTATATAAAAGCAAATATACATTTTTTATTTTTTCTCTTACACATATGGTAGCATATTATATCCACAGCTTGGTACCATGCCTTTTCCATAATATAAAGTTTCTATTATACAAGATGAGTAAGTTCTAGAGATCTGCTAGTATACAACATAGTTACCTATAGTTAAAAATATGGTATTGTACACTTACGAAATATATTAAAAGGATAGAGCTCATATTAAATGTTCCCAAAACACACACACACAGCCCTAGCTTGTTTGGATCAGTGGATAGAGCATTGGCCTATGGACGGAAGGGTCCCAGGTTCAATTCCAGTTAAGGGCACATGCCTGGGTTGTGGCCTCGATACCCAGTATGGGTCGTGCAGGAGGCAGCCAATCAATGATTCCCTCTCATCATTTTTTTTTTTTAATATATTTTATTGAGTTTTTACAGAGAGGAAAGGAGAGAGATAGAGAGTTAGAAACATCGATGAGAGAGAAACATCAACCAGCTGCCTCCTGCACACCCCCCACTGGGGATGTGCCTGCAACCAAGGTACATGCCCTTGACCGGAATCGAACCTGGGACCCTTCAGTCCGCAGGCCGACGCTCTATCCACTGAGCCAAACCGGTTTCGGCCCCTCTCATCATTTATGTTTCTATCTCTCTCTTCCTCTCCCTTCCTCTCTGAAATCAATAAAAATATATTTAAAAAATAAAAGAATAACTGAAGGTTGAGGGGAAAAACAAGCCAATAAATTGGAAACTATTCCATAGCTATATCTAATGAATGTTTTAAGTTTTTTACAGTTGCATAATAGTCCACTTTGTTGTTATACCGTTATTTTACAATCCTCTGTATGTGGACATTATATTTTAATAGTTCACTTTAGAAATATGTTGCAATGAATAATTTTTTTTTTTTTACTACGAGCGAACATTTATAAAAGCTGGGGACAGTGAAACAAGGAAGTGCTTAGCATAGAGGAAGCAACAATAGAGACCTAGGCTGGTCTGCCTTAGTTCTCTGGGAAGTCAGAGGAAAGAGGGCCTTGGAGATGGTTTCATATGGTTAGCCCTGGGTGAGCTGCTGCTGCCTATTGCTCTCCTAAATGCAAGTCTCCCGATGTCCTTTAGAGTTTATGAGATGCATGCCTATGAGGAAGAAGTGGGCGAAGAAGAGGGGGAAGGGAATGGCGTGGGCATGCTTCCCAGAGAGAGAGTGTGCCACAAAGAATAATTTCATATACCTGTTACTTTATACTCATGTAGGATAAATTACTAGATGTGTATATAGCAAACATAGCATACTTGCAAAGCGTTAGGATTTTAGAAAAACCAACAAGAAATGATGCAGACATCCAAAACTAGCAACAGTATGGAGCCATTTCCATTGCTACGCCTAAAAGGACAAGGAGATGAAACCATCATTGGAACTTGAAGATAGTAACTATGGAGAGAGTCACCTGACTGTATACTGCTGGCACTTTCCATTAGCTTCCAACCAGAAACCAAAAGATAAGAACCCACTGCTGTGGTCCATTTGGTCACCCTCCTCGGACACAGAGCTAGGGGGAGAGTAGATCTAGTGGAATAAATAGAATATCCAGCTCAATAGATAACATCAGTTAGTCCTACATAGAGACCATACCATTTGTCACCCCTACCATTAAGCCTTCAAAATCTTTTTTGAGAGTAATGAAGAAGCCATCACCAAACCACTTTCTTTAATCTGAAGATTTCCTTAATATGTTTAGTCACAAAACTAGGGTCTCATTTTTATGATAATGACCTGGAAACCCTTAAAATCATTCATCATTCATTGATTATCCCGAGACTGCATACAAAGAAAAGACAGGCAAGTGGATTCACAAACCTGATTTAAAGGTTTTTGACACTGAGCATCCTTAGGCAGAATTAGGGCAATTTTACTGATCTTATGAAGCAACATCACTGCTGTTAAGAACGTGTGTGGATACTTGTAACAGTGAAAACTCTGAGACAATCTAAGTGTCTAATAGGAAGATTAATAAAATTATCCTATGAACAAAATAAGTATCAGAAAGAAAATTAAGTGTAAGAAAAACAAAAGGGATCTGACATCTACACTAATAAAAGAGAAACATGCAAATTGGTGTCACTCTATGCCCACCAGCCAATCAGAGTGACTCTGCAAATTAACCCAACAAAGATGGTGGTCTTATACATACACACACACACTTAGTGGCCAGATTATTATGACCACCTGACGTTTGTAGACAAATTAGCTATAATTTTGCACTGAAGTTGCTAGAAGGCCAGACCATTATAAACATCTGAATAGCACAAATACCCAGTATCGTTGCTGATCAAGTTTATCCTATCATGTTAGTGTATCCCAATGGAGATGGCTTCTTCCAACAAGACAATGTGCCATGCCACGGTGCTCGTATTGTGCAGGAGTGGTTTCAAGAACATGAGGGAGACTTTACCTTGCTTAGGTGGCCCCAACAATCACCAGGTCTCAATCCAATTGAGCATTTGTGGGACAAAGTTAAAAGAGCCATCAGGCAGCTGGTATTCATCAGGCATGGTATCAGATTCTTCGCATCACTTTCAACATCTCATGGAGTCAATGCCAAGAAGAATCGCCTCAGTATTGAAGGCAAAAGGTGGCCCAACGAAGTACTGATGGGGTGGTCATAATAATCTGGCCACTAAGTGTATATATTGGATAGGGCAAGCAGAATAGGAAAAAATTCAAAGATAATAAAAAAGCTTTTTTGAAATGAAGACGTAACTCTGAAAGATCAAATTCTCTTATACAAGATTCTCTTATAATCTAGGAAATACTTGTAATTATTGACCCCAGATATGTGTGGTGAATTTATCAGAATTCAAAGGTAAATAAAAGCTTATGGGGGAGGGGGTTCATTTTTCAAAATGCAAGTCACCAGACAAGGGCAAAAATCAGTCTTGGCTCAGATACCTCCACAGAAAAATAAATACTGGAAGACTGTGAAACAATATTTACAACTTTCTCAGAGATAGAAAGTCTATACCCAGAAACTTTACACTAACCCAATATGACATTCAAGCATGAAAACACAAATAGACATTTTCAAACATGTAATAACTGGAGGGAATATAGCATCCATGAGCTTTTCTTTAAAAAGGACATAATCATAAAACCAGGAAACCAACCAATAAAGAGCCCAGACATAGAGCAGCCATGGTGGAAAAGAAATAATAGTGTGACATCAGCCGCATGGCAGAGTAAGAAGATTCCTTTGTTTCTATCCTTAAATTTACAACAAATCAGACAACTATAACTCAACAAAGGATTGCCTGTTCAACACACAAACATACCTGAATGATTTACCCAATGGTACATCTAAAGGTGGGCCTTTTGGAATGAGATATGGAAGCGAGACAAGGAAAAGGACAGAGATGATGGCTGCAGACACAGTTGGGTGCCCACTGCAGCCCCAGAGAGAATGGTAGTAATGGAGAAGTCGAGCTAGATCCCTCACACTACCACCTAGAGCAGTGGTTCTCAACCTTCTGGCCCTTTAAATACAGTTCCTCATGTTGTGACCCAACCATAAAATTATGTTTGTTTCTACTTCATAACTGTAATGTTGCTACTGTTATGAATCGTCATGTAAATATCTGATATGCAGGATAGTCTTAGGCGACCCCTGTGAAAGGGTCATTCGACCGCCAAAGGGGTCATGACCCACAGGTTGAGAACCACTGACCTAGAGTATAAGAGGTTCAGAAGCAGTGTTCCTCAGAGAAAAGGCATCTCCCTTCCTCCCTTCCCATCATGGAAAACCCCAGTAGAAGTGGCTGGGAAGTCTTAGACAGTACAGTGGTGCCAACAGCCATTGCTGGCAGAGGATGGAGCCACAACATGGCAAACTTCCCACCCATCCAAACAGCCAGGTAGAGAAAGCTGTACAATAGTGCCTACAGTGATTGCTGGCAGAGAGGTAGAGCCATAAGATTGCTACTTGCCTCCCTTGCCCCATCAATTCTATTAGCAGTGGGGCCAGTGACCATTAGTGAAAAGGAAATAGTTCTAGGAGCTCACAAAGCCAGTTCTCCATTGCCTGCCACACCAGTTCTCTATTCCCCCCATTACAGTGGTGATGCCCCATAACCCAAGCAAGCCAGTCACAGAGGACACCCATTACCCCAGTGCATACATGGCATTTTCCTTAACGGAAATAATACCAATCCACTGTAATCCCAGAGGCACAAATAGTGCAAGTAAGAGAAAACAAAAACTTGTGCTATAACACCATCTACTGGGGGGGAAAGTACCCTGCCTGTCAACCTGCTGAATTGTTGAGATCAAAACAGTATCTAAACAAGAAAATAGCTGAATAGCTCAAATTTGTGTCCGAGAAACAATCCATAAAATACCATGAACAACTAAGGTAACATGGGAGCACTTAAAGAAAATGAAAAGCCTCCAGAAGCCATGGAAGACTGTCACTTAAATGATAGAGAATTTAAGACTGCAGTTGTGAAGAAGCTCAGTGAGTTACAAGAGAACTTAGAAAGGCAGTTCAATGACCTCAAAAATAAAATTAATGAACATAAGGAGTACTTTACCAAAAAGATTAAAACTATCAAAAAGAACCAAACAGAAAATCTGGAGATGAAGAACTTAATTGCTTAAGAGAGAATTAGCAAACACGAAGACAGAAACTAGAAGGAAGAAGAGTGTTTAAAAATCAAAGAACTCTACGAGAACTATCTGACTCCGTCAGAAAGAGGAACATAAGGATAATAGATATACCAGAAGGAGAAGAGAGGGAGAAGGGAACAAAGAGCTTACCCAAAGAAATAATTGATGAGAACTTCCCAAGCCTATAGAACGAACTGGACTTTCGAAATAAAGGAAGCTAACAGAACAACTAATTTTATCAACCCAGAAATATCTTCTCCAAAACACATTTTATTCAAACTATCAAAAATTAATGACAAAGCCCTGGCCGAGTGGCTCAGTTGGTTGGAGCATCTTCCCATACACCAAAAGGTTGTGGATTGATTCCTGGTCAGGTGCATTCAGGAGGTAACCAACCAATCGATGTCTCTCTCTTTCTCTCTCTCTCAAATCAAAAAACATATTCCTGGTGAGGATAAAAAAAATTTAATGACAAAGAATTCTCAAGGCAGCCAAAGGAAACTCTATTATATTATCATCTTTCAATGGAAACATTATAAGCCAGGAGAAAGTGGAAGGAAATATTCAAAATATTGAAAGGAACTGTCAGCCAAGGATAACATATCCAGCAAAATTGTCCTTTAGCTATGAAGAAAAATAAAGGCTTTCCCAGACAAACAAAAGCTGAGAGAATCTACTGCAAGACCTACTTTACAAGAAATTTTTAAAGGAGCTCTTCTACCAAAAACCCAAAAAATAAAGTATATAAAACTGAGTACGATGACTATCAGACAGAAGTAGGAAATTGCAACTCTACTTCAGAATAAGATATTAAATACTTAATTTAAACATAAAGATTAAATGAATGGGATGTCATTAAAAAATAACTAGCTATTGCAATTTGGTACAATATAAAAAGAGATAATTTGTGACAACAAATTCATGAAAGGGGAGAAGGAAAGGACTGACCACTCACAAGGGAATGAAGATAAGATGCAATCAGAAGAAAAAGGACTACTGTATGTATGAGGCACTTTACATGAGGCTAATGGTAAACACACACAAAAAGTCAGAGCTGAGACACAAAACCTAAAAAAAGAAAACAGAAAAAAAAAAAAAATCACAGAAAACTACCAAACTGACATAGCAGACATAATCAAAAGAGAAAGAAACAATGGAGATAAGAGCAACCAGAAAACAAAAAATAAAATGGATATAGTTAAGTCCTTATATATCAATAGTTACCCTAAATGTAAATGGACTGAACTCACCAATCAAAAATCACAAAGTAGCAGAATAGATTAAAAAGCAAGCTCCAACTATAAGTTGCCTGCAGGAGACTCCTCTCAGCTTCACAGACAAACATGGGCTCAAAGTGAAGAGGTGGAAGATGATATTACATAAATGAAAAAGACTCAAATCAGAAATGAAGAGAGGTTAGAATGGACACCACGAAAATAAAAGGATTACATGAGAATTCTATGAAAGACTATATGCCATGAAATTTGATAGGCTAGAAGAAATGGCCAAATTATTTGAAGTATACAACCTTCCTAGGAGGAAAATCTAAATAGGCCCATCACTAGTAGGAAATTGAAACTAATTACAAAAAAAACCCCAAAAAACTGACAATGAACAAAAGTTCAAAGCCATTTGGTTTCACTAGTGAAGTCTACCAAACATTAAAAAGATATTTTTAATATTGCCCAGCTGGTGTAGCTCCATGCTTGAGAATCAACCTATGAACCAGGAAGTCACAGTTGGATTCCTGGTCAGGGCACATGTCAGGGTTGTGGGCTTGATACCCAGAGGGCATGCAGGAAGCAGCCAATCAATGATTCTCTCTCATCATTAATGTTTCTATCCCTCTCCCTTCCTCTCTGAAGTTAATAAAGTATATATATTTTTTAAAGATTTAATACTAATCCTTATTAACCTCTTCCAAAAAATTGGACAAGAATGACTACTCCTAACTCATATTACAAAGCTAACATTACCCTGGTACCAGAACCAGGCAAAAATAACTCACCCCCAAAAAAGAAAATTTCAAGCTAGTAGCTCTAGTTTACATGGATGCAAAAATGCTAAACCAAATACTAGCAAATTGAATACAATATATTAAAAGGATCATACATCACAATCAAGTGGGGTTCATTCCAGAGATGCAAGGATGGTTCAGCATCCACAAATCAATCAATGTGATATACCACATTAACAGAGTAAAAGATAAAAATCATATGATCCTATCAATGCATGTAGGGAAAATATTTGACAAGACACAACATCCATTTATGATAAAATCATACTCGATTGGGGGAAAAAATGAAAGATTTTCCTCTAAGATCAAGAGCAAGATAAGGGTGCCCATTCTTACCACTGTTATTAAATATAGTACTGGAAGTCCTAGCCAGAGCAATTAGACAAGAAAAAGAAATAAAAGGCCTCCAAACTGGGAATGAAGAAGTAAAACTGTTACTACTTACAGATGACATAATTCTAGATATAGGAAACCCTGAAGAGTCCACCAAAAAGCTATTGGAAGAAATAAGTAAATACAGTCAAGTTGCAGGATACAAACTCATTATACAAAAATCTGTTGCATAAAGAAAAATGAAGAAAACAATCCCAATACAATCATGACAAAAAGAATAAAATGCCTAGGAATAAACTTAAAGGAAGTAAAAGACCTGTACACTGAAAACTATAAGACATAGTTGAAAGAAATTGAAGAAGATATAAAGAAATGGAAAGCTGGCAGCAAAATCTCAGACATCTCTCATAGCAGTATATTTACAGATATATCTCCTAAGGCAGAGACACTAAGGAGAAAATAAACAAATGGGACTACATCAAAATAAAAAAGCTGCACAGCAAATAAACCATCAACAGAACAAAAAGAGATCCCATTGTATGGGACAGCATATTTGGCAATGATACAGCTGATAAAGGGTTAATATCCAAAATTTACAGGGAACTCATACAACTTAACAAAAGGAAGACAAATAATCCAATTTAAAAATGGGCAAAGGCCTTAAATAGACACTTCTTCAAAGAGGGCATATAGATGGCCAACGGACATGAAAAAATGCTGAAAGTCACTATCTGAGAGATGCAAATCAAAATGACAATGAGGTACCATCTCACATCTGTCAGAATGGCTACCATCAACAAATCAACAAATGACAGGTGCTGGCGAGGATGTGGAGAAGAGGAACCCTTGTGCACTGCTGGTGGGAATACAGTGCAGCCATTATGGAAAACAGTATGGAGTTTCCTCAAAAATTTAAATACGGAACTGCCATTTGACCCAGTGATACCACTTCTAGGTATATATCCTAAGAAACCCAAAGCACCAATTAGAAGAATGTATGCACCCCTATGTTCATAGCAGCACAATTTACATAGCTAAGATCTGGAAACAGCCCAGGTGCCCATCAGTAGATGAGTGGATAAAAAAGGTTTGGTACATTTATACTATGGAATACTATGCAGCAGTAAAAAAGAAGAATCTTTTACCCTTTGAGACAGCATGGAGGGACCTGAGAGTATCATGCTAAGTGAAATAAGTCAGTCAGAGAAAGACAAGTATCACATGATCACACTCATATGTGGAATCTAAGTAACAAAGTAAATTGATGAACAGAGTGGATCCAGAGACATGGAAGCATGGAACACAGTGCAGAATCTCAGAGGGAAGGCAGGGGAGGGTGGATAGGTGGGAGCTAATCAACCAAAGACCTTGTATGCATATATGCAGAACCCATGGACACAGACAATAGGGTGCTGAAGGCCTGGAGCCGTGGGGATTGGGGGGGGGGGAGCAGGGGAGGGGAGGCTAGAGGGGAATGGGGGTAAAGGGGACATATGTAATACTTTCAACAATAAACAATTATTTTTTTAAAATAAAAGAAATGAGAAAGCTGTTCTGTGTTCATGGATTGGAAGAATTAAAATGTTATAAAGATTTAATGTAATTCTTATCAAAATCCCAATGGTATTTTTCACAGAATAAAAGAAAACAAAATAACCCCTCAAATCTGTATAGAACCACCAAAGACTCCAAACAGCCAGTGCAATCCTGAGAACAAAAAGAACAAAACTGGAGGTATCTCACTCCCTGATGTCAAATTATACTATAAATCTACAGTAATCAAAACAGTATGGCATTGGCAGAAAAACAGATACACAGACCAATGCAACATAATTGAGAGTCTATAAATAAACCTATGCATATGTGCAACTAATTTGCAACAAAGGTGCCCAAAACACACAATGTTAAAAAAGAAAGTCTTTTTAATAAATAGTGTTGGGAAAACTGGAAAGCCACCTGCAAAACAATGAACTCTCTGACGCTATATATAAAAATTAACTCAAAATGAATTTAAAGACTTAAATATAAGACCTGAAACAAAATACATAAAAGAAAATATAGGCAATAAACATATGGACGTTGGCCTCAGGCATTTTTGTGAACTTAACCCAAAAGACAAGGGAATTAAAAGCAAAAACAAATGAATGAGACTACATCAACCTAAAATGCTTCTGCTCAGCAAAAGAAACCATCAAAAAAACAAAACAAAACAAAAGGCAACCAACAAAATGGTTGATATTTGCAAATGATACCTCTGATAAGGAGCTAATATATAAAGAACTCATACAACTCAACAAAATCCAATTAAAAAATGGGCAGAGGGCATGAATAGACACTTAACCAAGGAAGACATACAACAAATATAGGAAAATATGCTCAACATCACTAGTTATAAGGGGAAGTAAATCAAAACCACAATGAGATATTACCTCACACGTTAGAATGGCTATTTTCTATAAGACAAGAAATAACAAGTATTAGAGATGTAGAGAAAAGGTGACCCTTATACATCGTTGTTTGGAGTGTAGGTTACTGCAGCCACTATAGAAAATAGTATGGAAATTCTCCAAGAAATTAAGAATAGAGCTACCATATGACCCAGCAATCCCTCTTCTGGGTATCTATCCCCCCCCAAAAAAAAAAGTTATGAAAACACTTATTCATAAAGATATATGTGCCCCTGTGTTCACTACAGCATTATTTACAATAACCAAGACATGGAAACCTAAGCGCCCATCATCAGATGATTGGATAAAGAAGATGTGGTACACATATACAATGGAGTACTGCTTAGCCATAAAAAATATGAAATATTGCCATTTGCGACAACCGGGATGGACCTTGAAAGCATTATGCTAAGTGAAATAAGTCAGACAAAAAAGGACAAGAACCACATGATTTCATTCGTATGTGGGATGTAAAACAAAAGCAACAAACTCATAGATACAGACAACAGAATGGTGGTTACCAGAGGGAAAGGGATTGGCAAAACAAAGAAGGTCAAATTCATGGTAATGGAAGGTAGACTAGACTTTGAGTGGTGAGCACACAGTAGTGTGTACAAATGTCATATTATAAAGTTGTATACCTGAAACTTATATAATGTTATTAACCCATGTTGCCCTTTAATAAATTTAGTTTAAAAAGAAATAATAATGAGCAATCAATCCATTTCAATGTAGAAAGGGTATTTATCAGAACCATAATTATTATGGGTAAAATAATGTAACTAAAGCTGGTGTAGAGAGGAAGAAGAAATATATATGTAACATCCTAGAAATAACTACTTAACTGAATTAGGATGTACAGAGGAAGAAGAAAATATATGTTGAGTTTAATTAGCAAGGCCTCCACAGATACCTTCTAAAGCTGATAAGTTTAGAGTTTAATAATATTAATTAAGCCCTGACCAGTTTGGCTCAGTGGATGGAGCGTCGGCCTGGGGAGTGAAGGGTCCCAGGTTCAATTACGGGCAAGGGCGTATACCTTGGTTGCGGGCACATCGCCAGTGGGGGGCGTGCAGGAGGCAGCTGATCGATGTTTCTGACTCTCTATCCCTCTCCCTTCCTCTCTGTAGAAAATCAATAAAATCTATTTTAAAAAATAATAATATTAATTAAAAATAATCACTTGAAAAACAAAAGCCTTACTCTAAATATTCTAATTCAATCAGAAAAAAAAACTGTACACACAAAATAAAAACACAGACCACACATCATAAACTAAAAAATAAGAAAAGACAAATATTTTTAGATCAGTGAAAAGAAATGGAATAAACTCACTTTTTAAAAGAAAAGGGTTCAACTGTGGAATGATAGCAAAGGTTGAATAAAAACAGAATGAGCACACACAAAAACTGTCCGAATAACATCAGATTTTTGAAGCAAGACTCTAAAAATTATTTGCAGTCATAATAAACTATTCCCTGAAAATAGATAAAATACCTTTATCCATAGACCATTTACTAAATACATATTAGGCCATAAACAAAACATCAGTGGATTTCTAAAAAGTAATACTACAGGCCAGCTTTTCATCTCAAGGAGGTTGATTTAAAGCATACTGTCATTTTCCATTTCTTACACCATAAAAATAAAAAATACAGAACACCACTTAAAGAAGAGAAACTTCCCGTGGAAAGAAAGAAAGTAGATGGGATCAGATTGAAGAGGGAACCAGAGCTTATGTTCTATGCGGAGGGTGCAGAAGATAATTACTACAGATAAAGAGAGCAGCATTTAAGGATATCTATACCAGAATTTGATTGAGACCAAAAGCAAGAGGGAGACCAGAAGCATCCAGCTAGGCCAAATCCTAAACAGTCATGTGTCACTTACCAATGGGGATATGTTCAGAAAAATTCACCCTTAGGCCATTTCATCATTGTGCAAACATCACAGACTATACTTACACAAATCTAGATGCTATAGCGAGCTTACACACCTAGACCATATGGTATAGCCTATTGCTCCTAGGCTCCAAGACTGTACAGCCTATTATGGTACTGAATAAGCAATTGAAATAAAATGGCGATTATTTTTGTGTCTAAACATAAAAAAGTTACCACAGCAACATGGTTTAAAAGATAAAGTGTGTTTGTACGCACATGCTTTGGGGGAGCAAGGGAAAAGCTGTGGAGGGAGGCACCATCTGAGGGAGAGTAGACGTCAGGAGGAGGGAGAGAGGAAGGATGAGAAGGAAGGAAAAAGAGAAATGGAGAGCAGAGATTAAGAGAGCTAGAAAGCTAAAGCTTGAAATAAGAAATAAAAGGAGGAAGGGGAGGAGATGAATATTGGGGGCGGGCGTGGAACTGAAAGGAAGGAGAGTTAAATAGGCTTTGCAGGTCTGTCCCAACTGCTTAGCTCTGCCATTATAGTGTGAAAGTAGGAAAGATAAGCTTTATTTAAGCAAAAGAATATGGCTGTGTTCCAATAAAATTTTAATCATAGACACTGAGATATCTTCATTTCATTTTCACATGTCATGAAATATTCTTCTTTTGATATTTTTTCAAACTTAAAAAGGTGCCCTGACTGGTTTGGCTCAGTGGATAGAGCGTCGGCCTGCGGACTCAAGGGTCCCAGGTTCGATTCCAGTCAGGGGAATGTACCTTGGTTGCGGGCACATCCCCAGTGGGGAGTGTGCAGGAGGCAGCTGATCGATGTTTCTAACTCTCTATCCCTCTCCCTTCCTCTTTTTAAAAAAATCAATAAAATATATATTTTTTAAAAAAAAAACTTAAAAAGGTGAAACCATTGGCTGTACAAGACAGATTTGACCCAGACTGTAGTTTGCCAATCCCATACTAGAATGAAATTTGAGAACATAAAAGATAGAGAACTGAAAACCTATCAGAAAGAAAAAAGAGATTACCCGCAAAATGAATACAAAAACAAGTAGAGCATGACCATTTAAATACTGCAAAGAAAATAACTTAGAACCTAGAACTCTGTTTAAATGTAACAGCCAGGTAAAGATATTGTCAGACATTCAGAGATGTGAAAAGCTTACTACACACAAACTGTCTCTGAAAGAAATATTAAAGGATATTCTTCAGCAAGAAGGCAAATGGATCCTAGAGGAATACTAGGATGCAAGAAGCAATCATGAGCAACAAAATTAGTAAAACTTCTTCTTAGAACTAGGTAAGTATTGATCACAGATACTTCTAACACAGTGATTCTCAACCTTCTGGCCCTTTAAATACAGTTCCTCATGTTGTGACCCAACCATAAAATTATTTTCATTGCTACTTCCTAACTGTAATGTTGCTACTGTTATGAATCGTCATGTAAATATCTGATATGCAGGATGGTCTTAGGCGACCCCTGTGAAAGGGTCGTTCAACCGCCAAAGGGGTCGCGACCCACAGGTTGAGAACCACGGCTCTAACATAAGAGGGTAGAAAGAGGCCAGAGAAATATGCTGAGTCTTTATGAGAATGGAGAATATAGATGCTGATAGAATTATATTTCTCTAAGAATGGCTAGAGTTAAAGTATGTTTTAAAAATTTAAGATCAGCCAAAACCGGTTTGGCTCAGTGGATAGAGCGTCGGCCTGCGGACTGAGAGGTCCTGGGTTCGATTCCGGTCAAGGGCATGTACCCGGGTTGCGGGCACATCCCTGGTGGGGGATGTGCAGGAGGCAGCTGATCGATGTTTCTCTCTCATCGATGTTTCTAACTCTCTCTATCTCTCTCCCTTCCTCTCTGTGAAAAATCAATAAAATATATTTAAAAAAAAAAATTTAAGATCAATCACTAAAAGAAAAAAAATAAAATAGAAAAATTCCTAATCATATTTAGAAAAAGATAGTTAATTATTAACTAGTAAAGAAATGAGTAAAGAAAATACAAATTACAATCTTTTTAAAATCAGGAATGAAAACATTATACAGGGTGGGGGAAAAGTAGATTTATAGTTGTTCATATGGAAAATAATACAATAATTAATAAATCATACAAGAATAAACTGTTTCACCTACGCACGACAACAGACCTACTTTTGACACACCCTGTATTTAGTAAAATCTCTGGGATATGAACAAGGGAAAATATATAACCTGTATACTGAAGTAAATGAACTAGGCTATCCTCTGCAGTTGCATTAAAAAGGATGACAAAACAGAACCAAATAAAGTACATAGAAGGAAGAAGTTAAAAAAACTTTATTTAAACAAAAATAAATCTATTAATTTATACACACATGCAGCATACTATGTGCCAAGCACTACTCAATATTTTAATTCACTTGGGTGCTCACACAAAAAAACATATTTTGTAGATGCTATTGTCCCCATTTTACAGGTATGAAAACTGGACTACAGATTTGTCAAATCTACCAATATATAAAAGTCGTTTTTAGCCCAAGACTGCAACTGGTTCAGCTTTACAAAAGATCTGTCATTAATAGATTAAAAGAGGGGGGGAAATATGACAAAATTTAATGTATTTTCTAGTTTGGAAAAAATCTTAAAACTAAGCAAACTTAAGAAGTATACCTTCTTAACAGTTAAATGGTATTAATCCTATACCCCAGAAACAACCAGTTAAAAATATAATAGGAAAAAATCCTAAAATATTAAGAAAAAATGTGACTTCTGCCAAAACCGGTTTGGCTCAGTGGATAGAGCGTCGGCCTGCGGACTTAAGGGTCCCGGGTTCGATTCCAGTCAAGGGCATGTACCTGGGTTGTGGGCACATCCCCAGTGGGAGATGTGCAGGAGGCAGCTGATCGATGCTTCTCTCTCATCGATGTTTCTAACTCTCTATCTCTCTCCCTTCCTCTCTGTAAAAAATCAATAAAATATATATTTAAAAAAAAAAGAAAAAAATGTGACTTGAAAAATATATATGAAGAAAATATAAAATTTCATCAAAAAATATAAAGACCGTTTGCCATGTTAAAATAAATTTACCAATTATCCCCCAAAACATGTGTGGAGCTTGATAAACTAATTCTAAACTTCACATGGAACAATAAATACATAAGAATAGCAATGAGTTTTGAAAAGAAACAAAGTTATTATGGGGTGTGAAAGAGAGTTAGCATATAATTACTATAAAGCCATAGTAATTAAACCCAGTATCATTTCCATGCATAAAAAGAAAATATATGCATAGCAATATAGTCTATAAAGATGGTGTATTAAATGTGTCAAAAGAAGATCAATTAGTCAATAAAAGGTTGGCTCTTTGTGGTGAGGTTAAAAATATACATGTTAAACTAATATCTTCAAGAATATAAATAGAGCCGAAACTGGTTTGGCTCAGTGGATAGAGCGTTGGCCTGCAGACTGAAAGGTCCCAGGTTCAATTCCGGTCAAGGACATGTACCTTGGTTGCGGGCACATCCCCAGTGGGGAGTGTGCAGGAGGCAGCTGGTTGATGTTTCTCTCTCATCGATGTTTCTAACTCTCTATCTCTCTCCTTTCCTCTCTGTAAAAACTCAATAAAATATATTTTTTAAAAAAAGAATATAAATAGACTTTGAAAGCATAAAGGTAATAGAAATTTATAAGGAAATTATAAATTCAAGTATACTAGAATTTATAAATTGACAAATTTTGCATCACAAAAAAAGGCAGACAAACTGGGTTGGATCATATAACCAATAGTGATCTTTTATATAACACTTATTCTTCAAAATCAATAGTAATAACATGAATATTGACAAATTCTAAAACAGTCAAAAGACATAAATTTCACTCAGGAAATAAACATGAATATTCTTACTTCATCAACAGTTAAAATATAATGGTCAGATATAACAGTTTTAACTGTATATGTGCCTAACAACAAAGGCCCAAAACACATGGAACAAAAATTGTAAGACAGTTCAACAATTATAATTGGAAATTTCAACACTCTTTCAGTAATCGATAGAATTAGAGACAATCGAAGACTCAAACATAGTCAACATATTTGATCTAATCAATATGGAGATCAAATATGCAACAAAACAACAGGAAAATATACATGTTCTTCAAGTGCACATGGAACTTCTCTAAGACAGACCATATATTAGATGAGTAAAACAAGGTTCAATAAATTGAAATGGGTCATCGTAATATATGAAGCATGTTGTTGGACCATAGCAGAAATAAATTAGAAATCAATAACAGGAAGAAATCTGGGAACCCCAAAATTTTTGCAAGTTAAAAATAACACTTCTAAAGACACATGGGTCAAAGCAAAAATCACAGGAAAATTTAAAATTATCTTGAAACAAAATACAAAAATGCATGAGGGTGCAGTTAAAGTAGTGCTTAGAGGAATATTCATGGCTCTGAAAGGTCTAACATCAATAATATAAGCTTCTAGCTTAAGAAGCTGGAAAAAGAAAGAGCTAACCAAACTCAAAGTAAGTAGAAAGAAGGAAATAATGAAGATCAGAGTAGAAATCCATGAAATAGGAAATAGGAAAACAGCATGAAAGAACTGATAGAACCAAAGGTTGGTTCCTTGGAAAGAATTTTTTAAAAAGATCTTTAACTAGACCAGCAGTTCTCAACCTGTGGGTCGCAACCCCTTTGGCGGTCAAAGGACCCTTTCACAGGGGTCGCCTGAGACCATCCTGCGTATCAGATATTTACATTACGATTCATAACAGTAGTAACATTACAGTTATGAAGTAGCAACGAAAATAATTTTATGGTTGGGTCACAACATGAGGAACTGTATTTAAAGGGCCAGAAGGTTGAGAACCACTGAACTAGACCAAAGAAAAAAGAATATATATAGTTAACATAATATTTCTGGTGAAAAACTGAACGCTTTGCCTCTAAGATCAGGAACAAGGCAAGGATGTTTCTATTCCTCACCATTTCTACTCAACATTGTAGTGAAGTCCCTTTCTTGTGAAGTAAGACAAGAAAGACATTAAAAGTATTCAGATTGGAAAGGAAGAAATATAACTATTCATAGATTATGTAAACTTTAAGTAGAAAATACTAAGAAATCTACATAAAAGCTACCAGATCTGATAAGTGAGTTTAGCAAGGTCTCAGAATGCAGGCTTAATATTTAAAAAATCAGTTGTGTTTCCATACAGTGCAATGAAAAGTCAAATAGTGAAATTCAAAAAGAATAATTCTATTCATATTAGCATCCAAACTTAGGGACAAATATAACAAAAGAACTATAATACTTGCACACTGAAAACTGCAAAACAGTGCTAAGAGAAATTAAAGATGGCCTAAATAAATTGGATTAGAAAGCTCAGTATTGTTTAAATGTCAGTTCCCCAAAATTGATCTACTGATTTAATCCATTCCCTATCAAAATCCCTGCAGGCTTTTTTTGCAGAAATTGGCAGGCTGATCCTAAAATTTATATAGAAATTCGCCGAAACCGGTTTGGCTCAGTGGCTAGAGCGTCGACCTGCGGACTGAAGGGTCCCGGGTTCGATTCCGGTCAAGGGCATGTACCTTGGTTGCGGGCATATCCCCAGTGGGAGATGTGCAGGAGGCAGCTGATCGATGTTTCTCTCTCATCGATGTTTCTAACTCTCTATCTCTCTCCCTTCCTCTCTGTAAAAAATCAATAAAATATATTTTTTTTAAAAAAAGAAAAAAAAAAGAAATTCCACTCCTAGGAATCTACCCAAGAGAAGTGTTCACTCAAAGACTCGGACATATACGTTTAGAGTAGTAGTACTTATAGCCAAAAACTGGAAATAACCCAAATATCCACCAAACTGGTGAACTGATAAACAAAATCGTTTATCCATCTAATGGCAAGTTACTCAGCAGAAAAAAAAAAAAAAAAAAGAAAGAAAGATGCATGAACTCTATAAATAGAACATGTATGAATCTCAGAATAATTAAGCCAAGTGAAAAAAGCTAGACAAGAAGAGTATATTCCATTTTTGTATGATTCTATTTATATAAAATTCTAGAAAATGCAAACATCTACTATACAGTTGACCCTTGACCAACACAGAGGTTAGGGCAGCCGTGGGCAAACTACGGCCCGCGGGCCGGATCTGGCCCATTTGAAATGAATAAAACTATTGAAAAAAAAGACCGTACCCTTTTATGTAATGATGTTTACTTTGAATTTATATTAGTTCACACAAACACTCCATCCATGTTTTTGTTCCGGCTCTCCAGTCCAGTTTAAGAACCCATTGTGGCCCTCGAGTCAAAAAGTTTGCCCACCCCTGGGTTAGGGGCACAACCCCCCCCCTCACAGTTGAAAATCCATATACAACTTTTGACTCCCCAAAATCAACTACAGTCATCCTTCATGGGAAATTGGTTCCAGGACATACACACACACAATCTGCAGGTGCTCAAGTCCCTTATGTAAAATGGCATAGAATATTGTGTACAGTTGGTCCTCCTCCACATCTGTGGTTTTAGAATCCGTGGACACAAAACCAGGTATATGGAGGGCAACTATATATTTATTGAAAAAAATCTAGGTATAAGTGGGCCTGCCCAGTTCAAAGCCATGTTCAAGGGTTAACAGTAACGACAAAAAAAAAAATCAGTGATTACCTATGGTGTAGGGCTCAATGACTATAAAGGGGAATGAGGAAACTTAGGTAAGGAGGAATGGATATTTTCATGATCTTAGTTGTTGTGATGCTTTTAAAGTATATATTAAAGTCATTTTATTAACTGTATACTTTAAACATGAGCAATTTTGTATGTCAGTTATACCTCAATAAGTAAAAGAACTACTAAGACGTGCAACATGAATGAATCTCTCAAAAATAATATTCTATGTGAAAGATGCCAGGCACTAAAAATTATATATTATACAGTTCCATTTATATGAAATTTCTAGAAAAGGCAAAATTATAGAGCTAGAAAACAGATCAGTGGTTGGCTAGTTCTGGGAATGAGAGTGGAGAGTGAATACAGACAGGAACAAGGGAGAAGACAGGCAGATCAAGGGATGAAAGCGTTCTAAAATTGGATTGTGGTAATGGTTGAGCAGTTTTAAAAATTTACTAAAACACTTTGAATACGTAAATTGGTGAATTCTATAATATATAAATCTTACTTAAATAAAACTATTTTATTTTATTTATTTATTTTTTAAATATATTTCATTAATTTTTTACAGAGAGGAAGGGAGAGAGATAATTAGAAAAATCGATGAGAGAGAAACATCGATTAGCTGCCTCCTGTACACCTCCTGGGGATGTGCCCGAAACCCAGGTACATGCCCCCGACCGGAATCGAACCTGGGACCTCTCAGTCCGCAGGCCGATGCTCCATCCACTGAGCCAAACCGGTTTCGGCAAATAAAACTATTTTAAAAACACAAGAGCCAAAAATGTTTAGCTTACTGAATTGGCAGCAATTTTTTAAAAGATAATATTAATTCAGTAACTATTTGCATTGATACTGTATAGTAAGCAGTGTTGGGTAATGATGAACACAGATAGGATTCCTGCCTTAGCAGGGAAAATAGACAGATGCAATTAAAGAGTCTTAACTATTCTCCCATAGAGGAAGCACACTGCAGACACCCTCACTCTCGGCTCACTGTGCAGTAAGACAAGCACTTTCACACATTGCAAATTGGCCCAAGCTCCCTGGAAAGTAATTTGACGATATGTAGCAATAGCCTGAATTTATATCTGTTGACTGCCAATTCTAATTCTGGGTGTCTATTGTAAATAATCAGAAATTTGGATAGAAATTATTCATCCAAACAGTTAGCATTGGTCACAGGTAATTAAAATTGAAAAATTCAAAGCAACACAAATATACAATAGAGTGGTTAAATAAGTCATGGTATCTAACTATCACATTATGCAGATATTTAAATTTTGTGCTTGTACATAAACATAAATGGAGAAATCACATTTGCAAAATTGTTTGTGATATAACCTCCATAGTAAAAATGTGTTTTCCTGTACACACAAGCTAAAAGGTTCCAAAATATTAATAGTGGTTAACTCTGAGCTGTGGATTGTATTTTGGCTTTTTGTACTGTTTTATAATTTATAAAGTTGATCTAATGAACTTGTATTACTTTTATAAACAGGAAAAAGAAGTTATTCCCCTTTATCTGTTTACGTAGGTAATGTATTCACTGCAGAGTTAGAAAATTGTGATAAAAACTTCACCTTTAGTCTACCACTCAGAGACAGCCTGTCTTATCATTTAGGAGTATATCTTTCTAGACATTTCTATGCAAATAGTAAGTAGTTTGTTTTACAGAAATGGAATTTATACTACATATTGTTTTGTAATCTGCTTTAAAGGAGGGATAGCCCTAACCGGTTTGGCTCAGTGGATAGAGCATTGGCCTGTGGACTGAAAGGTCCCAGGTTCAATTCCAGTCAAGGGCATGTACCTTGGTTGCGAGCACATACCTAGTAAGGAGTGTGCAGGAGGCGGCTGATCGATGTTTCTCTCTCATCGAACTCTCTATCCTTCTCCCTTCCTCTCTGTAAAAAATCAATAAAATGTATTTTAATGAATAAATAAAGGAGGGATAAAATAGAGATAGCAGGCCTAAACACTTAAAAGTTTATTAGTCTAAAAAAGTGGTTCTCAACCTTCCTAATGCCCCTACCCTTTAATACAGTTCCTCATGTTGTGGTGACCCAATCATAAAATTATTTTCCTTGCTACTTCATAACTGTAATTTTGCTACTGTTATGAATCGTAATGTAAATATCTGATATGCAGGATGTATTTTCATTGTTACAAATTGAACATAATTGAAGCATAGTGATTGATTACAAAAACAATATGTAATTATATATGTGTTTTCCGATGGTCTTAGGCGACTCCTGTGAAAGGGTCGTTCGACCCCCAAAGAGGTCACGACCCACAGGTTGAGAACCGGTGGTCTAAAAGGAAGAGAAACTGATGGCAGTTTAAGAGAATAAATAATTGGCACAAACTAACGTTTTTTCGAGCTGTGGTAGTGCTCAGAAAAAGTGCCAGTGTGTGGGAGGGGAGAGGCGAAGCAAAGGGATGCAGACAGAACTACGGGTGAGGGGTCATGAGAGGAAATGTAGAGACCAGCTGCAGCGAAATTCAACCCGCATATATAAGAGGCTTCTGCTGGCCACCCCTCTTCTCATGTTGTGGGAGATAAGATAAGGCTTACACAGCGCATATGTAGGTGATGAGGTCCCGAGGGGAGAGGAGGAGTCTTAGAATAGTCACAGCCTGTAGGATGAGCTCTAGGATGGCAACAGAGGAAAAGGACTGTTTACAGTAGTTAATAGCTGTCTGACATGGTTCAAAAGCAATACCAGAACCAGAATCCCAAGGCTATACCACCTAGAGCTTCATCATAAAAGGAATTTACAAGGAAATCAGAGTGAGTCTGCAAACAGAAATTACCAGACTCAAATATTAGAAAGGGAATAAGAATGCCAGTCCCATGGAAAGAGCAGAGGCTTAGGAGCCAGACAGATCTGGTTCTACCTACCACTCACCAGCTGGGCAGGTTACCTGACTCCTGAGGCTCAGTTTCAGAAGACACCAGCAACTACCTTCCTAGGTGGTTGTGAGACTCTAAGATAATATACATAAACACCTGGCACACAGATACCTGATAAATAGTATCTATTACTACTATTACTGCCCTTGCATGGGAAGAGATGCAATATAACATCATGGATAAGAGCACAGAATGTGGAGGTAGACACCCTCATAAATTCAAATCCTTGACATATCACTTACTAGCTTTGTGATCCCAAGCATCCAAGCCTCAACATCCCCTATATGACAATGAGGACACCACCTGCCATACTAAGCTATTTTAAGGATTAAATAAGACAATGTACAGGGTGGGGCAAAAGTAGGTTTTCTGGCCCTAACCAGTTTGGTTCAGTGGATAGAGCGTCAGTCTGCGGACTGAAGGGTCCCGGGTTCGATTCCGGTCAAGGGCATGTGCAGGAGGCAGCTGATGGATGTTTCTAACTCTCTATTCCCTCTCCTTTCTTCTCTGTAAAAAATCAATAAAATATATTTTTTTTAAAAAAAAAGGTTTTCTGTGTTTCACATACAACTGTAAACCTGCTAGTGCCCCACCCTATTAATTATAATATCTTTATATTATACCCTTAGGCATAGTGCCTATTTAACCAACAAATAATTACAAGTACCACTTCTATGACCTTGGCCACACTGCATAACCCCGATGAACTAGAATTTAATCACCTGTGGCATTAGCATTCCACTACCTACATTGTTCCCCTCATTCCCAGAGCACAGAACATGGCACATAGTTGGCACAATAAATATCTGTTGCATGAACTGGACTGTACTGAGAATTAGAGATAATGTATAAAATATAAGTGTCTGGCATACAAATGTTGGGGCGGGGGGGGGGGGGGGGTAAAGGAGGGAACAGAGCTATTTGTCTTTCCATCAGAACACGGGCTCCTCCAGGGCAAAGAACCTTTGTTCTTTTGTGATCCCAGCCCCTGGCAGACGGTTAGAGATGTGGAAGAGCCTCAGCAGATGTTTACTGAGTGGCACTGGAGGCAGCAGTAATCCAGCAGCTGCCCTTCTACAAGGAAAACTGCAGGCGTTCTGATGACTTGACCTTCCAAAAACAACTTGAAATTCTCCATCTACTTTACCATCTAACAACAGTCATAGGGAGCCTTGTGCCAAGTGTCTGTACTTCCTAATTCAAGGCTGGTACTTAGGTCATGTCTCCAATAACTAACCTGTTATTAACTCCAGATTTCAGTGAGGTGAAAGAGTGCCAAAGGTTTCCATAGGTATGAGAATGCAGGCATTGTGATCATTATATCCAGCACCACAACATGATCACAGCATACAACAGAGTTTGTATAAATTCAGCTAAGCTAATGAATGGTCATAGGGGAAACCAGAAAGACAGGGTATCAGTTACATAAATTTTTTCAACTAGATGTATCACCTGTATGAAGACAACAGATTATGACACCAAATGTATCATTAACATTTTTAGGATTTCTACAATAAAAGTAATTAAAAATGAGGTAAAACAGGCTAAAGGGTCCTCCAAGTTGCTATCTTAAGAAACTGAGATCTACAATATCAGAAACAAGCTTTTCTGCCAATTTGACTAATATGTACTTGATTACTTCAGATATTTAGTTGAGGTTTTTACATTACCTTAAAAATACTTTCTTACAAGATATTCTGGTATTTCACCAACAGTTTACCTTTTATTAACCTAGATTAATGTAATTATTTTTATTCTGAGAGTCTTCATCTGATTAGTAGAGAAGTACAGGTTTGCTGCTGGAAAAAAAATGGAAAATGTAGAAGTTAAAGTCATTCTTGGTTCAGTCATCTAGAGATAACCATTATTTACACTTTGGTATATTTCTTTTTGCCATTTAATGTTACATGTCTTTCCATCACAACATGGGCTCCTCCAGGGCAAAGAACCTTTGTTTTATTCATTTTGTGATTCCAGCACCTGGCAGACGGTTAGGGATGTGGAAGAGCCTCGCAGATGTGTTTTCATACACATGACTGTCAGTGCTTCAGGGTACTCTCAAGCAATAACTCACCCATTTCTCTATTATTGGACATTTAGATAGTTTAGAACTGTTTTTTAATTTTTAATGGTGGATTTTTTCCTTTATATTAAATGTAGACTATAGAGAATTACTCTTTGTAAGAATTCCACACTTACTTCCATTAGCACTGGAAAATAAGGCGCTATAGGCAAAGAAGGCCAGCCAAAAACCCACCGGAGCAATCTTCCAGAATGTAGCTAGTGAAAGTCAAGTCTGGAGCAGGGGTTGTGTGGAGCCTGACTGTCCTCAGTGAAGTGAGAGAATTCAGCAGAGGAGCAGGGATACTGGGGGCAGAGGAGGGAGGTGACAGCATTTTATGTGTATATTCGGGCCTGGGAAGAGAAAAAGAAGGAATAACAAGTTAATATGCCAAAGTAGAATAGTTCTGAGTCATTTTTTCATAATGCTCAGTAAAGAGTCTTTATGTGGACCTTAAATTATTAATACAATGTTTTCATTTTTTTCAACAAATCAAAGCCCAATTTTAATTTATTTCAATAGATATTCACTGGTACCCACTCTAGGCCAAGCAGTGGTTGATAACAGAAATGAATGAAACCCTATCACTTCTTTCCAGTTCATAATTAGATCATATTTAAACTTGTATTTGACTATCTACATCCCAAATAAAAAAAAGGATGACACTGAGGAACTGTAGAGATCCTCAGCCATCAAAAATGAAGTGATATCAACTTTCTGAGGCAGGAAAATGGCACACATTAGGAAACTTTAACAAGAGTTAAAGTAAAAAATTCCCTAGTCATTGAATGGGTCAGCAGGGAAATTCATTAGCCAAATATCCAACTTGCCAAGTATTTCAGCTAATCCACCTTAAATCAGTGGCTGTTTTTAATTTAAAAGTATACAGGTAAAATTTAAAAGTATACAGGTAAAATTCATCTACTACTATTTCTAAAGCATTATAGACTCCATATTAGAGATCTACTTAAAATTTTATTCTATGCTTATAGCTACCGTGTTAGATTTCCTCAGACAAGCCCTAAATCAACTATACTATCTCTTTGCCCCTGTAAAGAATCAAATCCCAAAATTGGAATCAAACTACAACTCCCAGACAATAACCTGAAACTGCATACAAATCCTTTGTCAGACCACATAAGAGCCAGTCATTATTTCCGCTCTTTCCAGCTGTTATAAGTTTGCCCAGAAAATTGCTCATCTGAAAGGGAAAACTTAGAGAAACAGGTTTCTAAATGCAGTCTTATTGCTAGCAAACACACATATAAACCATTCTCCCTTATGTTAACAATACTATGTTTATACTAAAAGAATTTGTGCTGGATATGACAACTAGGATTTCCAGTGAACTATTTGTGAACCCTATGAATTCTGCTTTATTTTTTTTAACGCTTTACTCATTAAATTAACAGAATACTTCATAAAATTACCTTCATTGGAACTCAGAGGAATCCCAGTGACCTACCAATAAACCTGAAAGAGGTCATTTAGCAAGAAACTAACTCCCCCAGGAATTCCTGGGGAGCAGGATAAAGATTAAGGCTCTTCTAGTTCTGACCTTAGTGACTTCAAGATCACCTCCTCACTTTCACCATTTTATGATTCCAGGCTTCCCCAACAACTTGACATATCATTTCACAAGAGCATTAGGACATGACAATTCATTCAACAATTCATTTTAAGCCGCTAGTGCCAGGTATTACAGTATAGCCCAAGGATATTGATGAGTTACAAAATGGACACTTTATAGTCCAGTGGGGGAAGACAGCTATTTGATTATACAGTTATGAATGAAACAAATAGGGTGAACCAACAATGGAGAGAGGCTTGCAAGGGTGCTGAGGGAAGAATTTCCTGAGGAGGTGATGAGAACGTTAAGAAACAGTTGTGCAAAAAGCAGGGAGCAAAAATTCCTAGGCAGAGGGAAAAAATATGTGCAGTGGCTCTGAGACAGGACACAAACAGTGTATTAAGAACACTTTAAAAGGCCAGTGTTGCTGGGGTATAGTGAGCAACAGAAGGAAATGTGGTTGGAAAAATTAGGGAAACTATTGAGAGTTTAACAAGGACTAATGTAATCCCCTTACATATTTTGAAGCTTGCTCTGCTAGATTGGTAGAGGTGCAAGAACAGAATCAAGGAGTCAAATAAGGAAGCCATTACAGATATCTAAATAATGGTGGTAGCTCAGGTACTGGGAATCAGGAACTTTTAAATGACAGCTCAGATTTTAAAATGAGCACAAGTAAACCAAAGGGGGAAGGGCACTGCAGGACACTGAAAAACCTGCATGTAGCATTAGGTCCCAGACCATAACCCATTCTGACACAGTAAATAGCCTAGTATGGCAGTAGCAAAGGGTTTATGACAAGAGTGAAAGCCGGAAGACTATTGCTAGAAAACTATTACAGTAATCCAAGCATGAAAGTATAGTGCCCTAAACAAAAATCAGTGCTAATGGAGAAGAAAAGGCAGGACTATATCTGTGTGATACTGAAAGTGGTAGAAGAGATTGGCTGGATTTGAAGAAGGGAGGGGGCAGGAAGAGGGAAGAGGAATTTGGGATGGCTAGGTTTCTGGCTTTGAGTGGGTAGGAGTGTGAGAAGGGTAAGTTCAGGTTTGTATAAGCTCTCACACCAGAAGAACCATGCATGGTGGTTTCCAGCTTAGGAAGAGGCCGAGGCTGGACATGTACATTTAGAAGCCACAGATGAAAAAGCCATGACAAAGGCTGATTACCGGGAAAGTACTTAGGAGAAGAGCTTGTCCAGAACCCTGAGATGCACTGACACTAAAGGCTCAAGTGTTAAAGCAGAGTTTATCAACAGCAGCATGTTTTTTTAAGCTGAATAATTCTGTTCTGTGGCATCTAGCACATTGTAGGAAGTTTAGCAGCATCCCTGGACTCTACCCACTAGATGTCAGTAGGACCCACCCCATTGGGACAATCATATCTCCACACATTGCCAAATGTCCCCTGGGGTGGAGGGGAGGGAACCACTCCCAGTTGAGAACCACTGAGTTAGAGTAAGAGGAGTCTCCAGAACACTAAGGACACTGACATTAGGTTCTGAGTGAGCCCCCTCAATCCATGATTCCTCCCATATCTCTGTGCATGGTACTGCTCTTGGTGCCTTGAAAATGCAAAAGAAATGGTAACATTCCAGTATAACCAACCTTCAGGGCATTGGAATATCTTCATGTACTAGATTATATCAGATCCATTGCGGGAGCCCAGCCCGTGTGGCTCAGTGTTTGAGTGCTGACCTATGAACCAGGAGGTCATGGTTTGATTCCCGGTCAGGTTGCAGGCTCGACCCCTAGTAGGGGGCATGCAGGAGGCAGCCAATCAATGATTCTCTCTCATCATTGATGTTTCTATCTCTCCCTCTTTCTTCCTCTCTGAAATCAATAGAAAATAGTTAAAGATAAATAATCCATTGCTAGAAATCACATTTCTGGTATGAGGCTATAGTGGGGAGAAGTATGTATTTTTATAAAACTTTTATTCACAAATGACATACACACAAAAATTGTGACCCTGCCCCCAATATAGGCTTGTGCCACCATCCTATCACTTCTCAATCATGAGAATAATACCTGACATTTTCCAAGAACTTATAATTTATAGGCTCTCTCACCTAGTCTTCACTCAGCCCTTATGATAGATAGGAACTGCTGTTATTAACTGAGGAAACTGATGGAGGGGTTAATAAGCAACATACCCGAAGTCACATTAAGTGATCAGACTGAAATTAGAACCTCCAAAGTCCATGCTCTAAAGCTAAACCACTTAGCCACTATTCCAAATGGCCTCCATTTGACTGTAAGGAAGGCGCTGCTTCAGTCCTTTTCATCATTTGTATTTCTAGCACTTGGCTCATGCTTAGCAACAGGAGCTAAAATATTTATTGAATGAGTCTAAGGTCAGACTTAACTCTTTAACTTACTCCCAGATCTGCATTGAGGTGTTTATTAAGAGCTCACAGACAGCAGCAGCCACAGTGTCTAACACTGCATTGCTAGAATTTTGAGAATTGCATTCCCAGAAATGGAGTCTCTACCATCAACCCTGCTTCACTTCCCATGTTTTGTCCTCCTTATCCAGCATTGAGAGGTGGAAACAGAAATTAAGTATGTACTGGAGGATTTTTGCAAAATGACTAAGTTGTAATTTTTTAAAATAACTTGATAGAATCAAAAACTGATACTCGGGGAGAAGTTTTCCAAAGATCAAATAGCCTTTTTTTCTTTTTTTAAAGCCTCTTTTCAAAAAGGTTTTAGAAAGTTGAGAAGGTGCCACCTAAGGGGTATACCTGCTTCAGCATATTTTCCCTCACTAGTCAGCCTTGGTACTTTTTGTAAAAGGACTATTAAGTACAGAAATTTCTGCACAAATGTTGTAAAAAGCCCATGCAGAGAGTAACAAAGCTAAGCCAGTTATGCCAAGTACTACAAGAGACTTTGCTCATTGATCATGTGTATTTTTCTGGGCTCAGGTGTAGCCTGAGAATATTTATCATTTTAATGCTTCAAGCTGCCATCACCCCCAAGAGATAAAATATTTGTCATTCCTGCCTAAAGCCACCCTCAGGGGTAGCCTGGAGGATATGGAACAGGGGAGTGGGGGTATCAGTAAAAGGGGAGTTAGCAGAGGGAATATGTTGTGGAGTTCTACAAAGAATGGCTTCAGTCTGTTCCATGTACACACTTGCACAACTAAATGTACTTCTTGCAAGCCATGCAGTTATAAGCAATGCGAGTTAAGAAAGTTCCCCACTTTGCATGGAAAGCATTCATGTAAAGCTCAGACTTTATGGACTTCACACCTTCCCTAACCTAGCTGGAACATTATTCAGAACACTCATTCCTACCAGGCTCCTAAGGAAACCTTTTTATCTTTTTAATTTTTCTTTAATCCTCACACAAAGATATGTTATTGATTTTTTGAGAGGGAGAAAAACATCAGTTGGATCTCCAACTGAAGATTTTTAAAAAATATATTTTATTGATTTTTTGCAGAGAGGAAGGGAGAGGGATAGAGAGTTAGAAAGACCGATCAGCTGCCTCCTGCACACTCCCCACTGGGGATGTGCCCACAACCAAGGTACATGCCCTCGACCGGAATCGAACCTGGGACCCTTGAGTCCGCAGGCTGATGCTCTATCCACTGAGCCAAACTGGTTAGGGCTCCAACTGAAGATTGAACCCACAACCTAGGTATGTGCCCTGTGAATTGAACCTGCAACCGAGATATGGGATGATGCTCCAACTGAGCCATACGACCAGGGTGGAAAACCTTGATACAGCACATTTTCAACAAATTCTAACATGAACTTGGGCTTTAAAGAACATATTTTCCTTCCCGAACAGCCTTCACCAGGGGGACTCAATTGTTTATAGCTGCCATTTAACAGCTTTTACAAGCTGGTGCTCAGTCTCTAGTTTACAATATTGACTTCTACCCACTTTCTTTTAAAAAATCAATAAATCACTTTTGCTGTTTCTTTCAGTTCTTTTGAAGATTATGAAACAGAGGAACCTGCCTCTCCCTCTGAAATTGGAAACAAAGGCAAAATAGCAACCTCAAGCCTTTCTGAGAAATGTGGAAAGCTTCAGTCAGTGGATGAAGAATAGTTGCCAATGTCTATAATGAAAAGGAGATATGTATTTTAAATGCTTTTTTTCTTGTGAAGAGATGCTTTAGTTTGCAAACTGCTTTTTGAAGGCTTTGATTTCTGCAAGTGTGTATTGGCACTGGGAACTTTAAAAAAATTTTAAGCAATAGGTCTGGATATACACACTCAATTTGGAAGACTACTCCAGTTTGCCTCAAACCTCTTACAGAGATTTCCTTAGAAGCAATTACAATGATATACATCACCTTCCAAAGTCTGTGAACCAGCACTCTTCACCCTGAATGTACCAAGGATCTCTTGGGGACAGTGTCAAGCACAGTAATAAGGAGTTGCCTGTGTTGTCCAGCATCCCTGAGGCCCCTCAGGGTTCCTGTGGAGCCCAGAAGAAACTTTCACTTGCAGAAAACTTGAGTCAAAAAATTCTGGAACTTGAAAAAGCATTAAGGGCCTGGCCTCCAGAACTGAATTAGCCCTGGTAATAAAAGCACTGCCGAAACATCTCAGAGACTTCTTTTAATTATGTGTGTACTGGAGTTCAAAGATCTTGAACTTACTTGGTTTAATGTATTATTTCACAATGACCTGCCAAACTGCTAGTCACTTTACATCCTCAGGTATTGTAACCACTGGGCCTTCCAACTTTGCTGGCAAGCTCTGAATAATCCCTTCCCCATCTTGACTGTGGGTCTTAAATAAAATCTAAAGAAAAAACTTCTTACATGAAAGTACAGAATTTGATTCATACTTGAAAAAAAGTTTCCTCTTAACTCATCCACTATTTGTAGAAAATTGAATTAGTCTCTAAATTAGTCGATACCCCATCTATACTTCCTATCAGAAGGCCTTCTTGAAGACTTACTGATATATGAAAACTCTTACTAGACATATTCCTTTCATGACTTAATATCAGACTAATCCAATAGTAAAAGCCTCAATCTAAACATTATTCCTTACTTCATGTTGAAACTATTCCAAATATTCCATCCACTTCAGTATTTATCACAGAAATAGAGGAAAACAGTGATGCCACCCAAAAAAGAAAGCTATTTCATGTACTATAGTGGTCGATGTATTCACTACGGATATCTACATTTGTCAGCAAGTCAGGATGCAGCCAAATCCTGATAACCTTCAAGATAAAACTGAAAATAAACTATAAAAAGGATGGAAATTTCTGACAATATAAAAGACACCAAAAAAAACACCACCTTTTAAAATATTCATGTCTGTGAAAAGTCATCAACTTTTCCCCTATTAGTGTTTTAACCAAAAGTCCTGAATGTCAGAATAGCTTTCCTTCTCACCCCGACTTGGTTCCCATGCTGGTGTTAAGGCCAAATGATGAAATAAACATTTGAGTTGTGGTAGGCAAAACGTGGAGAAAAGGAAAATTAGGAAATGTACTATCAACTGGTGTAAAAGCAATCCTTGTCAATATACTCTCACTTTCTTGTTATTTTATCTCCATGATCAGAATTGATCTTCCATTTAACTGTTAAAGAAAATGGTAACTATTAAAACTTAGTATCTAATAATTCACAAAGTAAAAGCTTAAAAGTGACTATTTGGCGGAAACACTACATGCAATAACCTAAACATACTGATAAATAGGATTAAAAATATTTATGTGGTACATAAAATTTACCATCTATCAGATAGTAAATTTACCATCTATCGGATTCTATCCCATTCAACCTTTACCAGGAAAGGAAAGCAATTACTTTTTTTTTTAGAAGCCAGATATGGTTTAAAGGTTTTATTATCCATAATGACCTAAACTATTTCTAAGACTCAGCAAAAAGTAAAAATAAAATCCAATTTTCCAATATACATTTTTTTTTAACTTGGCTTTACATTTTTCCCTTGTTTCTTACTAAAGTCCTCTTATTTTCACTTTGGTATTTGATTTCAAAAAGTCTGTAATTATTATAAAAGCAAGCTACCAATATCATTCCATTTAAGGTAAGACTATTTTAATTTAGGTTACCCCAAAGTATCACGTTTTCAGACATAAGAATCTGTTTCACTCTACTCCTTTCCTAGAGTTGAACGCAAGAAATGTGAATCTGAGGAACTAAGTATATATTTGACTTCCTGGTAAAGATCATGCTGCATATAATCATTACCGCCCAACTGAGAATTTCAAGTCACAATATCCCAGTCTCCATGATAAAAGTTTCAATTGAAGTTTATCGCAATCCTAATGCTAGTCAATGAAAAAGTGAGTTTCATAGCATAACGTTACCAAAGTAATCAACTAATAAAATTCTATGTATTTTCCCTGCACCTTATCTACGTCATTGTATACTGTTCAAAGTGTTTATAAAACTCTATACTGATTAAATGAGATAAGTCATTTGCTCAACTTTTGGAAATGTTAAGGTATGTTTGAATAGAAAAGCCTGCATGACTTAACTTTTGTTTTTATTTTCCCTTTTACGAAAACTAAATAAAGACAAGTTGTCAAATATGAATTCTGCTAAGATAATCACTACATACTGTGCTTTTAATCACACTTGAATTCATTTTTATGTCTGAGTAACATTGTAAACAAGCTTGAGTTTCAAAGAGAATAACTCTTTGAGCCCCCTGAGAAAACGATAAAGATCTGTAAGGATAACACCTCAAAATGAGAAGTGATTTCCTCTGGGGGATGGGAAGGAACAGGGTTTGGGAATGAGAGGTTCACAGGGATCAAAGAGAACTTTAGTCTTATATATAATACATTCTTTTAAAAGAATATGTGATTATTTAGGTACCTAAAAATACTTTTTAAAAGGAGGGAAAGCCCGGCCTGTGTGGCTCAGCTGTTGAGTGTCCACCCAGGAACCAAAAGGTCGCTGGTTCAATTCCTGGTCAGGGCACAAGGATTATAGGCTTGATCCCCAGTAGGGGGGATGCAGAATGCAGCAGATCAATGATTCTCTCTCATGGTTGTTTCTCTCTCCCTCTCCTTTCCACTCTGAAATCAATACACACACACATACACACACACACACACACACACAAAACATTATTAAAGGGAGGGAGAAAAGTTAAAATACCATCCAAGTGTTAGATTCCAATACCATACTTTGAATTTAGTATTTTTTAAAGCATTTTATATTTGTTACTATGATATGGGGAAGGAAATTTTACTTTTCATATGTTGTAAAACTTACTTTTCTTCTACAAGGTCACCGCAGAGTTGTTTTAAGCAAACTAGATAGAACACAGTAAAGTAAAAGGAATTCTTACCCTTACACCTCAGCATGAAAATGTACACTTAATGAAACTAACAAAGGGATAAACTCTCAGCTCTAAAATTTCTATAACCTAAGATGAAAGATCATTTGATCACTTATGTTAATAACAAAGACTCAAAAGAACAAGTGAAAACATGTCATATTAAATGCTGTTATTATTTTGGTAGTATCAAATCCTGATGAAGTAAATCCAGTTACTTTAGTAATAATTTCTTAATCATCCCTAGTTAGCCGTAACTCATGGTATAAAGGAAAACAATGTAAAAATCAAGGCACTGTATTACTTCCCCAAATGTATATAATATAGGCCATTCAGAGCATGCTATCCCAAACTTTTCAGTATTCTACAACATAGAATTAGAAAACTAACATTTATTGATAGATTTAAGGTGTAATACAGGTTTCCAAAATGTGGCAGTGTGAATACCAGCATAAAAAAGAGAAACTTGTGCTAAAAACAACCTGAATTCATCATTGGCAATATTACATAACAATCAAGGCCCTCACATACTAAAGACTTCCACTTTTTCTATATTGCCAACCTCCCATGCATTAAAAAAACATAAAACTAAGATTATCAAACTTGGGAAGCAATAAGGTACTCTATGACTTTTAAGATCATAATATTAGGAAAGATTGGGAGATTTGCAAAATATATCCTAATCATCCATGTGTACAATCTCATTTCTAGTCATTTTTGCAGTGATCATTAATGAATAAAGAACAGATTTACAAGTTTATATATATAGCAGGGCATCTGGGTTCAACACAAAACTGTTACAAACTTTAGGCAAATACATGTTTCATGAGACAGTGCTAACACTTGAGGAATTAAATAAAATTCCAAAACTTGGAAAGCAAATAAAGACAAGACAACTAAGAAGCATTTTCCACCATTTACTCTTGTTATCAAAAATAGTTCAACTCTTCTTGCAAAACAAAACAAAATAGTACATACTGGACACATACATCACATTTTTCTTCCTATGGCTTTAGCCCACCCCCACCCCACCGAGACAAAAAAAAAAAAAAAGCTCAACAAGAAAAACAACTCTACCTGACCACACTCACAGAAAATGACACCAGGATACACTACAAAACAGAAGGAGGTGTCATCTGCTCTGTGTCCAAGGTTTATTCTCCATGTCTTGTCCTAGGTGAGTAACCATCATTGAACATGCTGTGTGCCAAATCAAAACGTAACTTCAGCATATGTCAGATCTCACGAGAGATGGTGAACGTAAAAATTGGAAGTTTTCCAGCAGTATTTTTCTTTAAATAAGCACTGTCAAAGCAGCAACTCTTCTTTTAAATCATAAGGTCATTTCTTTACAACCTAGTCAGTCCTTGTTTTATTTGGGCTGTGCTCTTTCAAGCAACTGACCAGACTTCCCTTCAACAGAATGTTTGTGACTCACTTGTCTTCCCCATAAAAATTAAAGGGAAGAAGTGCATTTAAACTGAAACATAGTTTGTGCTTTACATGCAAAAGAGCATTCTAAAGAAAATCATCCTAGCTTCAAACCTACCTAAATGCAGAGGCTTCATTAAAAAAGGCATTTTTATTAGGCCTCTATATAGAAGCCTTCATAACAAATAGCACCCAAAAAAAAAAAAAAGCATATTTAAAATAATCTGTGGCAAACTATTTGAGGAAACAAAAAATCAAAGTGGCCGATAGCAGTTAAGTATAATGCAAAAATCTGGATACATTTGGGGGCATTATTCAAAAATTATTTTAAATACATCCCAATTTCTAAATAAAACGTTTACATATTTTTAGTTGTCACATACTATAATCTAAACTCAATCAGCTTCAGAATAAAACTGTTCTTCTCCACTTCATTTATCTAATTAGAACATTGCGCACAGTGAAGAAAGGATCAAGAATTTTTTCCCTAGAAATAAGTCAGACTTCACTAAAAAAAGGAGCTCAACTCACAAAATTTCGGTAGCATAAATAACTAAACATAGGCAGTCTGACAGAATTTCAGTTTGTTCACCTTTAAAAGACAGATTTCTTTAACATTCTAATGAGGGGCAAATTTTTTTCATAATACTGCTGATTTAAGAACTGCTACATACACCAGTAGCCAATTTTCATGATCAGAAATGGTATTGTCAGCATATAGGTTGAGCTAGACACATCAGCTTTTCAACAGGAGAAACATCAATGGCATCTGAAGATAGCAAGCACTGAGTCTCCTGATCAAACAATGGCTACGTTTCACAAAAACTTAGCACAATCTTTATGGACTGACTAGATACCACTTCCTTACATTTAATCATAAACTTTGATTATGCACAAAGCATGACCATAAACAATGAGGTTAATGTTATCTTCCTTGCCAAAGTTCATTTTGTATAAATCAGTTGCATCAGCATTTGTTCTCAAACTATGAGGTTCTGTAAGAACTAAGGACATATAGTTGTAGGGTTACTCCTCCATTATCTGCAAACTATTTCCCCGACACTAACACATATAACTTAGCAATGAAAACACTTGATACAAGTGATCTATATGCAGGAGCTCCGGCAAGTTAAACCAACAAAACCATAGCTGCCTTAAACTGTAGCTATTTCCCTACCAGAGGCAGGTTTAAGGACCCACTGATTTAACAGTCGAATCTCATGTCTATAGCTTCATCCAAACTTTTATCATCATGGGTACTGGCAGCTAAAAACGTCGTTACTGGGGACCCTGTGACATTAATTACACTGGTGCTGGTACTAGCATTGCGCACAGCAATGCTAGTCACATTAATGCCCAAAGTGAGCCTGGTCTGCTCCAAGGCCTTTTCTGGCACAGCAAATGCCTCCAACTTCTTCTCCCCATTGGCCATATAGGAGTTTTGGCAGCCACGACATATACAATCTAAGCAGGCTTTGCGGTTAGAGTAGCAAGGGCAGCGTTGGCCGCGGCATGTAAGAACACTTGGATTTTGAGTAGCACGCCCACATTTACACCCTTTCTTTTCCTGGGTTTTTTTACACACAGTCTTGGTAGGACTTCCTGGCATAAAATGATGACTAGGAATCTTTTCCTTTACTGTTTTGTCTTTTTTAAGAATACCTGGCTTGGTTTTAGAGTGAGATTTCTTGGATCCATGGTCATGACTCTTTTTCATGCTTTTAGTAGATAAAAGTACAGTTTTGCTGATTTTCGGTGTTGTGCCTCCATTGGGAACAGTTGCTATAGGCTGAAGAGAAATTTTGCTTTCCCGTTTCACTGTCACAGGAACAGATGCCCCCAAAGTTGGGCCTCGGATAATGGTAGAAATTGGAAGTGGCTGAACTTTCTCACTGTCGCTTTCTGATCTGGATCGTTTTCTATTCAATTTTGCTACCTTCGGAGTTGCTGCTGTACATGATAACCCATGAAGTGCAGGACTGGTGGACATAAAAACATTATGGCTAAGAGACTGGGAAGAAAGCTGCAGAAAAGGTCCATTGGATACATTGGATACTTCCAAATTGGGCTGCAAATTAGGGCAACAAACCTCTGTATTTGAAACAGTTTCTAGGCTGCGGAGTACTTCCTCAACACTCAGTAACAGAGAATCACCAGGTTTTATATCTTCACTGAAACTGCAGATATCAATGCCTGTGGAGCATAAGTCAGTGGCTACCGTGTCACAGACAGGTGGCAAGCTGTCAGACAGATCTTCAGTTTTTATGTCAACAGTGTTACATACATCAATCGTATTTGAATGTTCAGGGGAAGGAATATTTATACCAAATCTATCTATTGAAAGTCCATTATAAATAGGCAAACCATTGATAACAGAACTGCCGATAGCAATGCTGAGGGTGCTTTCAGATATTGGAGATAAACTAGCTTGAGGATCAGTTGTGGGTTCTGAGGTCGAAGGTAAAGGGGAATGTGTCAAAGGCAAAGTAAAGGATGAATCTGAGGGTTTTTCTGTCTCCTCACAAAGCAATGATCCATCATTAAGCAAAGCCAAAATATCAGAAGAACCGTCGACTGCTTCTATTATATCGCGTGCCAATGTAGTCTGTGTTATATATTCACATAGTTTTTTGTAGCAGTTCACTAGGATGCTTAACTGCTTGTTTTCCTCAAACTGCTCATAGTCTTTGCACCAACTACATGAAGGTTTCATCATCATTTTCTTGCCTTTACAAGTTTTGCAGACATAGTGTTGGCAGGTGGAGTTGGTGGGTGCAATAGGATCTTGTAGCAAATGTCCTAAGAGGGGGGGGGGGAAGGAAAGCATAGATTTTAGTAAAATAAATTTACAATTTCATATACTGAATGAGATTTTTAAGTAAGCTATTAAAATTGAGATGGGTTAAACTCACCAACCAGACCAGATAACAAAAAATACAGGGTGGGGCAAAAGTAGGTTTACAGCCCTCACCGGTTTGGCTCAGTGGTTTGGCTCAGTGGATACAGCGTCAGCCTGCGGACTCAAGGGTCCCAGGTTCAATTCCAGTCAAGGACATGTACCTTGGTTGCAGGCACATCCCCGGTGGGGAGTGTGCAGGAGGCAGCTGACCGATGTTTCTAACTCTCTATCCCTCTCCCTTCCTCTCTGTAAGAAATCAATAAAATATATATTTAAAAAAAAAAGTAGGTTTACAGTTCTGAGTATGCCAATGAGTTTATTCTTGTATTATTATTTATTAATTATTGTATAATTTTCCATAGAAATAACTGAAAACATACTTTGCCCCATCTTGTACATCTTACAGGAAATGAAAAGTAGCTAACTTTACTTTCATGCCATATTCCCTATTCCTTTATATCAAACCAGAATTTCCCTCGATTCTGTGTCTCTCCCCCAAACAGTATGTTCTGATCCACTTATACTTTTCAGTTAAGGCTATAAAGAGGTAAAGATCAGTCACCAAAAGCACAAACTAGGACATCAACCTAATAATGCTACATAATACTACAATATATTAAGCAAAATCATGTTATTTATTTATATTTTTAGTGATTTTAGAGAGAAAAAGGGAGATTTACTATCCCACTTATTTATGCAGTCATTGGTTATGTGCCCTGACCAGGGATCAAACCCACAACCTTTGGTGTATCATGACAATGCTCTAACCAAATGAGCTACCCAGCCAGGGCCCATATTGTTTATTTTGTGTTAGACCAGCGGTTCTAAACCTGCCGGTCATGACCCCTTTGGCAGTTGAACGACCCTTTCACAGGGGTCGCCTAAGACCATCCTGCATATCAGATACTTACATTACGATTCCTAACAGTAGCAACATTACAGTTATGAAGTAGCAACGAAAATAATTTTATGGTTGGGTCACCACATGAGGAGCTGTATTTAAAGGACCAGAAGGTTGAGAACCACTGTGTTAGACAATGAGAAAAAGATATGAGCAAAAGAAACACACCCCCCCACCCTCCCGCCCTCATTAAACATAGTTTGAGGGTACTAATCAGTTAGTACAAAGGCATCTTCACAGAAAGATATAATTTCAAACGATTTCAATACATAAATACTAATCAAAAATTAAGAAAATCAAAATGGAGTTATGAAAAAGAATGATGTCCATTTATTAAAAGCAAAAAAGGAGTACTACTAAGAGGTAATATGCAAATTAACTCTCACGCCCTCACAAGATGGCTGCCTACGACCAGGCCAGCAGGGGGGTTAGTGAGGGACACGACCAAACAACTGAATAAGCAGGCTGCATGGGGCGACCAGGCCAGCAGGGGGGTTAGTGAGGGACGACCAGGTCGGCAGGAGGGAGAAGTTGGGGCAACCAGGCCAGCAAGGCAGGAAGTTGGGGGTGACCAGGCAGGCAGACAGGTGAGCGATTAGGAGCCAGAGGTCCAGGATTGTGATAGAGATGTCCGACTGCCGGTTTAGGCCCGATCCCGATCCTGGGGCTCAGGCCTAAACCGGCAGTCGGACATCCCCCAAGGGGTCCCGGACTGGAGAGGGTATAGTCTGGGCTGAGGGGAACCCACACACACACGAATTTTGTGCAACAGGCCTCTAGTATAAAAGTAAAAGTGATCCCCCAGACTTGCTATCACTCGCAAATTACAAATGGCCTATTTATATGAGCCAGAAAGGGAAAAACAAAATAGTAACTGCTCCTTGGTTCCCAATTCAGGACAAATGGTTAGTAATTAACTCACAGCAGCACGTGTTTTCTCATACACATTCCATAATTTAAGACTCAGGTATGAAAAAGAAGGTACTTCCAGCTATAGCCAAGTGTAATCAGCAAGTCCTCTAACTTAGAAGCAACTAGAATCAAAGAGGATGTATGGTAGCCAAAACAATTTTGAAAAAGAACAAAAAGTTGGAGGACTTAAACTACCAAATTTCCAAAATTTCCATAAAGCTACAAACATCAAGATAATCAAAAGGACAGGCATATAACTCAAAGGAACAGACCAGAGAGTCCAAATCAGTTGACATTTGTGGTCAACTGATTTGTGTGACAAGAGTACCCAGATAACTCAATAGAGAAAAGTGAGTATTTTCAACATAATATGTAAGACAATTTGGTATCCGGGTTTGATTCCGGTCAAGGGCACATACCTTGGTTGCAGGCTCCTCCCCAGCCCAGGCCCTGGTGGGAGCTAGTGCAGAAGGCAACCAATTGATGTGTTTCTCTCACATCGTTGTTTCTCTCTGTCTTTCCCTCTCTCTTCCATTCCCCCTAAAAATCAATGGAAAAATATCCTCGGGTGAGGATTAACAACAACAACAAAAAGTAAAAACTAATGGCATACTGCTATACACCTTTTAGAACAGATAAATTCAAAATGACAAATAATACCAAGAGCTGGCAAAGATGTGGACAAACTAGAACCTTTCTATATTATCAGTGTGAATGTAAAAGGGTAAATCATACTGGAAAACAACTGGTAATTTTTTTTAAAGTTAAACATACATTTACCATACAAACCAGCAATTCTACTTCTAAGAACCTACTCAAAGGTAAATGAAAGTATATTTCCATGTAAAGAGATGTATGTGAATATGCATAGTAGCATTATTCATAATAGACAAAAACTGGAAATAATCCAAATGTCCATCAGCTAGTGAGTACATAAATAAAATGTAGTATATTCATACAATAGAATACTGTTTAACAATTAAAAAAAAACAACTATTGGAACATCCCAAAATATGATGAACTTCAAAAACATGCTAAGTGAAAGAAGCCCGATGCCAAATACGTCATTGTATTATCCCATTTATATAAAATGTCTACAAATGGCAGAAAAGGAGAAATAGTGGCTGCCTAAGGCTAGCAGTGTGAGCAGGGATTAATTGCAAATGGGCACAATGGTACTTTTTGGAGGTAATGAAAATGTTCTTACGTAATGGTGTTGGAGGTGATGAAAATGTTCTCATATCATGGTGTTGGTTAAGCAGTAAGTCAAGGCCCCAGTAGTTGGAATTTCTTAGAATATCCTTCACTTAATCTAAGGAAGGGCATATATACTAGTACATATGCACTTAAAAAAATATTATCTGCCCTAGCTGGTGTGGCTCAGATGATTGATCATTGTCCCGTGTACCAAAAGGATCCAGGGTTCAATTCCCAGTCAGGGCACATGCCCAGGTTGCAGGTTTGGTCCCCCAGGGTGGGTATGGGAGGCAGCCAATCAATGTTTCTCTCTCAGATTAATGTTTCTCTCTCTCTCTCTCTCTCTCTCTCCCCCCCCACCCCTCTCCCTTCCTTTCTCCCTAAAAAATCAATAAAGCCAGGCAGTGTGGCTCTGTGGTTGAGCGTTGACCCATGAACCAAGAGGTCTCTAGTTTGATTCCTGTTCAGGGCGCATGCCCAGGTTGCGGGCTCCAACCCCAGTACGGGGCATGCAGGAGGCAGCTTATCAATGCTTCTCTCTCATCATTGATGTGTCTCTCTCTCCCTCTCCTTCCTCTCTGAAATCAATAAAAATGTTGTTTTTTTAAATCAGTAAGAACATTTTTTAAAACTGGGTAGGAGAAATTAAACAAAGTGAAGTGAACAGGGATGACTCAACTATAGCGTTTTAAAGAAAATCCTTCAAAATCAAAAACAAAATGAAACAATTGTAATTTTACATCAAATTGATACAACCAGTCAGATATTAACTTCTTTAAATAACTTCATAACACAGAATATTAACTCTAAACCTCTTATCCTCTTTTGTTTGTTTTCAGTAATTACATTGTTGGTGGCAGTGCTGATAGTTATATTAAGGGGAATGTGGGGAGACAGAAGAGGGTAAAGGGGGAATAAATGGTGAGGAAAGGAGATGACTAGGTGGTGAATACACAGTACAATATATAGATGATGTATTATAGAAGTGTACATTTGAGCCCTAACCTGTTTGGCTCAATGGATAGAGCGCCGGCCTGCGGACTCAAGGGTCCCAGGTTCGATTCTGGTCAAGGGCATGTACCTTGGTTGCGGGCACATACCCAGTAGGTGGTGTGCAGAAGGCGGCTGATTGATGTTTCTCTCTCATCGATGTTTCTAACTCTCTATCCCTCTCCCTTCCTCTCTGTAAAAAGCCAATGAAATATATTTTTTAAAAAAGAAGTGTACACTTTAATTTCAGTAAAGAAAATAATTTCAGTAAAGTAAAAATTGATAAAAATGGTTTAAAGAATTAAACTATCTCAATGGCTTCATTTTGGCACTCGACAAAAATGCATTATATAATTCTAACCTAAATGGCATATATACACAAAAAGAATATTTACCAGCCAACAAAACACTGTATTTATTTGCCACCACCCCCCCTCCAGAATTCCTCCTTTTGGTAATGCTTCTATTACAGCAACAGGATTGCCTAATCAAAAACCTCAAATCAGGCCCTGGCCAGATAGCTTAGTTGGTTAGAACATCATCCCAATATACCAAAGTTTCAGGTTCAATCCTCAGTCAGGGCACATACAAGAATCAAACAATGAATGCATAAATAAGTAGAACAAATATCTCCGTCTCTCCCTCTTCTCCCTCCCTTCTTCGCTCTCTTTAAAATCAGTAATAATTTTTTTACAACAGCAAAAACTTCAAATCATGTAACTAATTTTATATAAACCTTATTTGTTGTTAATGAAATGACACTTGAGGATCAGGAAAAATTAACCAAGACTCACAAGAACATCATTCTGAAATGCCACGTTCAGAAAGGAAAAAATACACACAGACAGGTCATTAATGATTAAAAGCAATATAATAACATTTCTCCAAGAAGCATTCTTGGAAACTAGAATGCTAAATAGTCAGGAAATTCACAAGAAGACTCAAATCTAATGATATTTAGATATATGGACTATATGAAAAAGCATCTGGAAAAGAAAAAAAATCTCTGTAATAATACCTCAACCAGTTTTACCAAAATAATGAAAGAGAAAAGTAGAAATAATATATACTCCAGCACAGCCATTGTTGTAGCTCAGGGGTTGAGCATCGCCCAATGAACTAGGAGGTCATGGTTCAATTCCAGGTGAGGGCACATGCCCAGGTTGCAGGCTCAATCCCAGTACGGGGCATGCAGGAGGCAACTGATCAAATGATTCTGTTTCTCTCTCTCTCTCCCTCTTTCCCTTCCTCTCTGAAATCAATAAAAATGTTTTTTTTTAAAAAAACAGTATAGACCCCAACAGCTGTAAAATATGTGGCATCCTATAGAAAACAGGAAGCAGTTTTCTGCTTTTGCTGATAATGCAAGCAACATGAAACAGAAGAGGTCTCATAAAAGATACATTTCAGCCCTAAGGGATTTGGCTCAGTGGATAGAGTGTCGGCCTGCGGGCTGAAAGGTCCCAGGTTCGATTCCAGTCAAGGGCATGTACCTGGGTTGCGGGCATATCCCCAGTGGGAGATGTGCAGGAGGCAGCTGATCGATGTTTCTCTCTCATCGATGTTTCTAACTCTCTATCCCTCTCCCTTCCTCTCTGTAAAAAAATCAGTAAAATATATTTTTTAAAAAAAGATACATTTCAACATACTAAACTCAGTAAAATATGCTTTCCATCACAGCCTACGTTTGCTTCCCAACAAATGAACTCACATCAGAAATAATTAGAAAATAAAAAGCTGCCAGAAACTCATATTGAAGCTCTAATGCAAAAGGAGGAAAAGAGTGACAAAGCTTCACAAATATAATTATACTAGAGGCCTGGTGCACAAAAATTTGTGCACTGGCAGGGGGTGGGGAGGGTGGGGGGTGTCCCTCAGCCGGACCTGTGCCCTCTCACAGTCTGGGACCCCTCGGGAGATAACCACCTGCTGGCTTAGGCCGGCTCCCCAGGGGCAGATGGCAGGCCCGGATCCCGCGCTGGGTCACAGATGGCAGGCCCTCTGCCGCGCCGCCCCACCCCACTGCCCACCACACACAGCAGGCCCGGCGGGCGGTGGAGCGGGGCAGGTGGATCGCACACAGACTGCAGGCCCAGCAGGCGGTGGGGTGGGGCGGGCCGCCAGGCCACGCACATGGACAGCAGGCCCTGTGGGCGGCAAGGCGGGCAAGGGCGCGGGGCAGGCAGATCGCACACGGACTGCAGGTCCGGAGGGCAGCGGGGCGGGCCACACACACAGGTTGCAGGCCCCACCGGCCGCTGGGCCGCACACCCGGACGACAGGCTGGAGGCTTCTGGGGTCGCACAGGGGCGCCTGGATGGCGGCTCGCGCTAGCGGCTGACGCTGTCCCGCCCTGTCGGCAGTATGCAAATTAGCCGCCATCTTTGTTGGCAGTTAATTTGCATATTGTGCTGATTAGCCTATGGAAGGTGTGGCGAAGGTACAGTCAATTACCATGTTTGTCTATTATTAGATAGGATTCCATGAGATATTCTTAAAATCATTACCAAAGGGGGGGGGGAGACTTAAAAAATAGTACTAACTAGTTATCATAAGATATTTGGAAAAGTAGAGTTCTTAAATAGGAAGTTTTCTGGGTTCACTTATGTTATTGATTCTAACACCAATTTCCTCAGCAACTGCTATTAAAATAATGTACTTTTGCCAGCTATTCCTTTCCAAATGGCCCAGGTAACTTTATTGGCCACCTAAGTATATCTAATAGTCAAATATACAGAAAGAAATTTAAAATAAGAAAGAGGGGGGTGGCCTTATTAATAGTAAAAAGAATTGTTACCAACCAAATCACATTGCTCTGAAGTTCTTTGATACAGGACAGGATGGTAGCTTAACACATTGTTTGCAGGTAGTTTTTATCGCGCACTAACAGGTGCGGTGGGCCATTTTTGCTAATTTTTTGCACAAATGGCAACGTTCAATAAAATTACAATAACTTTAGTTTACGTACGCATTCTACCGCTAGTCTATAAAAAACATATTAATACATGTCCCGTGCTCTACTACCAGTCAACGTAAAACGTATAAATACGTTTTCCGCATACAATGTATTAAGCAATGACAAAACATTTGATTGAATGATGACAAGTTGCATACTCAATCTTGGAAAGGCACTCTCAAATGTTGCAGACAGAATATCTTCAGAAATATAGTATTGTATTCTACTAGGCAAATACTTTCTGCAACGTAAGGGCAAGACTTTTTTTATAAAAACTCAATCTAGCCATATTTGTTTCAAATATACTTCAGATGTTTCCATTCTTTATAGTTATGACCAAGAAAAGAAAAAAAATCTTGTCACTATTTTAAATTTTCTCAAGTTAAGAAAGTCAATAAAAGCGTGAGCCTGATCTCAAACAGGGTTTGGAGATTGGGGGATAACCTTTAATTTACAAAAGGTAATAAACATGAAACAGCAGAAACACTAACAATGAATAAGGAGAAAGACCTTTGTTCAACATGTTTGAGTAGGTATTCTTTTTGTTCTATCCCAAAGCATGTCCTGATGATGATTTTTTTCTGAGTTTTTGGCACTATACAATTAATCATTTTCTTTCATATTACATGATTCTAATCTTTCAACATTTACCTGAACATTTCTCATAAACATGAAAAGCTAGAAGATGTTAAACCCTTTAAAGTGTAGCAAATCTGTTACAAATCAAAAGAAAATTTAAAGTTCATCAGTGGTGAAAGTTAGCACTTAAACTCTTAGGAGAGAGGTTAGTGTGCTGAAAGTTTATCAAGGGGGTAAGGAAAGGGCAGAGGAAGAACTAGTTAGGCTGGGATATAATCACAAAAAAAGGCTTCAGATGACCCCATAGGGATCTCTGAAGCTAGGTTAGGATGGCTCTTACAGGGTTCTCCTATGTTGAGCAAGTGAGTCAGGACTTCAATGGCCTAGTCTTTGGACGCAGGCTACTCCCAGGAAGGGGATATGAGCTCGAGTGAGTGACTCTCTTCAGCCAAAGCAAATTTCCAGGGAGGTCTGACAGCTCCAGCAACTCTCCCAGTAACCAAGGAAATAAAGTCCTTTAGTATTGTAGTGGGGGTTTTGGGTGGTGCATACATGGCATTCACTATAATCAGTAATTCTGTAACAGTCCAAATCTGATAAATTTTGAGTTAAAAAAAAGTAATAATGATATACCTTTAAAAGGGACTTGACCCTCTATTTCTTAAAGCTATAAAGCGACTAAATATTCAGGTTCTTTCCAGCTCTAAGTGATGATTGTAAAATTTTATGACAATATCTATAAATAATGTATCAAAAGTCTTGCATTTGGATATCATTAACTGTTGAGGTGATAGGTATAACAGAGTTCTATTTTGTATGTTGAAAGTTTCTATAAGTTACAAAATAAAATCCAATTGCATATTTCCACTTACCCCATATTTTATGCCTTCAAATTTACCAGAAGCTGTATGTATTTATATATTCTCTCTCTCCCCACCTCTCATCCTACTCCCCCCTCCCCCACCACACACACATGCTTTTCTTCTTCCCTTCAAGATAGCCTCCCCCCTCCACTGTTCTGGCTCCCATCTTCCCTCTCTAGATATCCATCTAAATTTACTCACTCTTAATTCTACTTCAAACTTCCTTTCCTATAGCAACTTCCTCTCCAGTTATTCATATGCTAAAGTAACTTCACTAGAATCAATCTATGCTAATAAAGGGTAATATGCTAATTAGAACGGACGTCTTCCCGACTACCTGGATATCCTTCCTGATAAAGCCGGGCCCGGGACAAGTTGCCCGCCCCGCGGCCCCCAGTGCCAATGGCCTGGGAGAAGGACAAGCTGCCCACCCTGCAGTCCCAGGCACCAGCGCCTACAGCTGTGGCCCGGGAGAGGGACAAGCCACCCGCCTCACGGTCCCAGGCACCAGTGCCTGTGGCTACAGCCAGGGAGAGGGAGAAGTTGCTCACCCACGGTCCCCTGCAGCTGCAGCCAGCCTGGGCAAAGCTTGTCCGGGTCCCAGGTGCCTACAGCCAGCCAGAGAGAGGGAAGCCCCGGTCCTGGGTGCCTGTGGCTGGCCAGAGGAGGGAATCCTGGATCCCAGGTGCAGGGCCAGGGCAGAGGTGGCTAGGGACAATGAGGCAGGCGGAGGTGGTTAGGGGCAATCAGTCAGGCAGGCAGGCAGGCGAACGGTTTGTAGCCAGCGATCCTGGATTGTGAGAGGCATGTCTAACTGCCGGTTTAGGCCCGATCCACTGAGGGGTCCCAGAGTGGAGAGGGTGCGGGCCGGGCTGAGGGACTCCCACCGCCCTGTGCACAAATTTCTTGCACCGGGCCTCTAGTCTTATAATAGAACGCAAAATTGCTAATCCCAGACCAAAGGACAGTTCTGGTTGATCATTCTTTCTTGAAATGCTCTCTTCCCTTTTCTCCTAACACTACTGTCTCCTCCAACTCCTTTTCTTCTGTCCTCTCCTTAATTTCAGTATTCCCATGTTTCTTCTGTATTAAGATGTATCCTTCTTACTCCATTCCAGTATTCCATAGTAATCTTTACTGGGTCACAGATCCCTTTGAGAATCTGGTACACATAAGCACAGAATTGTACACAGAATCTCATAGGTATCATCAACCTTTTCCCCTTATGAAGCAGAGATATGATAATACCCCCAAAACTGCTCTACACTCTCCTTCCACAGTGATTTGCCAATAAAGTTGGTTTTGTTGCCACTTATAAATGGTATCTTCCAAATCTTTATCTCTAGCTCAAATCTTTCCTGAGTTTAGAACCACATATATGTCTACCAGAAATCTCATCTCTCCTTTGATAACACAGACAACTCAAGCTCAACATGAATTATCTCCTCTAAAACTTCTTTCTAATACAACCCTAATTCTCAGTGGATGCTGACAGTGTCATCCACTCAGAAATCAAGCCAGATTATCTTGATACCATCCAGACTCTTCTCTTCACCCACATTCCACATCCAGTTTCCAGAGTCTCACTGCACACAGCCTCTAAGTCTGCCTATTCCACCTTCAGGCTTTATCCCCATGACTGACTACTCCTGCCTTTACTGAACCCTCATTTACTTCTTAGCCTGAATAATCCAAGAATTTTCAAGCTTAACTTCCTGCCTTAACTTCACCTGCTCCAATCAGTCCATCTTCCACACTACCACCAAGTGACCTTTCTAAAACACAAGTTTGATTGTATCTTTCTTCTTTTCTAAACCCTTTATAAAGGCACAACTAAAAACTGTCAAAAACAAAACCTTCAGATTAAAAATAGTGGCAGAGTAAGTGGATGCTGCGTGGACATGCTCCCAGGAACAAACTGGTATTACAACTAAAATACAGAAAAACTTCCTGAATAATCAACGGAAAACTCGCAGGAGAGAACCCTGACACCCGAGGACCGAAAGTGGAGACCACATAGAGACTGTTTTTCTTGAAATATTAAAAAATAAATAATAAAAAATATAATCTGACAAAACAAACAAAAACCTTCAGTCTTTAAAATCAAAAGTTTTTAGGATAACATATAAGGCCAGAATTGACTCCCATCAAACTCCCCACCCAATTATTTAGTGCCATTAAACTTTCTTCACAAACTCTATTTTCCACTGTCATCTGCCACTGACCATTCCAAAAACATGCAATGCTTACTCATTCCTCTGTGATTTGCTTTTCCTGAAATGTTCTTCTTCCTTCCTGGCATAGTCAGCTATTTATTCTTTAAGAATCAACTCAAATATGACCTCCAAGAGGAAGCCCTCCTTAATTCCTGCCCCTAAGTTTGTTCAAAGAGCACTATGAACATTCTCCTATACTGTCACCATTCACTTACTCAAGGCCAGAAAGTTATTTATCTCTGTATCTTTAAACCAGTGTTGGCACTTACACCAGCACTTAATACAAGTGTAAATGAATGAATCATAAAAAGCACATTAGAATTGAGAGTGACCTTGGAAAACAACTTGCTCCAAGGCATCATTTAAATCAAGAGGGACATTCATAAATTACATAGCTAGTTACTAGCACTGAGAAATGGAAGCTGAGTATTCTTTCTAGTTATCCGACACTGTCCCTAACTCTGCTATTAAATCCATAGCATCCACCGATTTTAGCTTCTTTCCACTTATCAAAAAGAATGATTATTGAAATTGGGCCACAGCCGAAGCAATAATAAACCACAAGATTTGTAAAACTTTTGGGAGGAAGAAGAAACAGAAATGGGTACTGGCAATAATGGATAGTGAGTGGAGCAGGAAGAGTGAGAGGAAATGGAGGATGGATGCTCAATAGTTTTGTGAGGTCAGGAAATCTTTACTCCACAGAAACTGAACCTGCAAAAGAGGCCTGCCTGGATTCTCTACACACCAGTTTTTTAAAGTTTATCTTAAATATTTCAATTGAGCGTGTATACTATAGCATTGTACTATCTTCTTTGTAAAGAAAGTCCAACAAAAAAAGCTCAACCTATATACCAGACTAAGAATTTACAGCATCAGAAATCTTAACTAAAGACTGTCTGTGTACCTATTAAAGATATGTGTATATATGTATAATATATGTGTAAAATAAATACGTACATACTAAACACATATGATTAGAATGAGCTCATTTTCCAAAGTGATGTCACTTTAGTTAGCATTACTTATTCATCTTTTAAAAAATACGGTTTTATTGATTTCATAGAGAAAAGGGGAAAGGGAGAGTGAGAGATAGAAACATCAATGATGAGAGAGAATCATTGATCAGCTGACTCCAGAAAGCCCCCTCCTGGGAATTGAACCTGCAACCAGGGCATCTGCCCTCACCTCCTGGTTCATGGGTCGACACTCAACCACTGAGCCACACCAGCCAAGCTATTTATTCACCTTATTGCTATGAGTTTTTTCTAGTTGTAGCAATAAACTGATGCTGATCAACCCCAATATATACATATACCCTATTCCTGTAGTGATTATACTGAATCTGAGTCATAATCCATTCAGCCTAGATTCAGTCTCTAATAGCAATATCAAGGCACATATAGAGAATAGGAAAATAAACTTCTTCTACTGATGTCAAAAGCCTGAAATAGGGCCTAAATAATAATCCTTCCATAGTCCAATACACTGGATCTAAATATTCCCATTCTCCACTTTTTCCAAAAGAAGAGTTAATTATTTAGGCTATCTTCATTTAAGAAAACATTTCTCTAGAAGTTTTCTTATACATTTAGGTGCACCTATACTGGGTGCAAATATGTTTACCAGGGTTATATCCTCTTGTTAGATCGATCCCTTCAGTATTATATAGTGACCTTATGTAATGATCTCTCTTGTGATGGCCTTTATTTTAAAGTCTATTTTGTCAGATATGAGTATTGCTACTCCAGCTTTTTTTTTCTTTTCCATTTGCATGGAAAAAAAATTTTCCATCCCTTCACTTTCATTGTTTGTGTCTTTTGTTTTGAGGTAGGTCTCTTGTAGAAAACATATAGTTGGGTCATGTTTTGTATCCATTCAGCTCCCCTACGCCTTTTGATTGGAGCACTGAATCCACTTACATTTAGGGTTATCATTGAGAGGTATTTATTTATAGCCATTTTAATTCTGTATGGCTAGCTTTCTCTCTGTTTCTTTTTCTCAGCAATCCTTTTAGCATTTCTTATAATGCTGGCTTGATGGTGATGAACTCCTTTGCCTTATTTTGTCTGGGAAGCTCTTTATTTGACCATCTATTTTGAATGATAGCCTTGCTGGATATAGTAATCTTGGTCTCAGATCCTTGCTTTCCATTACCTTGGCTTAAATACTTCATGCCGTTCCCTTCTGGCCTGTAGTTTCTGATGAGAAATCAGGTGTCAGCCTTACGGGAGTTCCTTTGTAGGTTAACAGTTTTCTTTTCTCTTGCTACCTTTAAGATTCTCACTTTGTCTTTAATTTTTGGCATTTTAATTGTGATGTGTCTGGGAATGAGTCTGTTTTAGGTTCTTCTTGTTTGGGGTTCTCTGTGCCTCCTGAACTTGTGTGTCTTTTTCCTTTATCAGGTTAGGGAAGTTTTCTGCCATTATTTCTTCAAACACCTTCTCTATTCCTTTGTCCCTTTCTGCCTCTTCTGACACACCTGCTATTCTAATATTGTTACGTTTCATATTGTCCCACAGCTCCCTTAAGCTGTCCTTCTGTTTTTTTAATTGTTTTTTAAACTTTTTGGTTCTCTGAGTGATATTTTCAACTGTCTTCTAATTCACTGATTTGAGCCTCAGCTTCCCCTAATCTGCTGTGTAATCCTTCCAATGTGTTCTTTATTTGTGTTCATTCTTTATTTCAGACTGTTCTTTTTTCATAGTTACTATATCTTTTTTCATACTGTTGAGCACTTTTACCATCATTACTCTGAACTCTGTTTTAGATAAATTTCTTGTCTCTGCTTTATTTATCTCTTCTTCTGGAGAATTCTCTAGTTCTTTCATTTGGGGGTTGTCTCCTCATTTTGGTTCTCTGGGTTTGTGACTATGTACTATTAGGTAGGTCCTCTACACCTCTCAATCTCTAGTGCAGAGCAGTGTTAAAGGCTGTTTCTGACAAATTGGATCAGGGAAAGACTCAAAGCCTCCAGAGACCACCTCTGTCTACAGACTAGTACAGTGATTCTCACCCTTGGCTGCACATTAGAATCACCTGGGAATCTTTAAAATCCTGATTTCTGGGCCTCATCCTCCAGAAATTCTGTTTCTTTGTTACTAATGTTGTCGCCCCACCCCATAACAAAGAAACAGAATTTCCGGAGGATGAGGCCCAGAAATCAGGATTTAAAAAAGATTCCTAGATGATTTTAATGTGCAGCCAAGGTTGAGAACCACTGGCCTAAAGGCTAATTGTTTCTTTTAATCTCTTAAGTGGCCTCAGGACAAGGTGTTTTCCAATAGGGTGTGTGGACTATGTTCCGCCCAGGCAAGGCAAATGTCTATGTGGGAAAGATGTCCTCTGCTGCATGAGGGAATGACTCAGCCCAGGAAACTTGGGGTGTCTGCCTTCTGAGCTCTACCCCCCGAATCCCCAATCCTGGGTTCTGCTCTCACAGCTCCAGTCCACTTCACCCTCCCTCTGCCAGAGCACAAGGTGGGTGGCTCCTCAGGGAATTTTTGTGCATTGGCCCTTCAAGAGGGTGCCCAAACTCCTTGCAGACAGCACCCCACTGCTTTTCACAGCTAGATGTTATATGGGTACCCTCCTCAGATTTGGTGTTCTCTGCTGGGGAGCCCAGCTTGGGGATTAGATCCCAGAGTTCTCAGTGACCATCCCCCCCACACACACAGCTGAGATCTCTCTCTGGGACTTCAGTTGCTGTCTTTGGGCACCCGGCCAGCCCTTTTTCGCCTCCGCCCCTCCTACCAGTCTCTATATGGTCTCCACCTTCAGTCCTTGGGTATCAGGGTTCTCTCCCGTGAGTTTTCCGTTGATTATTCAGGAAGCCTTTCCATATTTCAGTTGTAATTCCAGCTTGTTCCTGCAGCATCCACCTACTCTGCCGCCATTTATAATCTCCCTGGTAGTTTTCCTCAATCACTTAAGTAAATAATTTCTGGAGTTCAGCTGTATGCCAAGCACTATGCTAAACTGCCACTGTCATTTAACACGGGATTCTCCAACCTTTTTTATAGCTTGAATACCAGAACCAAAATTACAGTCCAAAGTTTTCAAACAATAGTATCTCCTAGATACATATACACATGAAAATAATCTAGGTTCAGCTAAGAACAAAAATGACAACACCACAAAAATATCGTATGTGTCACCAAATGGGCACAAATGAAATAACAGTTTTTGGACAATTAAAACTTTTCTCTTTTTTTGCCAAAACCGGTTTGGCTCAGTGGATGGGGCGTCGGCCTGCGGACTGAGGGGTCCCAGGTTCGATTCCGGTCAAGGGCATGTGCCTGGGTTGCGGGCACATCCCCGGTGGGAGATGTGCAGGAGGCAGCTGATCGATGTTTCTCTCTCATCGATGTTTCTGACTCTCTATCCCTCTCTCTTCCTCTCTGTAAAAAATCAATAGAATACATATAAAAAAAAAAAAAACTTTTCTTTTTAAGCTTGTTTTTAGTCTTGCAGAACCTGTGCCCAATAGTTTTTTGCAGGCATATGTTGAAGTCTAAACCTCTTTAAAATGTTTTGATTTGGCAAAATTCATTATTATGAGTACTTCTATAATAATAACTTCAAGTCAAAGAAAAATGAATTTTAAATGAAAAAACCCTCCTAAGAAGACAGCACCATTTTCCTTCTGGTAGGGTTTCATAACCCTGGTCTGTTTTTCTTTTTTAAATTTTTGATTGAGCAGCCCTTAGAATATACTCCTTTAAACTTCCACACAAGTTTATTAATAGTAAACCAAAAAGCAAATACATGTCTCAAAAAATCCAACAGATCCAAATGACAAATTAAGGTTTCAAAGAAATTTATTAGTTCTCTAAATATTTAAGCAGCTATATCCCAGACCACCATTGTGCTTTAATCACCTGGATTCCAAAACCAACAAACTGTTTTCTTTAAAATATCTAGCACATTGCCCTAGCCGGTTTGGCTCACTGGATAGAGCGTCAGCCTGGGGACTGAAGGGTCCCGGGTTCGATTCCGGTAAAGGGCATGTGCCTTGGTTGCAGGCACATCCCCAGTGGGGTGTGTGCAGGAAGCAGCTTGTCGATGCTTCTCTCTCCCATCGATGTTTCTAGCTCTGTAACCCTCTCCCTTCCTCTCTGTAAAAAATCAATAAAATATATTTTAAAAAATAAAATAAAATATCTAGCACAAATAATCATAACAGGAAAACATGCATTTTAATAAAAACTGAGAATATGATAGATCTGCATTAATCACAAAAAATAGTGATACACAGATTATTTTGACCACTTAACCAAATAATTATTTTTTTAAGTTCATTACATCACTTTAACTACACTGCCATTTAACATGGGATTCTCCAACCCATGTTAGAGACCAATCATTAACTAAATATGTATGCCAGGGGAGTGGAGTGAAGAATGAGGGGGGGAAAAAAAAGACAAAAATCTGTTTCCAGTTGGGAAAAGGAATACAACTAGTTTGCTGAAAAATGAAAATCAGTGAACACTGCAACTTTAAAAGTATGAATGTTACTCAAGCCAACTGTTTATTGAACATCCTAATGGCTAACCTTTAGAGTTTCTTTAACTTTTATGTCTTTGGTTAACCTAAAACTATGAAAATTACTTCCTGATACTCTCAGTGATATCAATTGTTTATAAAAGGTAAGTTTCTCCAGTCAACTACCATTAGAAACTAAAAAACCAAACACTTGCCCTAACCCGTTTTTCTCAGTGATTAGAGTGTCGGCCCTCAGACTGGAGGGTCTTGGGTTTGATTCCAGTAATGGGCATGTACCTTGGTTGCAGGCTTGATCCCCAGCCCTAGTCAGGCTGGGTGCGGGAAGCAATCAATTGATATGTCTCTCTCACATCAATGTTTCTCCCTTCCACTCTCACTAAAAATCAATGAGGAGAAAAAAAAAATATCCTCGGGCAAGGATTAACCAAAAAGTAAAAAACAAATAAAAGATTAAAAAACAACAAACACTCACCACAGATTATTAAATGAATTATATATACCACTGAGACCACAACAAATTCATAAACTCATCATGCCTCATTTCATATACTAATAAGAATTAAAAGAGAATGCCAGGCATCATTCTTCTTAATAATTATGTAGGGTAGCCCTTCATAAAGTGTTTTGTGGTTACAGAGCATTTATGTAATATTTTATTATTTTCATACTTTCACAAAGCAATGATAGTCTCATTAAAATATTACCAATAAGATAATACAGGCTTGTAAATTAGGTACAATTACCTTGATATATAGCTGAGCATTCAAACATTTAATCACATCAAAATAAATCTAAATACAAATTTCCCAAACTGGTGTTCCACTGAACCAGAAAGCATTTACAGGTTTGCTTTAATACACTCTTGGAGAGTCATCTCAAAATATCAGTGTCTTAAAACTGAACACTACAGCTGTCAAGAAACTTGCTTAATATGGCATTACTTAAATTTATTGGCACACTTTTTTTTTAACTGTACTTATTAACCTCACAGTAGGAATATTCCAAGACAGCTATTCCTTTAAACAGTCACTATTCTCATCCATGGGTTAGTATTAGAATCATCTAGGTGGCCTACTCCAAAAATGACTCAATGTCTGAAGATCTGGCCCAAGAATGTTTATTAAGATTAAATAAAATTTAAAATGTCACAGCACTGGTGGCTGCTGTATGGGACAGCATAGGTTTAGAATATAACCTGACTCTGTTTCCAAACAAAAGAGAATAATCAAATTTACTCTCCCACCTGAAACAACCAAAAAACTGGACAAAACAATTGTTTTCAGATATTGAGCAACAGAAAGCACAGAACAGTGATCCCTGGGATAGGAAACAAACAAGCTAAGCCTACAACTGCCCCAGCTTATACCTAGAGATAATTTTCAGACCGCAGCACAAGGAAAGAGAGCCCAAACACACCCTAGTGATCTCCCTAAAATGAGAAGACAGAGTTTGGAGGCCAAGGCAGTTGGACTTTTCAGGCCAGAGTACTAGACATGAGAAAGCTGCACAGAGAAAGAGCTCCAGATATTTAAACCAGGTCCCTTTCAAGTCTTCAGCTGAGTACCGATTAGCTTATGCACATTAGGAAATTACCTCAGCCTAAAGAAAGAACACCCAGAAAGGAACAAAGTGAAAATCCCAATGTAATTCAGAGGCAACAGAATAATTCCTAATCCCAACACCAAGAGTGAGAAACATAATTCATAAGGCATCAGATTGAATAAGGCATCATCTTGCTCAGTACTGCAGAAAAATTAGCTCCTAAAGGCTGCTTTGGTCCTACCTAATAAAAGCTAAAACAAGCCTCAAAAAGATCCAACTGTCTACAAATAACATAACCTCATCCCAAGAAAAAAGCTCAACAATAATTATAGTACAAAAATATCTATCGCCTGGCTGGCGTGGCTCAGTGGTTGAGCATTGACCTATGAACTAGGAGGTCATGGTTCAATTCCCAGTCAGGGCGTATGCCCGGGTTGTGGGCTCGATCTCCAGTGTAAGGCTTGCAGAAGGCAGCCAATCAATGATTCTCTCTCAACTTTGATGTTTCTGTCTCACCCTCTCCCTTCCTCTCCAAAATCAATAAAAAATATATATATTAAAAAAAAAGAACAGCCCTAACCGGTTTGGCTCAGTGGATAGAGCACTGGCCTGTGGACTCAAGGGTCCCAGGTTCGATTCCGGTCAAGGGCTTGTACCTTGGTTGCGGGCACATACCCAGTAGGGAGTGTGCAGGAGGCAGCTGATCGATGTTTCTCTCTGATCGATGTTTCTAACTCTCTATCCTTCTCCCTTCCTCTGTAAAAAAATCAATAAAACATATTTTTTTAAAAAAAGAACAAAAATATCTATCAACAAATTAAAATTTTACGGACAAGGTAAAAGTCACAATATCCAGCATCCAAAAAAAATTAATGAGCCCAGCTGGTGTGGCTCAGTGGTTGAGCTTCAACCCAGGAACCAAGAGGTCACCGGTTTGATTCCTAGTCAGGGCACATGCTTGGGTTGCAGGCTCCATCCCCAGTAGGGGGCATGCAACAGGCAGCTGATCAAATTATTCTCTCTCATCAATGATGTTTCTACCTCTCCCTTTCTCTTCCTCTCTGAAATCAATATGCAATAAAAAATATATTTTTTAAAAAGACAAAAAATTAATAAGGCATACAAAGAAATAGAAAACTATCACCCATAAACAGCAACATAACCTAGAAATGACAGATGAATTAGGGCAGAACAATAAAAATTAAACTTAAAACTAGAGTCCATGTGTTCAAAATTGTTGTATACACTTAATAAAAGCTTCAAAATACATGAAGCAGAAACTGTTAAAACTCCACAGAGAATTTGACAAAATTATAATTAAGAGATTTCAACATCTCTCAAAGACAAAATAAATAGGGAATCAGTAAGGGTAGAGAAGATTTGAACAACACTAACAATTTGTGAAAATGTTTTAATTGACCAGAAACATTGTGAACAAACAACCGCCAAACAAGTAAAGCAATCCTGATTTTTATCCAGGTAAGAAGGGTTCACAAAATAATTCAAGATCCCAACAGTAGAATTTTATGGTTCAAAATAATGTCGAGAGTACGAGAGACCTTACAAAATTCTCTATTTCTAAGAATTACAAATTCAAATGTCTAGAGGGCTATGCAGGTAAAGTTTCTTTTTTTTTTTTTTTTAAGTGACAAAGGCTGGGAGGGAACCAAGGGCAAACTGTAGAGGATTTACTTACCTCCACCCCAAAAAGGGAGAACCCCCCTCTCAACTACTCTCAGTGATGCCATGTCATGAGCAAGTGTACACCCACTGATGCCAGACCCTACAGTTTTCTAGGGGTGCCTAAAATCTGGATTTTTATATGAAGGCTAGATTTTAAAACTATGACCAACAAATTTAGTAAAATTTTTATCAAGGTAAAAAAATGCCTAGGGGCCCTAGCCAGTTTGCCTCAGTGGATAGAGTGTCAGTCAGCCTGCAGACTTGTGATTTCTCCTTCTGGTCAAGGGTTCAATTCCTCACATCAATGTTTTTGTCTCTGCCCCTCCATCCCACTCTCTCTAAAAAATCAATGGAAAATATCTACGGGTAAGGATTAACAACAATAACAAAGAGCCTGGGGGCCTAATTCACAACCAAATCTCTGCTTTAGTCCAATAAAATAAAACTAAGATAAATTAATTTGTTCAAATTATCAAGGCAGACAATACCATCTGGCCACATCTAAAACACTCTGGACATGAACACAAAGGTCCACACTTTTAGAAGAAATTGAATTCAGGGTGCTTCCAGGACAGATACTTAGTGATGTCTACCTTCTCAGAGAAGATATGAAAACTGTCTTCCAATAGTTGAAAAGGTAAAATTTTATCGAAGGCTTTTTTCAATTGGTCCAGAGGACCAAAAAAAAAAAAAAAACTGAGGAGGAGACAATTATAGAGAAGGAGACTTGGGTAAATTGGAAGAGCTTTAAACCAACTTTTCTAAAGAAAAAAAAAAGTTATCAAACAATGATATGGCTATTCTGCAGAGTAGAATTTAGCTCCCTAACCCAGAAGTATTCAGAAAAGGCTTAGATGAACTTTTAATACTACAGAAAGGATTCTTTGATGTGAAGAAATAGCTGTACGATATATGATCCCTTATGCCTAAGGCTTTATAAATTCTCATCATGAAGAATAACCCAGTAAATATCTTCCTTGTAAGACCTATGTAAAAATTGAGCTGGTAGGCTCAGTGACACCATATAGAGATCCCTGAGTCAGCCCACAGCTTCTGGTAAGTTTGATATAGTTATATCCTACGTCCTATCCTGAATATGTTCAGTCACAGGCTGGACAACCAAATGATTAACTGTAGAGAGGATTCAGAAATGCATCACAAGAATACCTGAATTGGAATGCTGCTTTCTAATCCTAGATTCCTGTGTTACATATTGCCAGAGTCCTAGATATCAGAACCTTAGGCAGAGATTTGAACGTCAAGGGAAAAACATTTAGAAGGATTGGTAGGGGGCTCAAAGTCCTTAGGTTGTTACACTCTAAACTCACACCCCCACTTTAGATATGCCTTTAAATACTATATAAAGAATCGCTTCTCAGCCTTTTGGCTAAGATTAAGTATAAATATTACATAAAGAATTTTAAAACCATTCCACCTTTCCAGAAAACATACTAATTTCCAAGGTATAGACCAGGCAACATCTTAAGTGCACATTTTCTGTAGGTTATAACAAAGAAGACAGACAAATGTTAACTGATAAGACAACTAAAATCAGCACACACAAAATACACTGGGTGTAAAACTAGATTAAAACAGCTTGAAAAAAAAAAAAGATATTCCAACTCTGCAAAGATTCAAGATCTCTGGAGTAAAAGGGTAATGAATGGAAATTCTGCTAAATTATTATGAACGAGTCGGAACAAGAAAATAGCCAGATATACAGTAATTAAGGTGAAAGTCTACTCCTGACAAGGGAACAAAAATAATAATATCTTTAAAAGAAAAAAAAAACAAGAGTAAGGGTTTGAAATTAAATGGACAAGAAGACAAAAGTGACTCCTGGACACACACAAAAAAGTGAAAGTTAGAATAAGAACTTTGAAATACCACTTTTTAAAATAAAAGATAAAATTTACAAAGTACATCAGAACTCGAAAAAACAAATTTAAATGAATCATACATAAAAGTAGCTAAGTGGACTCTGAGGGATATGTCAACTGAGAGAAGCCAATACAATAAGGCATTAACCAACGAATGATGGCGTGCTATGGATGTTATCAATATGATATGAGTGCTCATATGAAAATAAGGAATGCAAAGAAAGGAGACCTGGATGTTCAAATTAACTTGAGGGACTGATAACCACAACCCCAAGACTCAGAAGATATGTTGTTATACTATATCAAATAGTATATAAAATTACTTTAAAATCAAAGTTTCCAGAGAAGGGCATAAAAGTTTTTAGATTACTTTTTATCCTTTCCTAATTATATTTCCAATATTTCCTCACCCCTAAACACCAATCACCATCACATTATTCGACATTGTCTCATCCTTCTCTTCATTCTCCTTAGGCCCACACCTGAACTGCTCTAATTTCTATCTTAACTGCAACCTCTCCCAAAATCTGCACCAAATTGCTAAACCCTTGAAGAATATTTTAATTGGGCTGTCCCTATATCATTTCAAACTAGCCTACCTAAATTCTTCATGTCCTTCCAAACTTCATTTCTGATATGAACTTTTGACTCCTGCAATTTTTCCCATGCATCTGTATTAAACTGCCAGGTTTTGTCAGTTCTTAAATATAATTCAAAACATTTTATCAAGTATATGCTATGTGAAAGCACTGTGCTAGACATGTTTATAAATTTTAGAATAGGAAATGTCTCATTTAACCTATTCATAGTGAGGCCCTGGCCAGTGTGGCTCAGTTGGTTGAGCATCATTCCGTGCACACAGAGGTCGCTGGTTCAATTCCTGGTCAGGGCACATGCCTAGGTTATAGGCTCCATCCCCAGTGGAGGAGGCAGCCCAGATTGATGTTTCTCTCTCTTTCTCCCTTCCTCTCAATACAAACATATTTTTTTTAATCTATTTATAGTGGAATATGACAAAGTATATATAAAGTACACATCAAAGAATTAAAGTATTATGATGACCATAAGACAAAAATTTCCCTTAGCATTTTCTATGTTGTTCCCTTACCACTGCCACCACTATTCAGTAATCAATCCCATATTCTACTCCTAAATCAATCTTTTCTAAAACAGAATTTAAAGTACATCCCTCTCCTAGTTAAAATGTTTCTCAAATGCTTACAACAGTGATTTACAAATCCCCTGTCCCATATCAAAACCGGAGGGAGGTGTTAAATGAAGGTTACAAGGCACTCAAGGCACTACCAACAGAAATTCCAATTCAATCAGTCTGATCATTGGGAATCTGAATTTTAACAAGCCCTTTAGATTATATTTGATTTCGGCAACCTATAGAAGACACTTTTTTAAAAAACTTTATCAACATTAGAGAGAGAGAGAAAGAGGGAAAGGGGGGAGAGAGAGAGAGCAAGAAGGACAGAGAAACATCAATTTGTTGTTCCACTTATTTATGCATTCATTGGTTGATTCTTCTATGCGCCCTGACCAGGACTGAACCCACAATCCTGTCGAATTGGGACAATGCTCTAACCAACTGAGCTATCCAGCCAGAACTAAAACACACTTGAAAAAAAGAAAAGAAAAACACATCTACAAAATAAATGTCAAATTCCTTAGCCTGGCATTAAAGGTCCCCACACAAAAGGCCCCTGAGTAACCACTATACTGCAAGGAGTCTCTCCCCTTCATGGAAATAAACTTTTCTGCAACCTCAACAAGCCAACTGTTCTCTCCATCAAGCCTTACTGAAAAAGAGCAACTAACTTCACCATTTTTCTTGGTCCCACTCAAGCCCCATACTTCCTAGATTTCACTTAAACTGAAACAATTTCTCCTGCCTAATTCTACATCCCATACAGCCAGCCTTGAACCATTATTCAAACTATTATTAACTTTTCAGAATTTTTACAGTACTAAAAGAGGAACTGTAAAAAGATTTTTCTTGTCCTAACTGGTTTGGCTCAGTGGATAGAGCGTCGGCCTGTGGACTGAAGGGTCCTCGGTTCGATTCCGGTCAAGGGCATGTACCTTGGTTGCGGGCACATCCCCAGTGGGGGATGTGCAGGAGGCAGCTGATCGATGTTTCTCTCTCATCGATGTTTCTAACTTTCTATCCTTCTCCCTTCCTCTCTGTAAAAAATCAATAAAAATATATTTTTAAAAAAAAGATTTTTCTTAGGAAAAGAAACCAAACAAATGGTTAAATAAATGTGTGAAATAAAAGAAGTGCATCTACCAAGCAAATTACTAACTACTGTTCCTCTTTACCAGCCCACTAGATAAATGCTACCTAAAGAATTCTTCCCATATCAGAGAGAACAGGTGAACTTAAGTCCCTCCCCACCAAAAAACTGGTAAACCAACTCTGCTTTAACACTAATCAGATGTCCTTAAACGATGCTCAGAACAGCTATTCAAAAATAAATTATATGAAGGGAAATATTCATTTATGGCTAATTTCTAAAATGTTTACATATGCAATAAAGTTAATTTATGAATGGTTCTACAGAATTAATAAAAACGTAGTAGGTGAAATAAGTTTTCAAGATAAAAAAATAATAGTGATTCACCCTGGCCAGGTGAATCTCTGTGGCTCAATTGGTTGGAGTGTCATCCCATCTACCAAGAGGCTGCTGGTTCAATTCCCAGTCAGGGTGCATACCTAGGTTTGAGGTTTGATCCCCAGGTCAGGGCACATGCAGAAGGTGACCAATCGCTGTTTCTCTCCCTCTCTCTCTCCCCCTTCTTACTCTCTCTTTTTTCCCCTCTCTATAACATCAATAAGCATATCCCCCAGTGAGGATTTAAAAAAAAAAGTTGGTGATTCTTCAAGATGATATACAAATGACCAACAAGCATATGATCAATGTCACTAAATCATTATAGAAATGCAAATCAAAATCACAATGAGGTATCACCTCACACTCATTAGAATGGCTACTATCAAAAAAATATTTTGCCTGGCAAGAATGGCTCAGTGGTTGAGCATCAACCTATGAACCTGGAGGTCACAGTTCAATTCCTGGTCAGGGCATATGTCCTGGTTGCAGGCTAGATCCCCAGAGTGGAGTGTGCCGGAGGCAGCCGATCAATGATTCTCTGTCATCATTGATGTTTCTCTCCCCTCCCTGAAATCGATTTTAAAAAATAAGTAAAAACAAAAAATAAATTTTAAAAAATTTCATGTGTTCACTTAACCATCAGAGATTTAGGTTTAAAAAAAAATTATTATTAAGATGGCAAATTTAGCCCTAGCTGGTTTGGCTCACTGGATAGAGCATCAGCCTGTGGACTGAAAGGTCTCGAAGGGTCTCAGGCTCGATTCCGGTCAAGGGCATGTACCTATGTTGCAAGATCAATCTCAAGGTACCTCCGGGAGACAACCAATCAATGTTTCTCAGTCTCTCCCCCTCCCTTCTGCTCTCTCTAAAAATCAGTGGAAAAGTATCCGTGGGTGGGGATTAACAACAAAAAAAAAGATACCAAATTTTATATTATGTGTTTACTAATAATAAAAAATTTTAACTATAGTGACTTTAAGTAGAAGAAAAATAAAATCTTAAGTATCAAATGAACTCTTTCTTAATGGCAAAATTTTTTAAAATCCAGGTTAAAATATAAATCCAGGCTTGACAAAAATATAAAATATTAATATAACACATACAATTATTCAAATGGCCTTTTAATTTAAATGTGCAAACTTGTAAGACCTCAAATAATATAATAAATTTGATCTGTAGAATCAAATCCTGTTAGAGTTGGGTGTGTAGTTTGCCTAGCTGGTGTGGCTCAGTGGATTGAGCATCATCCCATGAAGCATGAGGTTCAGGGTACATGCCCAGAATGTGGACTGGATCCCCAGTGGGGGGCGTGTAGGAGGCAGTTGATGTTTCTATCTTTCCCTTTCTCCCTTCCTATCTAAAAATAAATAAAAACATATTAAGAATAAATAAAAAATGTGTAGTTTACAATAAGATACTCCAAGCTATATGTTCAAATTCCAGTTAAGAAGATTCTTACTATTTATAAATTATTTGTTCTGTCAAAACCAAAGTTAATTCCAATATTCCACACTGGAAGATATTCTTAAGCCATCTACTCCACTAATTCCAGGGGTGTGGGGTACATACAATGGCAAAAGAGAAAAATAAGTAAAGTGAAGGTAGTTGTTCAGAAAGCTAAATCTATTTGGTTTTAAGGCAAATACTTCATTTGAGAGCATATCCTTCCTACTTTGAAACTTTTGTCTTTTTAATAATTTCATCCATTCAACAAGTTAAACCAGTAACTGTCAGGTACTGGGCTACTATAGTAAACAAAACAAGCAAGGCTCTCACCCTTAGGGAACCAAGTACCTACCTACCTAAAAGATAGGCTTTTGTCTTTAAGTCCTTTCACATTCAAAATAAAAACTTGTTTAGTCTATATCACTTTATGTGTTTCAATGGGAAACACTAATCTCCAGCCCCTCCCCATTTTGTAAATGAGAAATTAAATGTCTAGAACAGCGGTTCTCAACCTGTGGGTCGAGACCCCTTTGGGGGTCGAACCACCCTTTCACAGGGGTTGCCTAAGACCATCGGAAAACACATATATAATTACATATTGTTTTTGTGATGAATCACTATGCTTTAATTATGTTCAATTTGTAACAATGAAAATACATCCTGCATATCAGATATTTACATTATGATTCATAACAGTAGCAAAATTACAGTTATGAAGTAGAAACGAAAATAATTTTATGGTTGGGGGTCACCACAACATGAGGAACTGTATTATTAAAGGGTCACGGCATTAGGAAGGTTGAGAACCACTGGTCTAGAAGGTCCAAAAACATTAAGTAAATCCAAAGGTAAAACCCCTTCGTTGTTAGACTCTAATTAAAACACCAGGAGCCCCACTGTGGCTCTGTTGGAGCACTGTCTCATGCACCAGAAGGTCCCAAGTTCAATTCCCGGTCAGGGCACATACCTAGGTTGTGAGTTCCATCCCAAGTCAGGGAACATATAGGAGGCAACCGATCCATGTTAACTCTCTCACATTGATGTTTCTCTCTCTCTCTCCCCCACCCTTCCTCTCTAAAAAAATAAAAACACCAGGAAAATATTCATGAGTAGAGATTTGATCCTGATTACTTTACAGGACTCTAAATGTCTCAGAAAGTAAAAGTTTTCCATTCAACACATCCTTCCAACTCTAAAAGGATTTGATTCTACATATAAAACTTGTTATATTACTTGAGGACTTGCAAGTTTAATGGAAAACTTTAAATCCCTAGGACAGAATTTAAGTTCCATGCCATTAAAAAAAGAAAAGAAATTATACTTCCTGCTACATGATAAAGCATGTGCCAATATTTAGAGCAAGGGGGGAAAACTGACACAAAAAGTAGTAGTAGTCACTGTAATTCTGTTTTATGGCCTAGAAAGTACAGTAATTCTATGAAGCAATATCCCATTCACCTGAAGCTTCAGAAGGTTTAAATATACAAGGCAATTGAAAAACCAAAACCGTGATAAATAGCTAATTTACATTTCAAACAATAATAAAACCTGAAGTTCCAGAGAATAGTCTAAGTTTGACAGTAATTGACCTGACAGTTCAGTCTCTTCTCTCACCTCCTCCTCCCTCTCTCTACTTCTGCACAAGGGATATTAAGTACATATATGTGCCAGACACCAAGTCCATAGACTTGTTCTCATAGGGTCATAAGGTTTTTCCCCACTAAAAAGCAAGCCCACATATAACAAATTTGGAGAAACAAACTTGAAGAAGGTATAGTCATCCTCCATTTGTAGATAAAGGAAGTTAAGGCAAAAACTTAAAGTAACTTGTCTACACAAAAGCAGAAGAATCAAGATTTGAACCTAACTACAAAGTTTGTAAGCCTTTTACTTTCCCTCCCTCACCTACTCTCACTTTCTTCCTGTCTCTCATCAACACCTACACGCAAGTCACTGCTAGGAGAGAAAGGATAAGGCAAGAGGAACACAAAAATGTACAAAAACATGGTATTTTCCCTAATGTATCAGAAGAATTAGTTATAAAAACTGCACCGACAAAAAAATTAAAATAAAATAAAAACTGCACTGAAAGAGTTTTAAGTGCCCGTGACTGGAACAAAAGGTTACAGAGATTCAAAGGACAAAGAGAACTTTTTAGTGGGAAAAGAGGAAAACATAAGGCATGTATGTATGTTTCAAAAGGCAAAAAATATCAACCTGGCTGAAGCAGAGCAATTATGTAAGGGAGCAGTTGAATACAGGCTGAAAAGGTAGGACTGCATCATATGTTGGAGGGCCTGTTGAAACAAACTCCCTATTTACAGCATGCAGCAAGACAGAATTACACTTTACTTTTACTTAGCTTCATGAAAGAAAATTGCACAGGCCCTAGAATTGAATGAGTTTATGTTTTTCAACTAAGAGAGTCTAGGGTAGCACCTGATACAAAGTTTATTAAATGCTGGATCTGAATTCAAATAACTGATTTGTTCCCCTATCTATTGATAACCACAGACTACATGGGAGTGGGGGGGGGCACCAAGGAGGGAGGCCTGAAGCTACATCCAGATTGCTGAGATTTTATGCCAACTACTCAGTTACAAGGAAGTAGAATCCACAAATCTTTTCCATAGAATGGAGGGGGAGGGAAAGTGAACAAGAAAAAATAATTACAAAGCTCCACTTGTCAGAAAAATTCCCCTTGTGTTGCCAAGACTAGTTTTAAAAAATATTTAAAAACGACACCTGGGGACTCTTTAAATATAATTTTATCTTTAATGGCAATTTTTTTTTTAAATCCAGGTTAGAATCTGGGGGAAATGTTCAATTAGACCACAACTAACCTGAAGCTACTGATAAGAACTTCAAATCCAAGTACCTACACAATTCAAAACTACCATTTCCCCCCTTAGAGAGTTAAATCCCATCTACCTAGTAAAAAGGAGACTTATCAGATCTTCAAGTGTTACCTGGATAACATCACTCTCTACTGCTGTTCTATCCAGCAGCCCTATGTCCACTCTTTCCCCTACTTCATCCCTACCTCAGCAATCCACCCCCCAAACCTCCAAGAATGGTTTGTGGATAAGAAAGGTATAGCAGCTCCATTTCCTCAGTCCACAAACTATCAAAAGCTGTCAAAAATAAATAAATAAATAAATAAATAAATAAATAAATAAATCACTCCATAAAAATTCGCAGTGGGGTAAGAGGGAATCTTGAAACCAATCAAATTCTAATGCTTACATTAGTAAAATTTAATCTGAATGGAAACTTGAAATCTAGCCCAAAACTCATTTTTTATATTAAAAAATTGAGACCCAGGGCAGTTTAGTGATTTGCCCAGGGCAAGTGATTCTCTATAAAGTTGTTAAGATTCAACCAGTCACAGTAGAACTTAATCACCTTCTAACAGAGTTACTTAAATTTTTATGAGATTAAGTACCTGGTGTACAAAAAAAACACAATCTTCACCTCTTCTGCACTCCTTCAGTGCCTTCCCCCAGAGCTATGCCGAAAATGCTAGATGAATCTCAAATTAATAATCACAAAATTACACTTCTTTATCTAATTTAAGACAACCTGAAAGCCTGAAATGCCTAAATTTCTGAAATACTGACTAAACAAGTGAGTGGATCAACAAAACCTCAAAATTTGTGTCGTATTAAGAATACGAAGTGGACTATATTACTGCTTTTTTGGCCAGCTGCCCTTTCCTTTGTATATTAACGTTTTCATCGTGTCTTTTTTTTTGGGGGGGGGGCAGGGGGGGTAATAGTTATACATGCAGTTAATCCAAATTATTACTTTTGAGAAACTTCGATTTATTAAACAACTTAGCATCTCCATCTCTCAAAAATAACTTGAAAATATCCTCCCCACCATACTATTTTTTTTTATATAGTTTTATTGATTTCAGAGAGGAAGGGAGAGGGAGAGAGAGATAGAAACATCAATGATGAGAATCACTGATCGGCTGCCTCCTGCACACCCCGCGCTGGGAATCGAGCCCGCAACCTGGACATGCGCCCCTGACTGGAATCAAACCCGGGACCCTTCAGTCCACGGGCCGACGCTCTAACCACTGAGCCAAACCAGCTAGGGCCACACTAACATTTTTTTAACAAAAATACCTAAAATAACCCTCTACCAGGCCACAATGTATTAAAGCCACAAAATCAGTACGAAACGTAATCCTGTAAAAATCCCACTAGCTAAAAAGTATTTAGTACCCTATCAAGTATTCCCTGGCGCACTGTTTACCGTCCAACTGTCAAAGCATTTGTGGAAGGACCTGGGGGCAAGTTCCGCACCGAGTTCACTAGCTGTGGGCGCGTCACATTATACCAGCACCCACACACAACACCAGTTTGGGGAAATGCAAACACGCCACATGTACATGTTTTAACCGGATTTAACTAAGCTAGGTATTAAATCAATTCTTGTACCGAAGGTTAAAAAAAAAAAAAAGGCAGCAGGATACATGCATATTTCACGTCACTTAAAAAACCATCATCAGAAATGCTAAGGAAGTGACCTAAGATGAAATAAACAGTTTCAAACGTTCAGACCGCTGTACAAAGCGGTTTGGAAGGATTCTTTCTGAAATGCCGGGTGAAAGTCCTTTGGAGTGTCAAAACTAATGACTGTATACCACTGCACAAATAACAAAAGCTTAATAATGCAAACTACCAAGTTCTCGAACCGTTCCCGTTACCATTGCCCAAAGGTATTAAAAAAAAAAAGCCTAAAAAGGGAACAATAAAAGGTGTCTCACCGCAAACACAGCACGAGAGGGACTGTCGGAAGTAAGGCAAGAGCCTGTTAATCTCGGTAAACGCCTTGGGGTCTCCGGGGTCGTAGTTGAGCACTAGGCGGCTCGCGGAAATGTAGAGAGCAGTAGCATTCACGGGGTTCATTGCAGACACTTCGACACCGTTGGCTCCCGGTTGAAAAAAAATTCCGGATCCAACTTTGTGAGCAGCCTGGGAAGAATGGCGAATTTGCAACAATTGGGAGGAAATCAGAGCAGAACCACTGGCCAAAGTAGTCACCAAAATCCGTGCAAGTTTGCGAGGCTGAAGCAATCCTCCCACACATGGGGCCTCGGCGCCCCTCCTCCGTCCCTGAGACTTGCAGATGAAGAAGGAAAAAGAAAAAAAAAAAGTAGAGGAACCAGCGATCGAGTTTGTCCCAGGCGGCCGCCGGGCGCAGAACGTGGCGGCTTCGGGGCTCGGCGAACAGTCTAGCCCCGCGGCTCGGCGGGCGGCCTGCGCTCGGGCTGCATCTCCGGACGCGGAGGTATCTCCTCAGGTCGAGCTGGGCGGGAGCGGGACCCGGCCCGGTCCGAGGGGCGGGCACGCTTCTCACCGGCGGCGGGGCCCCTACTCCATCACAGCGCCCGGTGCGGAGGCAGCGGCGACGGCAAGGACGACAGCTCCGGGGTCAGCTTCCTCGATCTAGTGCCCGAAGCCGCGGCGGCTCCGAAGGCGGCTGTTGCGGAGGGCCGAGGCCGCCGCCGCGCTCTCCATATCGCACGCGGGGCCCGGCCTGCGCCCGGCTCTCCGCCCCGGCGATTACAGCCCCGCTGTTCCAGGAGGCGTCGAGGCGGGAAAGTCCGTCCCGCACCCGACGGGGGAGGGCCGGCCGGGAGGGAGGAAGTTCGCGGGCCGGCGGCGGCGGAGCGGCGGCGGGAGGGGGCGGGGAGCAGGCCCAGCCGGGCCGCGGCGGCACCCCTCGCTCCTTAATCGCTCGCTCCGAGGTCACCAGGCGCAAGCGCCGCCCCTCACTGCCCGGCCATCTTCTCCGCGCTGCACACACGGACACCGCCTCCGCCAAGCACGACGGCCGCCGCCGCCCACGGAGCCCGCCCGGCCGCGGCAGAGACGAGCGCTCACACAGCCAGGCCCGCCGCCGCCCAGCGCACACAGCAGGCCCCGCCGCAGGCCCCTCCCCCCGCGCCTCGCCGCCCTCACCCCGACTCCACGCGCCCCTCTAGCTCGGTAGGGCCCGGGCTGCTGCGGCCTTAATGGATCCTGCGGTCTGTGCGGTGCCCCAAGCCCGGCCGGAGACGACGACCGTTACCCCAACGGGCAAAGCCACTGTCATCCCCGAGACTCCCCCGCCGCCGTCGTCGCTGGCGCTCGCACGCATGCGCAGAGCACACTCTCACCCCTCCCCCGCCCTTCCCTTTCCCTTGGCTTCCCTTTTCCCCTGCTTCTCCCAGAGCCCCCTCCACGCCCTCCCAGAGCTGTCGGCCCGCTCAGCGCGTGCGCATTCCGCCGCCCAGCCCCACCGCCTTTCGCCCTGAACGCGTGCGCTTTGACCGCCCACCCAGAAAACCGGATAAACACATCAGCCCGCTCGCACCAGCCACCCCCCCTCCACCCGCTGCCAACCCACCCAGGGCTCACGGCGCATGTCAGACTCTCCGCACGGAGCATGCTCTCAGAGAGCCGCCCGCTCTCCCCGCCCCCGCCCCCAGGCGCGCTCAAATTCCCTCTCCCGGGCGTGTGGGCGGTGGTGGAACCTCCGCCACTTGACCCATCTTTCCCCGGTGTGGGCTGTCGGCTCCCCGCGCGACACGGCTTCCTCCGTGCCCGCCCCAGCTCAGGCCGGGCGAGGTCGCGCCACGGGACGCTCCGCCCTGGCTGCGGCGCGGCCTCTCACCACCCGGACGGACCACACGAAGAGGAAACAGCCCCGCGCAGCCCAAGTCCCGCCCCCGCGGCCTTTATCCCGGAACCGGGCTTCTGGACCGCGAAAGGGCGCTGCCGCGGCTGGCTCGCTAATGCTCGCCCGGCCGGGAGGGCGGGCCGCAGGCAACGTGGCTGCACGGCCCGCGGCTCTGGGCGGCCTTGGCTGGGGCTGAGGGCCCGCAGGCCCGGACCGAAGGCCGCTCCCCCAGCCAGAGCCGGGCTTCCGCGGCCTCTGGTCCGGGGAGTCAGGCGAAAGGGAGCCGCCCGGCCTTGCAGAGGCGCCGTCCAGGGCCGCATGGAGCTCCCCGTGGAACAGTCCAGTTTGAAAAACACGAACCCCCTTTTCAGCTCCGGTGGCAGACCTAGCCCTTCTGTGTAAATCAACCTTAAGAATCCACGGTCCTGCTTTAGAACGAACCCAAATCCTTAAAAGTAGAATCTGTTTTTAAACAAGCTTTTGCCTTATGGGTTTGTGGGGGGGTTTTTTATTTTTCTTGGGGGGGGACGGGGTTGGTTTTTTTTCCAGAAGACTAAGGACTCAGATTAAATAAACATCTCACTTAACCGGATTCCCTTCCGCTGTAAAAGCACAAAACCTCCTTTGACTAGCACAAGTAGAAGCACAGCATAGGAACCGTTTCTTATCTCTGGACATACCAGAGATATTCAGCATAATTTTGTGCACGTAGTAGATGCTCTGCAAGTTTACAAAATGGAATGTATAACGTAAGGAAATCTCTCGTGGCACACGTACATGGTAGTGTCAGGGCCTTGTCACTGAGAGGAGAAATGAATAGTGAAGAGGTTGAGGGAACCTGTATAAACCTCTGATATATCATTTCTACTACCATTGAAAACAGGTTTTCTTTATAAGGCCTAGCATATTACCAACAATTAAGTATTAAGCAATAAGGACTAACTTCCTAGTTGTGTTACGCAACAAAGCAGATATTAAAGTGGAGCAAAATATGTTTGGTTGTCTTGTATCCGGAAAGCGGCAGATATTCTAAAATTCACTCTCATTCTTAAAATCCCCATCTTTTTTTTTTTTTTATAAAAGATTTTTTCTAAGCTCCTCTTCAAATAAAACTGTTACAGTATACATGTCTATTTTTATTCCAAATTCTAAGGTCTTCTTCCACAACACAGAGGTGGTTCTTTCCCAAAGGAGCAGCAAGAATAAAATAATCAGCACCGTTTTCTATTCAGGCAGCATAAATTAGCAGTCACCCCAGGAAAGTGATTACTTGCAGGGCTTTAACCTTGCAGATTTTCTCATAACTGTATTTTTAAAATCTCTTGAGATGTACACAAGCCAAATTAAGATTAATTTTATTGATGGTTCATTGGACGGGGGGACTTAAGCCAGTTTTTTTCCTACTTTGAAGAATAATCCCTAATAATTATTTGGTTGCTTGAGCCTTGCCAAAAAAAAAAAAAAAAGAAAGAAAGAAAACAAATGAACTGTGTATAGAAAATAAAGTGTTTGGCAGTCCATATTGTTTGAGTTCATTTATGTTAGGTACACAGGCAAATTAATTTGTGGTGCTAGAAGTCATGATAATGATTACCTTTAATAGGAAAGGACCATGAGGTTGCTTCTGGACTGCTGGTCACATGCTTTTCCTGATCTGGGTTGTAGTTACACCCACACACTAGTGTGATTACTTTGTGAAAGTTCATCTAGTTGCACACTTATGTTTAGTGCACTCTTTTCTCTATGTGTGCTTTACTTCAATAAATATTATATTTAAAAATAAAGTGTTCAGATCAAATACCTAGGAGAAATTATATACAACTCAAATCCCTTAATTATCAATTTAAGATTATTTTTTATATTTTATGCTTAATGATTATTTGGAAGTAAAGTGTTAGTGTTGCCAGAGCTAACAAAAATACAAGATGCAAGTTTAAGAATTTTAATGAAATGTTTACTTTAAAACAGTTTTGAATTTACAGAATTATTACACAGATACATCAAATAGTTCTAGTATATTCTACACCCAATTTTACCTATTAATATCTTACATTAGTATGGTACATTTGTCACAATTGAGGAACTAATAGTAATACACATGATTAACTAAAATCCATATTCTATTTACATTTATTCAGTTTTTCTCTAATATCATTTTCCTGATCCAGGATGACCTCCAGGGCCTACAACATTTAATCATGTCTCCTTAGGCTCCTCTTGGCATCCAGTTAAATTGTCATTCAAAAAAAAAAATTTTTTTATTCAGACAAATGAAAATTTTCATTTAAACAGATGTTCCATTCTAATTGTCTGTATTACCTACTCTTTTTAAATTAAAACTTATTTCTATTCTCCAGTATTGCCAAGTGCTTACCTCTTTCGTTGTAATTACAGTTCTTGACAGTTCTTGATTTGGCCCTATCTTCTCCCCATTATACTAAAACTGCTAAAAGGTCAGGGTTTCTCCTTCTTTGCCTTTTATCATCATCACCTAGGATAGAATCTGACATATAATGGGCACTAAGTAATTTTTTAAATAATAATGAGTTACTAGGAATGCAATATTGTAAAGAAAACCTCCAGTACAGTGTTTGGTGCATAATGGGCATGGACAAAGGTTTACTTATTTGCTTTTCCTTGGGGAGAGATATAAAATGTCTTGCAAATTTAAAGACAGTTCTTATTTCAGCTTAATCAATGTCAATTCTAAAATCCTTAATAAAACTAGAAGTGTGGATTGATTTGAAACACTCAGAATAATCCATCAACAAATATTTATTGATTGCACTTTGTGGACAATGAAGTAAATGCAGAAGTAGTTGTAGTGATGCTTTCAAAGAACAATGATCAGGCTGGCAGTAAGTCAGAGGGACTTTCTGAGAGGTTAGGCCCTTTATGAAATTATGAAATAGTCGTTTGCCTTTCCCCTCCTCCTTCTTCTGTCCCCATCTTTTTCTTCCTCCACCAAAAACTATCTAAAGATAACAATTGCCCTCTCCCACTTTCCTATGTTGCATTCTCCCTTACTGGCTAGTATGTCCACTCTACTGCCTTCACCATTATAGCCATCTGATATGGACTGAATGTTTGTGTCCCCTCCAAATTCAGATGTTGTAATCCTAACCCCCCAGTTCAATGGTATTAGGAGGGTGGGGCCTTTGGGAGACAACTAGATCACCAGGGTGGAGCCCTCAAAAACGGAATTAGTGCTCTTATAAAAGAGACCCCAGAGAGTTCTCATTCTCTTTGCCATGTGAGGATACAAGGAGAAGTCACCCATCTTCAACTGAGAAGAGAGCCCTCATCAGGCGACCATGATGGCATTCTGGCCTCAGATTTCCAGCTCCCAGAACTGTGAGAAATAAGTGTTTGTTGTTTAAACCACCCAGTTGATGGCATTGTTATAGCAGAACAAGTGTTTAATTTACTATCATTGTGGAAAGAAATCAATCTAACTTCAATCTAACCTTAATCTAAACTCATAACAAATCTTTGGAGACTGTCAAGAGCAAATGCATTTTTACAGGGAGCAGTAAATCAGATGAAATTAAATCAAAGCCTAACCCAGACCAGACCTTCTCTTCTTTCCTTGACCAGTCCTCTCTGTTAACAACTTCCTTTTCCATTTTCTGCTCTTTAGCTGTGGTTATACCTCCCCAACACTCAGTCTTAGAGATCCTCAAAAGAATCATTTTCCTTTGCATATCAATTCCTATTGATACTTTTCTATGACATTTCTTTCAAATCAATACATCTATCCATTCATTTCATCCAAAAACATTTATTTAGCAACTCCAGCACTCATTTATTTTATTTTTTTAATAGATTTTATTGATTTTTTACGGAGAGAAAGGGAGAGGATAGAGAGGTAGAAACATGGATGAGAGAGAAACATCAATCAGCTGCTTCCTGCACACACCCTACTGGGGATGTGCCTGCAACCAAGGTACATGCCCTTGACCGGAATTGAACCTGGGACCCTTCAGTCCGCAGGCCAATGCTCTATCCACTGAGCCAAACTGGTTAGAGTGCACTCATTTATTTTATATCTCAAATATTAAAATTGCCTCCAGCTTCTTCATCCCTAACTCTAGTATAAACAAAGCATCTTGCTTTATTGATTATCCACCCAGCACAGTGCCAGACACATATTAAAGTACCCATTAAATGTTAGTGTTTTTATTCCCCAAGATACTTTCAACATTATTCCAATGCCTATTAAATTTGTCCATTCATTTATGCAACCAACATTTATTTCCAGTTACATGCCAGGCATTCAGAATAAAAAAATGAATAATTCAACAGTTTCCAGCCCTCAAAGAGTTCACAGTCTAGTTGGGGTGGCAGTTATATACACAGCTAATTTACAATTCAGCGTGGAGAGGATTTAGGGATGCAATTGATGCAAGCCTAAAATTTCTTAACAGATATTTCTGTTACATTATGAGTAGAACAATCTTGTGTGGACTTTGCTAAGAAAATAACTGCAATTATTCATAGCATTGTTTCTAAGGGAAATGTGTTCTGCATTCCAAATAATTTAAAATTGAATTTTTGGAAAACAGCCCGTTTGTCCCTGGAGGTTGTCTATTTCTCCATTACTTAAGCTCCCTATCAGTCTTTTTTTTTTTTCTTTTTTTAATATATTTTATTGATTTTTTTTTTTTTTTTTTTTTTTTTACAGAGAGAACGGGAGAGGGATAGAGACTTAGAAACATCGATGAGAGAGAAACATTGATCAGCTGCCTCCTGCACACCCCCTACTGGGGATGTGCCCGCAACCAAGGTACATGCCCTTGACTGGAATTGAACCTGGGATCCCTCAGTCCACAGGCCGACGCTTTATCCACTGAGCCAAACCGGCCAGGGCCCTACCAGTCTTTTTAAAAAATGTTATTGAATTTATTGGGGTGCATTGGTTAATAAAATTATATAGGTTTCAGGTGTACAATTCTATAATACATCATCTATATATTGTGTGTTCGCCAAGTCAAGTCTCCTTCCATCACCACTTATCTCCCCTTTATCTTCTGCTACACCCTCAACCCCACTTTCCCTCTGGAAATCACCATACTATTTGTTGTCAGCATTTATGAGGGTTTTTTTTTTTCTTTGCTTAATCCCTTCACCTTTTTCACCCAGTCCCTCAAATGCCTCCCTTCTAACAGCTGTCAGTCTGTTCTCTGTATTTGTGAGTCTGTTTCTATTTTCTTTGTTAGTTTATTTTGTTCATTAGATTCCACATATAAGTGAAATCATATGGAACTTGTCTTTCTCTGACTGGCTTATATCACTTAGTGTGATACTCTCCAAGTCCATTCATGCCATCCCAAAAGGTAAGGTTTCTTTTTTTCTTTTAAGGCCATGTAGTATTCCATTGTGTAAATGTACCACAGCTTTTTTATCCACTCATCTACTACCTGGGCTGCTTCCAAATCTTGGTGATTGTAAATAATGCTGCACTGTACCAGTGTTTCTGGTTTCTTCAGATATACCCCTAAAGTAGAATCACTGGGTCATAAGGCAGTTCAATTTTTAAATTTTTAATTGATTTTTATTTATTACTTATTTTTTATTGATTTCAGAGAGAAAGGAAGAGGGAGAGAAATATACAAACATCAATGATGAGAATCATTGACTGGCTGCCTCCTGCATGCCCTCTACTGAGGATGGAGCCCTGGGCATGCGCCCTTGACTGGAATGGAACCTGGAACCCTTTAGTCCGTAAGCCAACACTCTATCCACTGAGCCAAACCAACTAGGGCTTAAATTTTTAATTGACTTTTAGAGAGGAAGGGAGAGAGAGAGAAATGATGTGAGAGCGAAACCTTAATCAGCTGCCTCCTGCATGCCCCCTACGCGATCGAGCCCATAGCTGGGGCATGTGCCCTGAGCAGGAATCAAATGCAGCAACCTTTCAGTGCATGGGATGATGCCCAGCCAACTGAGCCACACTGGCCAGGGCCCATTTTTTATTTCTTTAGGTAACTGCATACTGTTTTCCACAGTGGCTGCACCAATCTGCATTCCCACCAACAGTGCACAATGGTTCCCTTTTCTCCACATCCTCGCCAACACTTGTTGTTCGTTAATTGGTAACAGCCATTCTGACAGGTGTGAGGTAATATCTCATTGTAGTTTTAATTTGTACTTCTCTGATTATTATTGACATTGAGCATCTTTTCATATAGCTATGGGCCATCTGTATATGTACTCTTCGGAAAAGTGTCTATTTAGATCCTTTGCCCATGTTTTCATTGGATTGTTTTTGTTGTTGTTGTTGTTGTTGTTTTGTTTTTGTTTTTTGGTGTTGAGTTGTATAGATTCTTTATAAATTTTGGATATTAACCCCTTATCAGATGTATCATTGTTGAATACGATCTCTCATTCAGTGGGTTGTCTTTTCATTTTGTTAAAGGTTTCCTTTGTTGTGTAAACCCTTTTTAGTTTGATGTAGTCCTATTTGCTTATTTTTCTTTTGTTTCCTTTGTTTCCTTTTGTTCCTATGTTCCACAGAAACATAGAAAAAATATTGCTACAAGCAATGTATGAGATTTTAATGCTTATGTTTTCTTCTAGGATTTTTATGGTTTTGAGTCTAATATTTAAGTCTTTAATCCATTTTTAGTTTATTCTTATGTATGGTATAAGAAGGTGGTGCAGTTTAATTTTTTTGCATGTACCTGTTCAGTTTTCCCAACACCATTTATTGAATAGACTAACTTTACCGCACTGCAATTTTTACCACCTCTGTCAAATATTGACCATAAAGGTATGAGTTTATTTCTGGGCTCTCTCTTCTGTTTTATTGATCTATATGTCTGTTTTTATGCCCATACCATGCTGTTTTGATTACTGTGGCTTTGTTGTATAGCTTAATACCAGGTAGCATGCTCCCTCCAACTTTGTTCTTCTTCCTCAAGATTGCTGTGGCTATTCGGGGTCTTTTGTGGTTCCATTTAAATTTTTGGAATATTTGTTCTAGTTCTGTGAAATATACCATTGGTATCTTGATAGGAATTGCATTGAATCTATAGATTGCTTTGGATAGTACAGACATTTTAATGATGTTAATTCTTTCTATCCATGAGCATGGTATATGCTTCCACTTACTTGTATCTTCTTCAATTTCTTTCTTCAGTGTCTTACAATTTGCTGAGTACAAGTCTTTTACATCCTTGGTTAAATTATTTCTATGGCCCTAGCTGGTTTTGCTCAGTGGATAGAGCATCTGCCTGCAGACTGAAGGGTCCTGGGTTCAATTCCAGTCAGGAGCACATGCCCAGGTTGCCGGCTGGATTCCACAGGAGGGAGTGTGCAGGAGGCAGCCAATCAATGACTCTCTCTCATCATTGATGTTACTATCTCTCCCTTCCTCTCTGAAATCAATAAAAGATATATATTTTTTAAAATAAATTAAAATGAAATAAAATACATTTGCCTATCTTAAATATCACTTAACAATTATCAAGTGTAAAAATGTATTTTAAATTATTTCTATGTATTTTTATGCAACGGTAAATGGGAGCTTCCTTAGTTTCCCTTTCAGAGAGTTCATTAATGCTTCCTAGGGACTGCTTCCAGGCAATGACTAAGTGTGGCAGAGAAACTAAGGCCCATTCCTGGGAGATGCCAGACTCCTCTGACAGGTGACTTGGAGAAATCCCAAACACCCTTGTCGAACTTTCCTCAGAATTGCACTGGGGTGTAAGATGCTTCCATCCAATATTTCTTCCTTCATTTCTTCACTTGAGGTCGGACTTGCATTGTAGTCTGATGACTCTACCCGCCTCCCTATTTGCCTCCCCATTTTCTCTCCTAGGCATTTCCTCTAATAAATGTCTTACATAGATAATTTTATCTTGCATCCATTTCTCAGGGACCCAGACTAACACAAGTGGTACTGGGAGTGGTCCATGAAAATACGCGGTAAGATAGGAATTTGGACTGGCTTATCTACTGCCCATAAGGCAAAGAGGATGCCAGCCTGGTTAGTAGGTTGGACTCAGGTAGTTCCTGGCACAAGGTGGTAACTCAACTGCTAAAGCTTCCACCAGTGTTAACCTGAGAAAATGTCTCGGTAGAAGGGAATGCTGTGGCAGACGTGATGATGCAAGCATTTGAAAAGCAAGAAGGGAGCGATGACTACAAAGATAGTAAAATTGGGTGGCTACTAGTAAGTTGTATTGACACCCTATGTTGAAATCATGAGAGACTGAAGGCCATTAACAACAAGCAGTTTTTGGCTAAGTGAGAGGAACATAAGGCCTTTGGGAGAGCTTACAAAGAGACCTTTCTCTCTGTCAGGGGAAGGGAATACACAGCTGAGTGGCAGGATGAAGACCTAATTGTTGGAGTAGCAAAGCTCCAGAGACATTGGAAAGCTCAGCTAAGGCAGGCTTGGACTGGCCTTCTACACGCATTGAAGTACAGTACAGAGGGAGCAGTCTGGATGGATGAGGTGCCCTTCTTCAGGACACAGTGTATGTATTCAATCAGAGGCCTCTTTATGGTGCTGTGTCCTGATTAGGAAGAATACATGGGTTGGGGAACCAACAGATAGAAGCAGCAGGAGTGACCCCACTTATTGTAACATCCAATGCCCCACTAAGGAATTTTGTGCTTTCTGTCCTCACTTATTTTTTGTTGCTGTTAATTCTCATTTGAGGGTATTTTTTTCCATTGATTTTTTAAAAATATATTTTTATTGATTTCAGAGAGGAAGAGAGAGATAGAAACATCAATGATGAGAGGGAATTACTGATGGGCTGCCTCCTGCATGCCCCCCACTGGGGATCAAGCCTGCAATACAGGCATGTTACCTTGACCTGAATCGAACCGGGGACCCTTCAGTCCACAGGCCGAAGCTCTATCCACTGAGCCAAACCAGCCAGGGCTCCATTGATTTTTTTTTTTTTAGAGAGGGTGGTGGGGGGGGAGGGCAAGAAAAAGACAGAGACAGAGACAGAGAAACATCAATGTGAGAGAGACACATTGATTGGTTGTCTCCCACATGCACCCCAACCGGGGTAAGAGATTGGACCTGCAACCCAGGTATATGCCCTTGACTAGAAATTGAACCCATAATCCTTTGGTGTATAGGCCGATGTTCTAACCATTGAGATCACCTCCTAGGGCTGTCCTCACAACTCTGTATAAGTACTGTGCGCTAACCTGTTGCACCACTGGAGCTCCTGTCCTCACAACTCTGGACTCTACAGGGTTCGAGGTTCTAGTCCCCAAAGAGGCCACACTTTTGCCAAGGGATATAGCAAGGATTCCATTGAATTATAAGCTGCAGCTGCTGCCAGGTCACTTTGAAGTCTGTGTCCAGGAATCAGCAAGGAAGAATCACCATCCAGCAAGGGTAATTGATTCTGGTCAGCAGGAGGGCTGTTTTTTTGCACAATGGGGACAAGGAGGAACACATGTGATAGATAGGCGTGCTTCCTGGTACTCTCCTGCTCTTTTGCAACCATGAATGGACATAGGAAACAGCCCTGGACTGAAAGGATATTACCAATGGTTCAGACCCTTCCAGAATAAAAGTTTGGTTTACATCACCAGGTAAGGCACCAAGACCTGCCTAGCTGATCGCTGAGGGTGAGCAGATTTGAGAATGGATAGTAAAGGAGCATTAGAGGATAATACTAGGTGTGGCTCTGAGATCAACTGCATCAACAGAGTTTGTTCCACTAACACCCTCTTCGGAGTTTCCTCTCGGGAACAAAGCCCACAGGATCCAGGGAGGAACTGCGTCCCAAACCTGTGCAGAGTGGTACATTTGTGTGGGGAAAAAGGTAGACTTCGGTGGCCATGAGAATGTATGTCTCAGATCTCCAACTGAAAGGAGTGTAATCAACCATGCACCCAAGCTGCTGGCCTCTGAAATCCATGGCTGGGTTTGCTCTGAGGCCACGCATCTACAGGCTTCTCCCAGCCAACGACTGAGTGTGGCAGGGAAACTGAAGCAGGCCCCTTCCTGGGAGATGTGGGACTCATTTGGCAGGTGACTTTGCTCCAAGACTCCATGATGGTCTTGTTCAATTTTCCTTCACCTGCTCTACAGTCTAAGATGCTTATACTGGGCCTGCCTTCCATCCTTCCCTCTCTCCTTCAGTCAGGGGCAGGTTTACCTTATAATCACAGTCTGAAGACTCTTCCAGACTCCTCTGGCTCTCTTCCCATTTTCTCTCACAGGCATTTACCTGAATACATTTCTTACAAATTCAATCCTATCTGGGATTCAGCTTCTTGGAGGATCTGGTTTTGTTCAATGGATAGAACGTTGGTTTGCAGACTGAAGGGTCCCGGGTTTGATTTTGGTTTCAAGGACATGTACTGAGGTTGCAAGTTCCTCTCCGGCCCGGGCCCTGATGGGGCGTGTGCAGGAGGCAACCGATGGCTGTGCTTCTCTCACATCAATATTTCTCTCTGTCTTTCCCTCTCTAAAAAATCAATGGAAAAATATCCTCGGGTGGATTAAAAAAAAAAAGTCATTTATGGATCCCTCTTGTGTTGGGCTCTCTGCTATGCACTGGTTGTTCAAAGTTAAATAAGAAAAAAAAAAAAATCCTTGTCTCCCTGAGGAACCAATACTTACCCTAATCCAGGCAGAAAGGGGATCAGGGTAGACTGCCTTGAGGAGATGATACATGAGCAAGGTATCAGGTGTAGAAGAGCATGCATAGTTTTAAGGAGAAAACCTCCAGAGCCATATGCAATTGCCTATGTGCTAGCTCAGTTCAATTCCACAAACACATTCTGAAGGCCTCCTATGTGTTGGGACTTGTTCCAGTTGCAGGGGCAACAGTGGTGAGTAAGCCAGCCATGGCCCCTGCCTTCCGGATTAGAAATCTAGCTGGGGAGAGAGCTAAACTATCTTAACATGGTGTTAAGATGTGCCATAGGGGAGGATCTACAAAGCACTTTAGGACAAAAGAGTCCCACTGCCCCCAGCCCAAATCAAGTCCCAATTTCTGAACATGGTAAAATTCTTCACAGTCTAACTCCATTATCACTTCCCATTCTCATTTACCAGGGTTCCTCCAGAAGCTGGGGACACAGCCCTGGTGTGTGTGTGTGCGGGGGGTGGGGGGGGTTGGGGGGGTGGGGGGGGGGATCTGAACATGTCAGGCCTTTGCTCACACTGCTAGTGTTCTCTCACATACAATTACCTTCTCAGAGATACTCTCCTTGATACACCCAGACTTGCCCAAATTCTCCCCTGTGCTGCCAGGTCAGTCCCTTGTCCTTAAACAGGGACCCAAATGCAGAGCCAAGAGCACCCACTATGGAGTCAGACAGATGCAAGTGAACTTTGTCCAGCTACATGACTTTAGGCCTTGGACCCTCAGCTTCCCTGAATAGCTAGGTGAACAATTCCTAATCCAGGAAGCATAAGTCCTGGTGGTTAGTTCTTGGCACAAAGTAGGTGCTCAAAATTTCTAAAATGTTTGCTGAATTGAATTGCATTAACATTACTGGCCTCTTCGAGGGGGAGGCAATAAGGACAAATTCCCAACAGTTCAGTTCTAAATCCCCTGAGAAGTGACTGTAAAACATCAAAAATCATCTAGAGGTCATCTGTTGAAACAGATTGCTGGCTGCACCCCCAGAACCTTCAATTCAGTAGGTCTGGTGTGGAGTCTGAGAATTTGAAAGTTTGCATTTCCATCTCTTTCCTCCGGGATGCTGAAGCTGCTGGGCCCACACTTTGAGAACCACTCCCTAGAACAGCGGTTCTCAACCTGTGGGTCGCGACCCCTTTGGGGGTCAAACCACCCTTTCACAGGGGTCGCCTAAGACCATCGGAAAACACATATATAATTGTTTTTGTGATTAATCACTATGCTTTAACTATGTTCAATTTGTAACAATGAAAATACATCCTGCATATCAGATATTTACATCATGATTCATAACAGTAGCAAAATTACAGTTACAAAGTAGCAACAAAAATAACTTTATGGTTGGGGGTCACCACAGCATGAGGAACTGTATTAAAGGGTCGCGGCGTTAGGAAGGTTGAGAACCACAGCGCTAGAAGTTAGGAGCCCTGTGATCAAGTGGCACATGGCACATCCCTGTGTTTGAATCCTGGCTCCACCACATCCTTAGCCTTGATCAAATCACTGTAACTCTGTGTTTCATTGACTTCATCTGTGGAATGATTATAACAAGCTAATGCCAGTGCCAAATGCCACACCTGGTCCACTGTTCAATAAATGTTGGCTAATTCATTATCTGTTTCCTGGAGCAAGTGGGATGAGAGAACTAGAGGTCTAGGTAGTCAGAGAAGAGCAAGGACCAAGGTCATCTTCTGTGGCCAGGAGGGTACGAGATGAGAGGACCGTTCCCAATCCTCCCGGCGACACTGTGGGGCGGCCTGGGATCTGGAAAGCTGAAGCCGTCCTCCCACGCACGCTCTACATTCCAATGGCTACGTCCCGCTGACGTTGCGCAGGCGCAGACCCCGCTACGCTGACGCTCGGCGACGCACTTGCGTACTCAGGTGCGCTGGCGGGGGGCGCGCCGGCGGGACAAATATGGCGTCGGCAATGCGCGTGGCGGCGGCAATGCGCGTGGCGGCGGCTGGAGCAAGGCTCAGCGTCAGGGTGAGCGGCCTCCGGGTCGCAGTCCGCAGCCTGTGCAGCCAGCCCGTCTCCATTAACGAGCGCATAGAGGACAAGCGCCGCGCCGCGCTGATGGGAGGGGGCCAGCGCCGCATTGACGCGCAGCACAAGCGAGTAAGTCCGGAGGGGACCGAGGCCGTCCCGCCCCCGGCGTTCGCGACCTATCACAGCGCGCCCGGCTCCCGGCGCCCGAGGCCTCCCAGCCAATCCGCGCAAAGCTGAGGAGGGGCGGGGGCGAGAATGTTCACCTTGAGAACTTGTTGCTGTCCCCCGGGAGCCCCGATGTGCTTTATCGCTTTGTGCTTTCGCTTGGAATGTTTGTTAGGCGGGCCTGGCTCTCCACTCAACAGCTATAAACTTTTGAACAAGTTACTAATCTTTAGGAGTCAATTTATTCTAAACAGGATAGTAATAATTCTCCCCTCGCAATCTTATTGTTAAAATAGAGATAGTGAAGCAATGACAGGCACTTCATCTTTAAAAATTATGCGTATTCTTCTCATGCCCCATGAAAGAATGGTTCTTGCTCCATTATGGAAGCAGTAAAATCAAGACAGGTGGCAGGGGAAGTAACATAAGCAAACTCTTACATTAACCTGGGGTGGGGGGTGGGGATGGTGTGGTGCATGCAGGGAACTTGGGGGACTTTGTCCCCAGAACACCAGCTGAGCCCCTTCAGGGTCTCAGGGTCTCCGCGTGCATCGACCTGCTGGGTAGGAAAGGCACGCTTCGAAGGTAGGTGGTTTTTCTGGGGGTGTTCATGTTAGTTTATATCTTTGGCTGCAGTGAGCAGCCTAGGCACTGCTGCCCACCGCCCAGGCGTTGATGGATATGCTGGGTGGGCCATTTAGCAGCAGGGGAAACTGAGGTCCAGATCAGTAAGTTGTCTGGGAGTTCAAACTACACTCGCTTACTGCGTCCCTGACATGTGTGAGTCTGGACCGATTTGCTGGATGCATTAAATAACCAACCTGGAAAGTGCGGAAGTGAAATTTTTAGAGGTGAAGGGCACTGAAACATAGCTCACAAGTGTGGGGGAGGTGACTGGGGTGGAAGCCTGGGATCTTCAGTGAGGAGATTTGAACCAGCCTGGGGGTCTGAATTGAGTGTTGAGTTAGGTGTTGTAAATGCCCATTTGACAAGGGTCGAAAGGTGACAGTTTCTTTATATATATATATATATATATATATACACACACACACACACACACTAGAGGCCTGATGCATGAAATTCGTGCAAGAGAAGGCCTTCCTTTCCCTAGCTGCTGGCACCGGCTTCCCTCCAGCCACAGGCACCCTGACCAGTGGCCTGGGCCTCCCTCTGCACAGTGATCATGGAGCGATGGCCAGCCCATTGCACCCGCCTTGGCTGGTGCCAGTGGGTGTCATATCATGTTCCCGGATGGTTGGTGGGATGGGCGTTCCACTGTTTGGCCGTTTGGCTGATTTGCATATTACACTTTTATTATATAGGATATTTGCCTTCCACAGTTGGTGGCTCCTGGAGCACTCTGTCTACTCTGATTTTCTAACTAGGTGAAGTCTACTGATAACACCTGTCTCTTAGGTTGATGGAGGATAGGCTTTCACATGAGGTGAAAGGGCAAAACTTGTTCTCCTGACCCTCCTATGAGCACTCCTTGCTTACTGACTTTGTCTATGATGACATCATTGAATGATTTTTGTTGCATTTTAGGGAAAGCTAACGGCGAGGGAGCGGATCAGTCTCTTGCTGGACCCTGACAGTTTTGTGGAGAGCGACATGTTTGTGGAACACAGATGTGCAGATTTCGGCATGGCTGCTGATAAGAATAAGGTATCTGTTCACAATGGTGGTGTGAGCCTCCAAGTTGTACTTTCCTGCTGTGGCCTTGCTGGCCTACCCAACGATTTTCAACCTTTTCTATCTCATGTCACACATAAACTAATTACTGAAATTCTGTGGCATACCAAAAAAAAAATGTTATATGTTTTGCTGATCTGACAAGAAAATAGGTATAATTTTGATTCATTCACACTGGACAGCTATTGTTGTGTTGGCTATTGTCATTTTTTTTTTGACAGCCTAAGGCAGCGGTTCTCAACCTGTGGGTCGCGACCCCTTTGGGATACACTGAAACATTTTCATACTTTAGGGCCCTAGAATGCAGGAATGCCTCTGGAGAGGCACTACGGTGGCCTCCAGGTCTCCCACTTACCTTTGTCTGCAGATGAAGGGATGTGAGTGGACTGCTCATACATTGTGCAGTGGGACTCTGGCTCCGTTCCTAAGGCTCTGGTGGTGGGTTCAGAGTTCTCACATGTATAGGATGACAAACTTGGAAGGAAAGGAGAGAAAATCTTCAGGTTGCATTCTGCTCTGATGGCATCAGAGACCCTTAGAGACTGACCACTGGCCTCTCACACACTAAGTTTATGCCTTGGAGTTTTTCTTTTCTTTTTTTCTCTTTGCCTTGGAGTTTTTGAGGTCAGAGTCACTGACACTTCTTCCTTTAGATGGGTGTTCTCCATGAGTGTGCAGAGTTCTTTGGTCAGCTTTCTTCAGGTCTGCAAGTATGGTGTTTGAGACCAAAGATTTGTAAACTTGGCATCAAACCAGCTGGCTCCATTTGGGCTATTATGGGCCACACAGTGATTGCCAGGATTCCAAGCACAATGATAGGTTTGCCTTTTTAAGGTTTGTGGGTGGGGTGTGGGGTTTGTAGAAGTTGCCTTTTTTTTTTTAATGTCTTTCCTTCCTGTTAGCCTTTGGTAGTGACAGCCCTAGAGGGTCTCTTGATAATTCTGCTTTTAGGGAGAAGATGAGGCCTAAGACTACGGCACCCTCCATTTCTGTTAAAGCAGTAGCTTTGTACTAGCTGAGGGGGAAGGGATATTCCTTTGTGTTCCTAATTCCTATTGAATTTTAAAGAATTTGGGGTGGTTTTTTGGGGGGCATCTTTTGGGGGGCATAATTACTATAAATTTATTAAAAGAAACATTTGTGTCTTTTAACGTTTATTTTTAAAATTTTTTTGGTAGTTTCCTGGAGACAGTGTTGTCACTGGCCGTGGCCGAATCAACGGAAGATTGGTTTACATCTTCAGTCAGGTATGTCGTAACTGCAAGAGGTGGGGCTTTCCTCCAGGGCAGAGCCAGGAGCAAAATATGTGAAAACAGTTTGGGAAATGAGAACTTGCATGTAGTTTGGGGCAGATGAGGGATTTACTTTCTCTTTTTCAGTGCATATGTACTTAGTATTATACTTTGTGTTTTTCTTAGGGAGACAGATCCCTAGCTCTTTGGGGGAGGACCACAGGTCAGTAATCTTTAAGTCTAGGCAGGTTGATTGTGTGTCTGGAGGGCAGCTAGTCCTGGGTAGGGTGTGTGGACCTGAGAGACCTTGATGCAGCCTGGGTGGAGGGGACTTGACTCAGCACCACAGGCCCCTGTGTTTTTGGCTTTCATGAAAATGTTCAAACAAGTTTTATCAGGCTGAATCAAAACACATACAGTTTCTTCACACTAAGACCATAGGACAGTGATGGCGAACCTATGACACACGTGTCAGAGGTGACACGCGAACTCATTTTTTTGGTTGATTTTTCTTTGTTAAATGGCACGTAAATATATAAAATAAATATCAAAAATATAAATCTTTGTTTTACTTTGGTTGCAAATATCAAAAAATTTCTATATGTGACACGGCACCAGAGTTAAGTTAGGGTTTTTCAAAATGCTGACACGCCGAGCTCAAAAGGTTCGCCATCACTGCCATAGGAGAATATAGGGGGAAGAATATGGGCTCCCAAGATGTCCTAATCCCTGAAACCTGTGAATATGTTACCTTACATGGCAAAGGTGAATTAACCTTGTAGACGGAATTAATGTTGCTAATCAGCTGACCTTAAAATAGAGTAGCCTGGGTTATCCAGGTGGGCCCAGTGTAACCATAAGGGTCCTTAAAAGTGGGAGAGGCAGAGCAGGAGGCATAGGAGATGGGAGGAGGCCTTGATCTGTAGTTACTGGCTTAGAAGAGGGGGTCATGAGCAAAGGAATATGGAAGATCTCTAAAAGCTGGAGAAGACAAAAAACAAACAAACAGATTCTTCCCTGGAGCCTCCAGAAAAGAGCATAGCCCTGCTAGCCTTGATTGTAACCCAGTGAGACCCATGTAGGATATTTGTTTGTTTGTTTATTTATTTATTTATTATTGATTTTAGAGAGAGAGAGACAAACATGGATGTGAGAGAGAAACATCAATCAGTTGCCTCCCGTATGTTCCCCGACCAGGATTGAACCAGCAACCTAGATATCTGACTGGGAATTGAACCCACAACCTTTTGGTGTATGGGACGAGCTCCAACCAACTGAGCCACCAGTGTAGGACTTTTAAATTACAGAACTGTAAGGTAATATATGTTGTTTCAAGCCACTGAATTTTTCTTCTTTTTTTTCTTTTTTTTTTTTGAGGAATGGAAGGGAGGAAAAAGCTAAAACAAGGAAGGGTTTAGGATAGAAGAAGCTATAGGAGAAGTCTAGGCGGGGCTGCTTTGGGTTTTTAGAAATGTTATAGGAAAGAAATGAGCCTAGGCTGGGCTGCTTTGGCTCACTGAGAAGTCAAAGAAAAGGGGGTCTTGGAGACAGGTTTGGGGGTTAGCGCTGGTCTAGCTGCAGCTGCCTATTGCTCCCGGGTTGTAAGTCTCATGGAGTCCCTTAGAGTTAGTTTAGGGCAGGGGTCCTCAAACTTTTTAAACAGGGGGCCAGTTCACTGTCCCTCAGACCGTTGGAGGGCTGGACTATAGTTTAAAAAAAAAACTATGAACAAATTCCTATGCACACTGCACATATCTTATTTTGAAGTAAAAAAACAAAACGGGAACAAATACAATATTTGTATTTGCATGTGGCCCGTGGGCTGTAGTTTGAGGACCCCTGGTTTAGGGGATGCTCACCTATGGGGGAAGAAGAGGGGAAAGGGAAAGGTGAGGGTGTACTCCAGAGAGGGAGAGAGAGCTCTGGGACCTTCATTTTGAGGGTTTTTAAAGGCTGGGAGTTTAGGGAAGATGTTATGGAAGGATCTCAATAGAATATTCATCAGCTTTTCCAGGTGTATCCTTTCAGGGTCGTGGTCTCCACTGATTGGTCGGTGCCAGGGCACGGGGTTATTAGTCATCATAGTTGTAGTTGGTCCTGGTGTCTCTCACCTGGTTTTGCTGCTTTTCTTGGCCTGGGGCTGAAATACAACTGAGGCCCAGATGTTATCTGTAGGGAGGGGACCTTCTGTATCTGGCTGTAAATTACTTGGCCAATTTCTGAGTTTCCCTATTCCGCTTGCCAAGGCATTTTCCTAGTGTCTTACTATCCTGCCTCAATATCTGTAGGCATTTTTCCTGGGGAGCTTCTGTTTTTCCACAGTAACAGCTTCAGTCTCTTACCTGATAATTGGTTGTAGGTGTGTAGGGGAGGGGAATAGGGGGAAAGGAGGGACCCATCCGGTTCATCATTTAGTGTTCAGCAAGCATGTCAAACTCGCGGCCTACGGGCGGCATGTGGCCCACAAGGAATATTTTTGCGGCCCAGCCAACAAAAAGGTATGTAAGAAACGTTTTAATAAAAATTTTGCAACTTAATTTTTTCAATATCCTGTTATACATAATTATTAATAATGAACTACAACATTCGCTAATGACTGGTTACCATTATCGTGTTACATTCATTTCCCTTACACGCCTTACGTGCAGGTGCACCATTTCTCTCCACTAATACTAGCAGCGAATATTTTAGCAGCCAATTGCCACGTCATTAATCTTGGACTGACTTGTTTGGTGTGTGCAACAGGACATATTTTGCTTTCGGAGAACAAGAAAAATAGGTTTATTTGCATTATGCTTATTAATTAGTTATTCAGTGTCTAGTAAGTTAATGTTTGAGAAAATATTAATTTTTATTAAAATGTTCTATTTTATGTTAACGATTACTCATTTATTTCAGCCCTTTGTATTCAGCATGTCTCTATCGAAATACACCTATGTTTCTATGAAAATTGAAGTTTTTGTTTTTTGCGGCCCACATAAACTTAAACCTTGTTTATTTGGCCCGTGTTAGCCTTTGAATTTGACATGCTTGGCGTCCAGGATCCTAATCTCACCTGTTTTCAGTTTCACCTTTTTCTTTGTTTGTTGCTAGAGATGGTGAGTCCAGAACACCTCTGGTTAAATTAAGTTTCTTTTATTTACTTTTTAATCCTCATGTGAGGATGTTTTTATTTTTTTAATTGATTTTATAGAGAGAGGAAAGGGGGATGGGGGAGATAGATAGAAAGATAGATAGAGAAACATTGATTGGTTGCTTTCCATACATGCCCCCACTGGGAATCGAACCCACAACCTTTTGGTGCATGGGATGACACTCCAATCAACTGAGCCATCTGGCCAAAGCCTCCTCTGGTTAAATTTATTTAGAGAATAAAGCTTTCTCCTCTCAAAAGTGACATGAGGTCCTGTGGGGTGTAACTGCTCCTAACACAGACTTTGCATTAATTTGCGCCCCCCACCCCACACACTTTCCAGGGTTCCCGGATTGTCCCTCCCTTATGGTTACTCCCTGGGCAGGTGCGTAGGCTTTTATTTGTGCTTTCTTCCAATTGGTTCCCTCTTTTTTACATTTATTTATTTTAAATCCTCACCTGAGGATATTTTTCCACTGATTTTTAGAAAGAGTGGAAGAGAGAGGGAAAGACAGAGAATACCGATATGAGAGAGAAACATCGATTGGCTGCCTCCTGCCTGTGCCCTGACCAGGGCCCGGGCCTGGCAGGAGCCTACAACCGAGGCATGTGCCCTTGACCAGAATCAAATCCGAGACCCTTCAGTCCACAGGCCTACACTCTACCCACTGAGCCAAACTGGTTAGGGCTTCTTGTGCTTTCAATTCAAACTTGTCCAGTTTCTTTTCTGTTGTTTTCTCTTCCTTTTTTGGCCATCATGTGTTTTTAATTTCCCACTGTCTTTTGGGGGAGTGTTTAGGGAGGGGGTCGTTTCTTCAAAGAAGCCCTCCACATCAGAAGGTAATGAAAACCCATAAGCAAAAGGAAGCTTTGAGGGCTCTGATTCACTTTTTGCCTCCCTTGTCAAACCAGCAAATGTTTCCTAGTAATAGAATTGCCTGACTTTGAGATATATATAATTTTCACTATTCTGTGGGATAATTTATAAATAAGACTTAAATTTTTTTTTTCACTTCTGGAAATCCTTTAAAAACTTTATGAGCCCTGACTGGTTTGGCTCAGTGGATAGAGTGCTGGCCTGTGGACTGAAGGTTCCCAGGTTCGATTCTGGTCAAGGGCATGTACCTTAGTTGTGGGCACATCCCCAGTGGGGTGTGTGCAGGAGGCAGCTGATCGATGTTTCTAACTATCCCTCTCCCTTCCTCTCTGTAAAAAAATCAATAAAATATATTAAAAATAAACTTTATGAATTTTTTATTTCCTCCTACTACCGGCTCTTCATCTCTGGTTAGTCACTATATTTTATTTGTTGATTTATTTACTTTTTAGGATTTTACAGTTTTCGGAGGCAGTCTGTCAGGAGCACATGCCCAAAAGATCTGCAAAGTAAGTATTTAATAGTAACAACAAACCCAGTACTTTCCTCAGTTACATAGTACATATTGAGTATCTTTGGGGTGTAAGACACTCAGTATGTGGGATGGGGCAGAGGTAAGAAAGATATGGTGCCTTCAGTCCAGGGCAGGAGTTCTTAACATTTTTTGTACTATGGATCTCTCTGGCAGGCCGTTGAAGCCTGGACTCTCATTGTTTTACATGCTTCAAATAAAATACGTAGGACTACAGAAATTAAAAATAAAATTTTAAAAACACCACCTTTGTAATATATGTGCTTTATTAATGCATTAAATAAGATTTAGCAGTGGGTCTAATGTGCTATAATTTCAAATAGGCATGAATAAAAATATTTCAAGATATTTGCAACAACTTGAATGTGACACGGAAATATCTGTGGTTGCTGTTAATGACCAAGTCACAGGTATTTCTAGTACTTAGGTGTTTTTTGGTCTGTATTCATAATTGAAGGAAACGCTAAAGATCGGGTAAAGGTATTAAAGATAAAGATGTAAATTTTTTTCCCATCCAAGTTCATTGAGTCCCTCAAATCCTTTCACAGATGCCTTGGGGTTCTGAGGACCCTATCGCCTTGGTGGAGAGTCCAGGTGCTAAAAGATAAAGAGCATTGCAAGGATTACATGATGGTGTTTTAATAACAGTGCTGGAGATGAGAGGCTTTGGAGATGAATAAAAGTGGAGATCATATTTAGAGAATTTTGGAGTAAAAGTAGAGTTGACTGTTAGTAGCTAGACAGGGCTTTCCTATGTAATGGAACACTTGGATTTTAGACATGTTCCTGTCATTTATTACTCCTGAGACCTTGAGCCAATCATTTAACTTTTAAACCTTCTAATTTTTCTCTTTTACCTCCTCTGTTACGATTGTTAAATGAGATAATGGAAGTCAGAGTGCTTTGTAAACTGTCAAGGGCTGTTAGGAATATTGCTCATTAGGCTGTCAGCTACTAACCCATGAGGGTAATCTGTCTCAGAAGTAAAAGCAGGCCTGAGCCCGGCCTCAGGTTAACAGATGGGTCCACATTTACTTTCATGAAAATACTTCTTTGCCATTCTGTCTACTATATGTTCTTTCAGAAGAGTAACTGGAAACACAACTGGCTGCTAAAAAATATTACAGTCACGTGCCACTTAATGGGCGGTGTTCTGAGAAATGCATTGTTAGTCGGTTTTGTATAAAATCAGAATGTACTTACACAAATGTAGATGGCATAGCCTACTACACACCTAGGCCATATGGTATAGCCTATTGCTCCTCGGCTACAAGCCTGCACAGCATGTTATTGTACAAAACAACATGGGATTAAATCAAGCACAAGAGAAAAATGATAAAATCAAGAGATGCATCAAGCACAAGATGGATGAAGCTGCTGCTGGTGTTACACAGCTTACTGTTTTATAACAAACTTTTTTTTCAAGAATAACTGCACACTAAAATAACGATAAAAGGTATAATATCAACAATAAAGATTTTTAAAAAGTATAGTATAGTAAATACATAAGCCGGTGCCATAGTCATTCATTATCAAGTATTATGTACTGTACTATTTTATTGTTGTTAATCCTCACTGGAGGATACGTTTTCCATTGATTTTTTACAGAGAGTGGGGCGGGGGGGAGGGGGGGAGGGCGGAAAGAGAAAAAATACACAGAACATCAATGTGAGAGAGACACAGTGGTTGTCTCCCACATGCTTTCTGGCTGGGCTGGGAATCAAACCTGTAACCCAGGTATGTGCCCTTGTCCGGGAATTGGACCCAAGACACTTCAGTGTTTGGGCCGATGGTCTAACCCAGCCGTGGGCAAACTACGGCCCGCGGGCCGGATCTGGCCCATTTGAAATGAATAAAACTAAAAAAAAAAAAAAAAAGACCGTACCCTTTTATGTAATGATGTTTACTTTGAATTTATATTAGTTCACACAAACACTCCATCCATGCTTTTGTTCCGGCCCTCCGGTCCAGTTTAAGAACCCATTGTGGCCCTCGAGTCAAAAAGTTTGCCCACCCCTGGTCTAACCACTGGGAACACTGACCAGGGCTGTGCTACTATACTTTTATAGGACTGGCATTTATACCAGCATCACCATAAACACGTGAGTAATGCATTGTGCTATCATATTACAACAACTATGACATCACTGGACAATAGGAATTTTTCAGCATTATAGTCTTACGGGACCATTGTTATATATGTGGTCCATCATTGACTAAATATTGTTATGTGGTGCATGGCTATAGCCTCAGCCTATGGCTCTAGAAATGCCATGAGAAGTATCATTCCCTGCTAATGGGAAGTGCTTTGGCACTTGGATGTTTGGGTGTCTTTAGCCCTTTAAAATATGGTTCTCTGTCTTCCATGATGATACACAATCATCATGGGAATGAAGCCAGTGCTACTCTGTTTTGAAAAGTGCCCTCAGAACATTGTCCAGGAAACACTGTGGTGCTTTGTAAATGCTGTATTTGATAACAGGATCGGTTGTCTCACAAAAGATTTCTCTGCTCTCTCAGATCATGGACCAGGCCATGACAGTGGGGGCTCCAGTGATTGGACTGAATGACTCTGGGGGAGCACGGATTCAAGAGGGAGTAGAGTCTTTGGCTGGCTACGCAGACATCTTTCTGGTGAGATACCTGTCAACAGAATAGAGAGTAAAACAGCACAGGGCTTAGTTCTCTAAGCTGTGTCCTGGTCAGAGCTTTCCTATCTTTCATTGTTCTCTGCCCCATTGTGTCTGTTCCATAGCGTCCTCCTGTGTCACCAGGGGTGGCATGAAAGGTGGATGAAAAGCAAGAGAAAACAGGTGGGTAGGGTTTTTGTTTTTCCCCCCATACAGGGCCACTCATTGGGGAAGCAAAATTCAAGATCATTCCTAAGAGAAAGTCACTTAAATATATATTTTTTTCAAAAGCAAGGGTGAGAATATAAAAGGTTCAAATGAACTGATTTGCTAGAATAGGAATTTTTAAAAAAATGCATTGCTTTTTATTTTTTTGGTTAAAACATAAGATCATGTAGTACAAAGAAGAAAGAAATCACCCGAATGCTACCATTCAGAAGTATTTGGTGAGCAACATTTCAGATATCTTCCTGTTTACACAGACGACATTAAAGAGAAAGAAATGAAAAGAAACAAAAAAGGAATTAAGTGTGTTATTTGAAGTTGGAAGTATATTGTGAGAGAGATAGTAAGGGAGATTGGGGTGAGAGGGAGAGATACTGCCAGATGGAAACTTTAGAAAAGAGACAGTTCAGCATTTCTAGGGAGGGGAGGAAAGAGAGGAAGGAAGGAAGGAGACAGACAAACATTGTTTATAATCAGGGCAGCTGTTCTTGTCATCCCCTGTCCTGCAGGCTTATGAGGGTTTTTATCCTTGGCTACTGCCCTTCGCGATCAGTCAGAAAAATGTGTGCTTAAATTTGTGTAAGGTACTCTATTAGTTGTGGGAGCACTTGTGTTAGTTGAGAAGCCACTTTATAGACCTTAAACCTGCTTTTTATTTATTTATTTATTTTTAAAAAATATATTTTATTGATTTCTTACAGAGAGGAAGGGAGAGGGACAGAGAGTCAGAAACATCGATGAGAGAGAGACATCGATCAGCTGCCTCCTGCACACTCCCCACTGGGTATGTGCCCGCAACCAAGGTACATGCCCTCGACCAGAATCGAACCTAGGACCCTTGAGTCCACAGGCTGACGCTGTATCCACTGAGCCAAACTGGTCAGGGCAAACTTGCTTTTTAATCTCTAAACTTGAACTCCAGGGATAAGCCACTGGGGAGAATTAGTTTTTTTTCGGTGGCTTAGCTAGAACAGTTTAGGCCTGGAAGGTCTACTTTGGCCCCTCGCCTGGAAGTCATGCTTGTGTCAGAAATGAAGGAAAGAAAGAGTGGCCCTGAGAGAAGTGGCAGTAAACCGCTACATTTTAGAGCTTGTCAGGATCTTAGAATGTCATCTAGACTAACTTATCTGGGGCAGTTGGGTTTTCTCTTGTTGTCAGGGGATAGGCTTTAGTGACTTTTAAGATCTGCATTAATTAATTGCTTGCTAGTATTGCTTGTCATACTTCCACCTCCACTCAGTTCTTCCTGCCTGTACTGTTATTTTTTTGTAACTTAATTTTGATATAATTTCAAACTTCATAGAAAAATTGCAAAAGAGTATGAGGCATTCCTATTTGTCCATTACCCAGATTCACTTCTTGTTTACATTTTGCCCATTTGCCCTATCATTCTCTCTCCATATTTTACATATTTGTATGTTACATTTTTTTTGAAAAATTTGAGAGTAAATTAGAGATTGTGCCTTCTTTATCTCTTAAATCTTTCATTGTGTATTTCCTAAGAAAGCACATTCCCTTGTATAACCAGGGTATAATAATACAAATCAAGAAACTTAAACATTGATTCATCAATATTATTTTTATCCATGGTCCTTATTCATATTTCATCAAATGATCTTAATAAAGCTCTATAACTAATTTTTTTTTCTTTGGTTACTCCTCAACCGAGGACATTTTTCCATTGATTTTCAGAGAGAGTGGAAAGGAGGGGGAGAGACAGAGAGAGAGAAACATTGATGCGAGAGACACTTCATTTGGTTGCCTCCTGCAGACACCCCAACCAGGGCCAGGGATCGAGCCTGCAGCCGAAGTGTGTGCTCTTGACCGGAATCGAACCTGGTACCCTTCAGTCTGCAGGCCAGTGCTCTATCCACTGAGCCAAGCTGGCAGCGCTTTAGCTATTTTTTCCCTCACTGGCTCAGATACAATCCAGGATTAAGTACTGCCTCTAGTTGTCTTATCTCTTAAATATTCTTTAAACTGGAACAGTTCCTCAGTTTTTGTCCTTCATGATTTTGACATATTTTTTAAAATCAGATTTATTGAGGTATAATTTACAAACCATAAAATCAATCCCTTGTAAGCATATAGTTCAGTGATTTTTTAACACATTTATAGAGTTTGGTAACCATTAACACAATCCAGTTTCAGAACCTTTCCCTCCAAAAAGGTCCCTCATGCCTTTTTGCAGTCAATGCCGCCCAGCTGAAGGCAAACACTGATCAGCTTTCTCTTTACAGTTTTTGCATCTGACTCTTTTCACTTAGTACAATATGACTGAACCTCAACAAATATTATGCTATGTACCAGTGGTACATTCCTTTTTATTGATGAACTCGAGGCCCAATGCATGAGATTCGTGCACTGGGGGAGCGGTCCCTTAGCCTGGCCTGTGCCCTCTCACAGTCCGGGACCTCTCGAGGGATGTCCGCCTGCTGGCTTAGGCTCCCTCCCCTCGGGGGATCGGGCCTACGCCGGCAGTCAGACATCCCTCTCGCAGTCCGGGACCCCTTGCTCCTTACTGCCTGCCTGTAGCAGAGGCAGGAGAGGCTCCTGCCACCACTGCTACGCTTGCCAGCCGTGATCCTGGCTCGCTGCTCCTTGGTGCTGCCTCGGAGTGGGGAGAGGCTCCTGCCATTGCAGCTGGGCTTGCCCCCTGTGGCAGCGCACTGACTGACCACCAGGGGGCAGCTCCCGCATTGAGCGTCTGCCCCCTGGTGGTCAGTGCATATCATAGTGACCAGTTGTTCCGCCATTCAGTCGATTTGCATATTATGCTTTTATTATATAGGATATTCTATTATATGGATATAATAATTATCAGGGAAATGCAAATCAGAACCACAATGAGATACCAATTCACACCTTCGGAATGGCTATTAAGAATTCAACAAATATTAAGTATTGGCAACATGTGAAGAAAAGGGAACTCTCATGCACTGTTGGTGGGATTATAAATTGGTGTAGTCACTAGAGAAAATAGTATGGAGCTTCCTCGCAAACTTAAAACTAGAACTGTCACTTGACAAGGACTTTCATTTCTGGATATATGTCTGAAGAAAATGAAAACACTAATTCAAAAAGATATATGCGCCTCTATATTTTTTGCAGCATTATTTACAATAGCCAAGATATGGAAGCAACCTACTTGTTCATCAATAGATTAGTTGATAGAAATTAATCTGTCAATCGATAGAAAATGTGATACACACACACAGACACACAGACACACGGAATATTATATTGTATTAATATTCCACCAGTAAAAAAAGAATGAATTATTGTCAATTGCGACAATATGGATGGACCCAGAGCAGTGATGGCAAACCTTTTGAGCTCGGTGTGTCAGCATTTTGAAAAACCCTAACTTAACTCTGGTGCCGTGTCACATATAGAAATTTTTTGGTATTTGCAACCATAGTAAAACAAAGACATATTTTTGATATTTATTTTATATATTTAAATGCCATTTAACAAAGAAAAATCAAAAAAATGAGTTCGCGTGTCACCTCTGACACGCATGTCATAGGTTCGCCATCACTGCCCTAGAGGGTATTATGCTAAGTGAAGTAAGTCAAAGAAGGACAAATACCGTATGATCTCATTTATATGGAATCTAAAAAACCAGGCAAATGAACAAACAAAGCAAAAACAGACTCATAGAAACAGAACAAATTGATGGTTGCCAGAGGGAAGGGGGGTGGGGAATAGGTAAAGGAGAAGGGAAATTTAAAAAAAATAAACATTTGATAGAATTCAGTAATGAAAAGAAAGGAACTCCAAGGAGCTGTACAAAATGAAAACTGTTATGGTCAGAAGGGAGCAGGAACCAGGAAGTTATACTAGGCCAAAAAGCAGATTGATTATGGCAAGGTTACTTTCCTTCAAGGCAGGGGTGGGGAATGTCCAGCCCATAGACCATATTAAGGCCCGCAAAGTCTTTTTTTTAAAAAATATATTTTATTGATTTTTTACAGAGAATAAGGGAGAGAGATAGAGAGTTAGAAACGTGCCCACAACCGAGGCACGTGTCCCTGACCGGAATCGAACCCGGGACCCTTCAGTCTGCAAGCCGACACTCTGTCCACTGAGCCAAACTGGTTAGGGCCCCATGAAATCTTTTGGTCTGCCCTGCCAAGGAATTAGTGGTGAGTTAATTAAATGTTTGAACAAATATAGCAGGATAATTTTTAAGTTGATAATTTTGTAGAGCCCTCAAATGATGTTATAAATATCCAAACAGTCCTTGGCAGAAAAAGGCTCCCCACCTAACCAGACAGATTACTTAACTAGTGCTGGTCAGGGGGGGAAAAGGTAAGATAAAATGAATATTTTAAAAGTTACTGGGTAAGCTTATAAGAAGATAAACTCAAGAGATAATGCTATAAATAATAAAGCAAGAATCAAATACTATAAATTATAAATTAAAAAGGGCCTTTGAGATGACGAGATCGGCAGGGTAGAAAATGTGCTACCAGTACTATGAAGGAGACATACCAACTCTCTATGGACAGTTGCATTATAATCTTATACTTCATTATTATTTGTTCAAGAATATATGTGATTACAAATTTATACAATGCAGTAAGGGTACTTTTCAAACAAAAAATACTGTGAATATTTGTGTGTAACTCTTTGTGTGGACATTATGTTTTTATTACCCTTGGGTAGGTACCTAAGAGTGGGTGTCTTTTTAAAAATTTACTTTCAATTATAGTTGACATACAATATTATACTAGTTTCAGGTACACAACATAGAGATGATATATATATGTGTATATATATATATATATATATATATATATATATATATATATATATATATAAATAAATCCTTACCCGAGGATATTTTTCCTTTGATTTTTAAAGAGAGTGGAAGAGAGAGGGAAAGACAGAGAGAAACATCGATGTGAGAGAGACACATTGATTGGTTGCCTCCTGCATGATCCCTGACCAGGGCCCAGGCCAGGGAGGAGCCTGCAACCTAGGTACATGCCCTTGATTGGAACAGAACCCAGGACCCTTCGGTTTGCAGGCCAGTGCTCTATCCAGTGAGCCAAACTGGCTGTGGCAGTGATCAGACATTTCTATACCTTACAAAGTGATCACCTTGATAAGTGTAGTATCCGTCCAACACCATACATAGTTATTACAATATTATTGACTATATTTTGTATGCTGTACTTTACATCCCCATGACTATTTTTTTCTTTTTTATAAATCTTTATTGTTGAAAGTATTACATATGTCCCTTTTTCCCCTATTATTCTCTCCCACCTCCTCTACCCTCTCCCATGACTATTTTTATAACTTACAATTTGTTGTTCTTAATCCCTTTCACCTTTTTCATCCAACCCCACTACGAGTGCATATCTTTTTTTTTTTTTAATTTAAAAATTTTAAAATCCTCACCTGAGGATATTTTTTCATTTATTTTTAGAGAGAGTGGAGGGGGGGGAGAGAAATCAATATGAGAGAGACACATTGATTGGTTGCATCCACGCACATCCCAGCTTGGGCCAGGGATTGAGTCTGCAACCGAGGTAGGTGTCCTTGGCTGAGAATCAAACCTGTGACACTTTGTGCATGGGTCAATGCTCTAACCAGTGAGAACACTGGCCAGGGCTAAGAGTTCTTTATATATTCTAGATACTAGTCCTTTATTGGATATACTAGAGGCCCAGTGCACAAAAATTTGTGCACTCGGAGGAGGGGGTCCCTCATCCTGGCCTGTGCCCAGTCATAGTCCAGGACCCCTTGGGGGATGTCCACCTGTCGACTTAGGCCCACTCCCCGGTGATCAGGCCTAATCTTGCAGTCAGACATCCTTCTAGCAGCCAGGGAGCCCTCGGGGGATGTCCAACTAAAGTCTTAGGCCCCCAGTGGATCAGGTCTAAACCATTAGTTGGACATTCTTAGTGCTGCCACGGAGGTGGGAAAGGCTCCTGCCACCACCACTGCGCTGGCCAGCCATGAGCCAGCTTCTGGCTGAGTGGCACTCCCCATATGGGTCTTCTGGGTCCCGCCCTGCCTTGCCTTTTTTTTTTTCTAAGACATTTCACTTTATTTAAAAGAAGCCAATATACAGGATATAAAGGGTATGATATTTACAACAGTACAGTAAACAGGTTGGTTTCCCGGTAGGATCAGTAGTCTTTCAGTAAGTATAAACCCCCCTTTCCCTTGATGCTCGACCCAGCTGGCAGACAAACAGCAACAGTGGGGTGGGATGGGACTGCAGGATAGAAAGTCTCCCTGAAAGGATTAAAAATCATGTAGATGCTAAAATGTCCACGAAGGAGTCTTGGGGGTGAGGGGTTCCTCTGCCTCATTCCTTTGAGGGCTTGGCAGCAGGAATGTTGAGGGATTTGCCCCAAACTAACACACAGCCCACCCTGAGCCTGTAAATCTTCCACCCATGGAATATTCCCTTCCTGAGAGAATCAGCCCTAATCCCTCAGCCAGGGCCTGGAGGAGCAGCCCAGGCCGTGGGCACAGCCAGGACTGTGGACATTTCATGGCCTTTCCACTCCCATTCCAGCTGCTTAACAACTCTGCGCTGCTCCCCTCGCCCACCTCCCCCATCACTCCATCAGGACACTGTGCACAGGAGGGGACACTGGTTTCCCCATGCCCATTGGAAACTGGCTGTTTCTGTTTTCTGGAGTAAAAAAGTTCCTGTGGGTCAGGTAAGCTCTCTGCTTGGCAAGAAGTTCTGAAACAGAGCCCCTGACCACACCCACCTCCTCTGGGCTTGGAGCAGCTTGGGCCCTCCGAGCTCATCTCTCCAGCAGAACTGAAGGGAAGGCCATGTATACCCTTCTGTCCCTCACCCTTCACATACCCAGAACCATCAGTGTCACACTTCCTAATTCCTATCACTGTATTTCATTAGTTCCATACTGTTTTACTAATCCTGAATCTAAACAGATTGGTTCAAAAAGAGATCATTCTATTTTTAAAGTATTTAGTGATGTACCTGTGAGCTTTGCATGGACGAACTAAGCACATGACCCTTTCTTGTACATCAGAACCTGCACACACATGTAAAAAGAAGACCCGTTTTTGACAGATGTGAAACCACCGTTTATTTGTAATAAATAATTACACAATCTAAAAAAAAAAAAAAAAGACCTGGCTTCTGCGTGTTCTGGGTCCCTCCCTGCCTTATTGCCAGGGACATGATCGGTCCCCTGCTGCCAGGCAGGACGGCTTCCGCGTTCTGGGTCCCTCCCTGCCTCACTGCTGGGGATGCGATCAGGTCCCCCACGGCCAGGCAGGACGGCTTCCACGTTCTGGGTCCCTCCCTGCCTCGTCGCTGGGGATGCGATCAGGTCCCCCACGGCCAGGCAGGACGGCTTCCACGTTCTGGGTCCCTCCCTGCCTCGTCGCTGGGGATGCGATCAGGTCCCCCACGGCCAGGCAGGACAGCTTCCACGTTATGGGTCCCTCCCTCCCTTGAGGGGTCACCGATCACCACCGGGGTGGGGGGCAGGGAAGAGGCAGACACTGGCGGCCTCTTCTCTGCCCCGCCCGGCTTCTCTGATCACCAGCTGGGGAGCGGGCCTTTGCCCGGGTTCTTGGATCCAGGACAGGGGGCAGGGCAAAGTGCCTTTACCCTGCCATCCGGCTCTTGCCTGCCGCCTGGGTTTCCGATCACCATTCTTCTGTCCTTCCCCTTTCGCCTCCCATCATTGAGCCTACGTATGCAAATTAGCTGCCATCATCGTTGGCAGTTAATTTGCATATCTCCCTGATTAGCCAATGGGAAGGGTAGCAAAGTTACGGTTAATTACCATGTTTGTCTATTATTAGATAGGATGATTTGCAAATATTTTCTCCCAGTCTGTGGCTTCTCTTTTAAAAGGCGAAAGATTTATACGATCTGAAGAGAAACCAGAGTATATGTGGCTTCTCTTTTATTTCTTAACTAATGGCGCACGAAATTTGTGCATGAGTCCCTAGGCCTGGCCAGCGATCCGGGCTGATCGGGGCCTTCCGGCTGCCAGCCAGGACCTTTGTTCCACGCCGCCCCTGGTGATCAGTGCACGTCCTAGCGAGAGGTTGAACTCCGGGTCGGTCGAACTCCTGAGGGGACAATTTGCATATTAGCCTTTTATTATATAGGATGGTGGCATTTGAAGTGTATAAAGCTTTACATTTTGAAGTCCAATTTATTAATTTTTTCTTTTATGGACCATGCTTTTTATAGTCATACTAGAGGCCTGGTGCACAAAAATTTGTGCACTCGGCGGGGTGGGGAAGGGGAGGGTCCCTCAGCCCGGCCTGTGCCCTCTCACAGTCTGGGACCCCTTAGGGGATGACCACCTGCTGGCTTAGGCCCGCTTCCTGGGGGATTGGGTCTAAGATGGCAATCAGACATCCCTCTGGCAGCCCTGCAGCCCTCGGGGGATGTCCACTTGCCAGCAGGGAGCAGGCTTAAACTGCAGTTGGACATCCTTAGCGCTGCTGAGGAGGCAGGAGAGGCTCCCACCACCACTGCTGTACTGGTAGCCATCAGCCTGGCTTGTGGCTGAGCAGAGCTTCTCCCATGTGAGAGCACCCTGATCACCAGAGGGCAGCTCCTGCATTGAGCGTCTGCCCCCTGGTGGTCAGTGTGTGTCATAGTGACCAGTCATTCAGTCATTCTGCTGTTAGGGTCAGTTTGCATATTACCTTTTTACTATATAGGATAGAGGCCTGGTGCACGGGTGGGGGCCTGCTGGTTTGCCCTGAAGGGTGTCCCGGATCAGGGTGGGGTCCCGCTGGGATGCTTGGCCAGCCTGGATGAGGGGCTGATGACTGTTTGCAGCTGGTCACACACCCTTCAGGGTGGGGGTCCCCACTGGGGTACCTGGCCAGTCTGGGTTAGGGGCTGAGGGCCGTTTTCAGGCTGGCGGATGACTGAAGGTCCCAACCTCTCCTTTTTTTATTTTTTTTTATTTCTGGGTTTTATTTACCTTCTATGGCTGTCACTGGAACTGAGAGCTGGCTTTAGCTCTGAGGCTCAGCTCCAGCTCTGAGACCTCAGCTGCTGAAAGCAGGTATTTGGGTTTGTTTGGCTTCTATAATTGAAACACTGTTGCAGCTCCAGCTCTGAGGCCCGGCTGGCTGAAAGCAGGTTTCTGGGGTTTGTTTAGCTTCTATAATTGCAACATTGTTTCTTAGAGTGCAGCTCAGAGGCTGGCAGCGGCAGGCGGGGAACCTTGGCTACCTCCATCACTGGAGCAAGCAAGCCTCCTGTTCGCTTCAGCTGCCTGGCTGCTGGCCGCCATCTTGGTTGGCAGTTAATTTGCATATCACCCTGATTAGCCAATGGGAAGCGTGTCGGAGGTACGGTTAATTACCATGTTTGTCTATTATTAGATAGGATGTATGAATTCTGCCCAATACAAAATCATGAAGATTTTGTTCAATGTTTTTTTATGGAGTTTTCTAGGTTTGGCTCTCTTATATTAGGTCTGTAATCTGTTTTGAGTTAATTTTTGCATATGGTGTGAGGTCAGGTCTAAATTTAACCTTGTCTCACCACCATTTATTGACATGACTATTCTTTCTCCATTGAATTGTTTTGGCACTTTGGAAAATCAGTTTACCATAAATGTAAGGGTTTATTTTTTGGAGTCGATTCTTTTCCATTGGTCTGTATGCTAATTCTTACATCATAACCACCCTATTTTTTTTTAATTTTTTATAAATATATCTTTATTGATTTTAGAGAGGAAGAGAGAGGGAAAGAGAGATAGAAACATCAATGATGAGAGAGAATCATTGATTGGTGCCTCCTGCACGTCCCCTAATGGGGATTAAGCCCGCAACCCAGGCATGTGCCCTTGACCGGAATCGAACCTGGGACCCTTCAGTCTGCAGGCTGACGCTCTATCCACTGAGCCAAACCAGCTAGGGCACCACCCTATCTTGATTACTCTAGCTTTCTAGTGGTTTTGAAGTTGTGTAAAATCCTCCAATCTTGTTCTTTTAAAAATTGTTTTGACTCTTCTGGGTCCTTTACATTTCCATATAAAATGCATCTTTGTCAGCTATACAGAAATGCCTCCTGAGATTTGATAGGAACTGTATTGAGTCTGTAGATCAATTTGCAAAAATTTATATTTTAACATATTGAGTCTTCTAATACATGTGGATGGAATATTTCTCCATTTATTTAGATCCCCTTTATATATCAACAATATTTTATAATTTTTTGCATGTGTGTCTTACACTTTAAAAAAATATATTTTTTGATTTCAGAGAGGAAGGGGGAGGGAGGGAGGAAAGGAGGGAGGGAGGGGGAGAGAGAGAGAGAGAGAGAGAGAGAGAGAGAGAGAGATGCATCAATGATGAGAGAGAATCATTGATTGGCTGCCTCCTGCACACCTCACACTGGGGATCTACCCCACAACCTGGGCATATGCCCTGATCGGGAATCAAACTGCGACCTCCTGGTTCATAGGTTGATGCTCAACCCTGACCCATGCTGGCCGGGTGCATGTCTTACACTTTTTTGGTTATTTATACCTAAATATTTTATTACTTTTTGAAGCTATTGTGAATGGAATTTTGTTAATTTCCTTTTTGGGTTGTTTGCAAGCGTGAGGAAACACAATTGATTTTTTTTTTTAAACTTAGCACTTAATTTACTTATTTACGAGGGGCCCAGTGCATGAATTCGTGCACCTTGAAAGGAACTGTGGGCCGTGAGGCTGCGGTGGGTACAGGGGTGGGTCTCGGCCCATCCTCCATACCCCTGTCTGGCCCTCTCACCGTGGCCCCCAATCCCCTCTCTGCTGTCAGCCCCGCTCCTGCTGCCCCGACATGTTAATGGCGCCAGCCCTGCTTGCACCTGCTGACAGCTCGGAACGATTGGGACCGGCGCCAGCAGTGGGTGCGAGCAGTGGCTGCTGCCCCGATCACCCCTCAGGAGCAGGGGGAGGTGGAGAAGCCCTCAGGTGTGATCAGAGCCAGCATCAGCCACTTGCACCGCTGACAGCACCGAGCGATTGGGACCAGCACTGGGTGCCGGCAGCAGGTGTGAATGGTGGCGCTGGCTGTGGGTGCAAGTGGGGCCAGCTTTGGCAGTGGGTGCAAGCAGCAGCTCTGGTGCTGGCAGCGGTGTGAGTGCCAGCGGGACCACGGTGTGTGGGAGCAAAGAATTTTCAGTAATCACCACAGGCTCGCCCCGATGACAGCAACCGGCGCCCTGCCTTGGTCTGGCACCCCCGCTCACCTGCTCCACCATCCCGCTGTAGCCGATGCCCAGAATCAGTGATTCTCTCTCATCGATGTTTCCATCTCTCGCTCCCTCTCCCTTCCTCTCTCAAATCAATAAAAATATATTTTAAAAACAGGAAGAAAGATGCCTAGTGCTTCCAACTCCGCCATCTTCCCAGAATTCTCTCTTTATAGATAGATGCCCTTTTGTGATGTCCTTAAGCTGTGTCCTGTGATTTATAGAAGTTGATCTGAGAGCCATGGCAGTGCTAAAAGTAGTGGGGGGGGGGCGTTCTTTTTTTAAGCTGGTAGAGCTCAGGAGAAGGAAAGAAGTCGGGGGTTGGGCAAGGAGACATTGGGCTCTTATCTTGCCTGGGTCCTCCAACCCCAATCTTGTCTTTCCTAGGAAGTGGTCTGAGGCTTGGCCCTTCACAACACCATTATCTTCATGGAGCCTTTCTGGCTCCTACTACCTATGTCTTCCCATATGCTCTAGTTGGGGACAGTGGGAGGCGGGCAGACCTTGAAGACTCTGAGTGAAGTAGCATCTGCCTCAGCCTTGCCTTATAACTGCTGGGTCCCCTCTGTGGAGGTTGTCAAAGGACTCCAAATACCGGTCATGGCACCAGGAGTTGTTACTGTATGCCCTGCCCAAGGCTCTCATTCATCCTTCTAGATAACTTTGTGGACCAGGGGTGCTGGGCCTCAGGTGTGTTTGGAGCTGGGGTGAGAGTGGTAGGGCTCTGTATGAGCTCGTGTTCTGGTGGAGCTTTTGGGGAACTACTGCCAAGGAGGGAGAGGAGAGAGGGTATTTGCCCCAGAAAGTAATAGGCCAACTATTCCGCTTGTTATGGGGACAAATTGCATATATAGTTTTGGAAGAAACTAATCAGGTTTCTTGCCTCTAGGATAGAATTTCTGTGAGTAAAAGCCAAGAGTAGTTTTATTGTTGCCTTTATCTTTCTGCACATAATGCCTCAAACATCTCTGTAACCAGATATCTTTACCTTTCTCTTTTGGCAGAGGAACGTCACGGCATCCGGAGTCATCCCTCAGATTTCTCTGATCATGGGCCCATGTGCTGGTGGGGCTGTGTACTCCCCAGCCTTAACAGACTTCACGTTCATGGTAAAGGTAAGAAAGAAAGACCTGTTTCTCCTGCCCTTTGAGAGTTGTGCAGTACCTCACCTGAAATAAAAATAATTCCTGACCCAGATCTAGGTTGTTATCTTCATTCTCATTGGCTTTCAGCTTAGTGATGATAAGGTCTTAGTGAAGAAAAGGTTTTGGCACAAAACATGTAGCTTGTGGGGGTTCAGTGGCAGAATGCACTTGTGTACTTCATTGGTGGGTGATTTTACTTGTTGATCTGAATTGCAAATGATTTTCAGGTAATCAAAGGATTCTGTCCTCTGCTCAGACAAATGATTGTTACTGAATCCTATTCAAAAAGTTTCTCATGGAAGACTTTTCTATAATATTCTTTATTGGGAAGTTGTTTCTTATGACCCACCTTTATTTCTTTGGCTGTTTGCCATTTTATTACACTTTTGTCTATAATGGTAATAGTAAATCTGATTTCCAACTTCATTTTGAAAGGTGCATATCTTTATTATGTGATTTGATGGGATGATGTTTTTAAATGATATTTAAATAAAGCCTGCTTGAATTTACCCTTAACCTAATACCATTAAAAAGTTCAGTCGTTTTCCTCTTAAGATATTTTTAACGATCATGAGAGTACATGCCAAGCAGAAAGACTGGGGAGTGGGGAATAGATAGTCATCCAGTATGAGGAGAGCAGTGTAAATAGGGACAGTGTAAATAGGAAAACCTTTTTTCTATTTGGCAATAGAAATTCAGTGGTTTAGAAAAGTGTTTACCCTTTGACCCAAGTCTTCTGTTTTTAGTGACAGATTGAAAGCAACCTAAATGTTCAGCAACAGAGGTGGATTTTATGACCACATATCTTCTTGAACAAGCAGAACTCCCTCAACTTTGCCCACTGAGTTTATGTATTCCATACCTACCTGGTTCTACCCCAGTTCTCTTCTCCTTCCTGCCTGATAGGAATGGAGATGTGGTATCCATTCCTCTGGCTAAGGCCATTCCTTCCCCACTTTCCACATAGATGCACATTGCTGAATACAACTCTTTTACCTTTTCAGCGGCCTTATCCTATCAGTTCTTTTCTCTTACATACTATTTTCAGTGTCTCCCTTGGTACTAGATCCTCCCATCAGAACTTACCCATCCATGTTCAGGGCTTTCCTATCTTTAGAACAAAGACAAAAGTCCTCCCTTAATCTGTATCTCCCTGTGGCTATTGTCCTATTTCTATCTTCCTGTCCTCTACTTAACACATTTTAATTTACCTCTCTGCCCCTCAGTTCACTAAACCTGTTTTTTTAAGGTAATCAGTGACATCTATGTCACTATAAATGCTCTGCAACTTTTATTTTCCTCACATTTTCAGCAATATTCTTTTCCTTTGGCTTCCATGATGCCACACTCTGGAATTTCTTCTCACATCTTTGGCCCTACTGTCTTGGTTTCTATTACTATTTCACTCTAAACTGCTTTCTCTTATTTTAAATTTTTCCAGCTTTATTGAGAGGTAATTGAGATATAACATTGTGTAAGCCTAAGGTGCGCAACATGTTGATTTGATACAATTACATATTACAGAATGATTAGCACCATAGCATTAGTTAAGCCGAGAATGTCAAACTTGCGGCCCACGGGCTGCATGCAGCCCATAACGAATATTTTTGTGGCCCACCCAATATAATGGTACGTAAGAAACATTTTTTTTAAATATATACTTTATTGATTTTTTACAGAGAGGAAGGGAGAGGGGTAGAGAGTTAGAAACATCGATGAGAGATAAACATTGATCAGCCGCCTCCTGCACACCTCCTACTGGGGATGTGCCCGCAACCAAGGTACATGCCCTTGACCGGAATCAAACCTGGGACCTTTCGGTCCGCAGGTCGATGCTCTATCCACTGAGCCAAACCGGTTATGGCTGTAAGAAACATATTAATAAAAATTTTGTAACTTAATTTTTACAATATCCTGTTATACATAATCTATGATAATAAAAGCGTAATATGCAAATTGACCAAACGACTGAACAGCAGAACGACCGTCCGGATGATCAGCTATGACCTGCACTGGTGCCAGGCCAGCCAAAGCGGGTGCAATGCGATTGGTAGGCCTCCCTCTGTGCGGCGATCAATCACGGAGCCCTGGCAGGGTGGGCAGGGCCTCCCTCTGTGCTGTGATCAATTGCGGAGTCCCGGCTGGATGGGTAGGAGCTCCCTGTGCGCAGTGATAAGTCACGGACCCCCGGCCGGGTAGGCATGGCCTCCTGTGCGCGGTGATCAATTATGGAGCCCCGGCCGGCTGGGCAGGGCCTACCTCTTTGGGGTTGTCCATCGTGGGCTTCCTGGACTGTGAGAGGGCACAGGCCGGGCTGAGGGACCCCCCACCTCCAGTGCACGAATATTATGCTCTGGGCCTCTAGTTATTACTAACGAACTACAACGTTAGCTAATGACTGATTGCTATAATCGTGCTGCATTCATTTCCCTTAATGTTTTAAGTGCAGGTGCACCATTTCTCTCCACTCATACTAGCAGTGAATATTTTAGCAGCTGATTGTCATGGCATTAGTCTTTTTGTTTTTGTTAATATATTTTTTATTGATTAAGATATTACATATGTGTCCTTATCCCCACATTACCCCCTACCCCCCACCCCCCCCGCTTATGCCCTCACCCCCCCCCCCCCCTCGTTGTCCGTGTCCATTGGTTAGGCCTATATGCTTGCATATAAGTCCTTTGGTTGATCTTTCCCCCTTACCCCCACCCTCCCCTACCTTCCCTCCAAGGCCCGACAGTCCAATCAATGCCTCTCTGTCTCTGGATCAGTCCTTGTTCATCAGTTTATGTTGTTCATTATATTCCACAAATGAGTGAGATCATGTGGTATTTATCCGCTCTCCAGTTCCATCCATGCTGTGGCAAATGGTAAGAGTTCCTTTTTCTTCTTCCTCTTCTTAAAGAATACCTTTCAGCATTTCATATAATGCTGGTTTGGTGGTAATGAACTCCTTTAGCTTTTTCTTATCCGTGAAGCTCTTTATCTGACCTTCTATTCTGAATGATAGCTTTGCTGGATAAAGTAATCTTGGTTGTAGGTTCTTGGTATTCATCACTTTGAATATTTCTTGCCATTCCCTTCTGGCCTGCAAAGTTTCTGTTGAGAAATCAGCTGACAGTCGTATGGGTATTCCCTTGTAGGTAACTGACTTTCTTTCTCTTGCTGCTTTTAAGATTCTCTCTTTGTCTTTTGCTCTTGGCATTTTAATTATGATGTGTCTTGGTGTGGTCCTCTTTGGGTTCCTTTTGTTTGGGGTTCTCTGTGCTTGCTGGACTTGTAAGTCTATTTCTTTCACCAGGTAGGGGAAGTTTTCTGTCATTATTTCTTCAAATAGGTTTTCAATATCTTGCCCTCTCTCTTCTTCTGGTATCCCTATAATTCTGATGTTGGTATGCTTGAAGTTGTCCCAGAGGTTCCTTACACTATCTTCATATTTTTGGATTCTTTTTTCTTTTTCGGTTGGGTATTTTTTGTTTCTTTGTATTTCAAATCTTTCACTTGATTCTTGGGATCCTCTTGTCTTCTGTTGGATCTCTGTATATTATTCTTTATTTCAGTCAGTGTATGCTTAATTTCTAGTTGGTCCTTTTTCATATCCTCGAGGGTCTCACTAGATTTCTTGAGGGTCTCACTAAATTTATCGGCGGTTTCCATAAAATTCTTGAAAAACCTTATAAACGTGGTTTTGAACTCTATATCCAATCGTTTGCTTTCCTCCATTTCTGTCATTTGTGACCTGTTTCTTTGTCTCCGCATTTTTTATGCTTCCCTGTGTTGGTAGAGTGGTTTTGTGTGCTAGGTGTCCTGTAGGGCCCAGTGGCTCAGCCTCCCCTGTTACCTGAGGTGGACACTCTTGGTGCACCCCCTTGTGGGCTTTGTGCACAGTCTTGTTGTAGTTATGCCTTGATTGTTGTAGGATCACTGGGAGGAATTGACCTCCAGGCCAATTGGCAGTGAGAATCAGCTGTGTCTGCAGTGGGAGAACTTCTGTGCTGAAGACACCCTTCTGGGGCAAGACTTGCTTCAGTGGGGCTTTGGTGCTCACTGAGTCTGCCCCCTGGGTGTGTCCCTTATGGATCTGAGGAGTTGTAATCCGGATGGTCCCCCTCTGACCACTGGGTACACTGGCTCTTGGAGGTTACCCAGCAGGAGCTATGAAGAGAACTGCAAATTCCCCTTCCTTTTTTGGAGTTTGGAGGTGCCCTGATGAGGCCTGGCTGTGAAGCAATGCAAGCTGCTGTGGGGCCTTGGGCCTTCTCTTGGAAGTTCTGGGTCTGTGGCCCAGCTGCACTTTGTTAGGTAATTTTCAGGTTGCAAAGGGCCAGGGCATTCATATGCAAAAGCCTCTGCCGCAGCCTGGGTGGGGCGGGGTCTCAGGGAATCAAAGGGCGGAGCAAGGAACTATGGTGGATTCTCAGCCCTGCCCTAAGGGGCCGCGCGTCTCAGTGTCCTGATAATTTAATTGCTGCAAGCACCTCTGAAGGAAAGCCGCCCTCGAGTTCCAAGTTCTGCCCGCTGCCAGACAGTCCAGTTTCTCCCCGTATGAGTCCTGGGTCCCCAGAGACTTCCCGGAACCGGAGTTCAGAGCAGTCGGGACCTTGTGACTCCCTCCCGATTCAAAAAGACAGCCGCGTCCTCAGGTACCAGCCCCTTTCTGCGTACTCTCGAGCCTCCGTACTTTGCACTTTACTTCCGCAGCTCCTGACCCTCAATATGCTTTTTTCTTTCCTTCTAGTTGTAGAATTTTCACTCCGCCAGCCTTCCTGTAAGTTCTGGATGATGTCTGTCTTGTCTTTTTATTGCGTTTTGAAGTTATTGTAGGAGGCAGCAATTTCGGTGTTTCCCTATGCCGCCATCTTAGTTTCTCCTCGGCATTAGTCTTATACTGACTTGTTTGGTTGCTTTCAGAGAACAAGAAAAATAGGTTTATTTGTGTTACGCTTATTAATTTAGGCAGTTATTCAGTGTCTGATAAGTTAATATTCAAGAGAAAATACTAATTTTTATTAAAATGTTCTATTATTTTATGTTAACGATTACTCATTTATTTTAACCCTTTGTATTCAGCATGTCTCTATCGAAATAAACCTATGTTTCTATGAAAATTGGAGCCTTTGTTTTCTTGCGGCCCACATAAACTTAAACCTTGTTTATTTGCCCTGTGTTAGCCTTTGAGTTTTTTTTTTTTTAAATATATTTTATTGATTTTTCACAGAGAGGAAGGGAGAGAGATAGAGAGTCAGAAACATCGATGAGAGAGAAACATCGATCAGCTGCCTCCTGCACATCTCCCACCGGGGATGTGCCCGCAACCCAGGTACATGCCCTTGACCGGAATCGAACCCAGGACCCTTCAGTCCACAGGCCGACACTCTATCCACTGAGCCAAACCGGTTTTGGCTAGCCTTTGAGTTTGACATGCTTGAGTTAAGCTAACACCTTCATTATCCACATAATTACTATTTCTTTTCTGTGGCAAGAACATTTTAGACCCACTCTCTTAGCAACTTTTTAGTATATAATACAGTATCCTATATAATAAAAGGCTAATATGCTAAGTGTCTGGTCGTCCATTCAATCAAAGCATAATCTACTAACGATATGCTAAGGCTACTCAACTGCTCACTATGACGTGCTCTGACCACCAAGGGGCAGACAGTTGACCGGTCGACCAGTCGCTATGACGTGCACTGACCACCAGGGGGCAGATGCTCTGACCAGTAGGTTAGCTTGCTGCTGGGGTCCAGCCAATCGGGACTGAATGAGACAGGCCAGACACACCCTGGAGCCCTCCCATGGTTCCTCCCTGGCTGGCCAACATCCCGCGTCCTTCCCTGGCCCCAATCGTGCACTGGTGGGGGTCCCTTGGCCTGGTCTGCGTCCTCTCGCAATCCGGGACCCCTCAGGGGGGCACATTGACTATCAGGTAGTTCCATCTATATAATAAAACTCTAAGCGACCATTATGGTGGAATGACCAGTCACTATGATGTGCACTGACCACCAGAAGGCAGATGCTCAACACAGGAGCTGCCCCCTCATGGTCAGTGTGCTCCCACAGGGGGAGCGCCGCTCAGCCAGAAGCCGGGCTCATGGCTGGCGAGCGCAGTTGCGGTGGCTGGAGCGTCTCCCACCTCGGCAGCAGCGCTAAGGAGCAGCAAACTGAGTGGTAAGGAGTGAGCAGGTGGGCAGTAAGGAGTGAGGGGTCCTGGAATGCGAGAGGGATGTCCGACTGCCGGCTTAGGCCCACTGGAAGATGGACATCTGGACATCTCCTGAGGGGTCCCAGACTGCAAGAGTGTGCAGGCTAGTCTGAGGGCCCCCACCCCACACACATACACAGTGCTCGAATTTCATGCATCGGGCCTCTTGTTAACTATAGTCAACATGTTGTACATTAGATCCCTAGAATTTATTCATCTTATTACTGGAAAATTGTACCCTTTAACCAACATCTCCCAATTTCTCCTACCTCCCAGCCCCTGGTAGCCACCATTTGACTCTCTTGTTTCAATGAGTTCAGCATTTTTAGATTCCAGATATGAGTGAGATCATACATTATTGTTCTCTGACTTACTTCACTATGCTAAGTGAAATGTCCCCATGGTCCATTCATGTCACAAATGTCAGGATTTCCTTCTTTCTCATGGTGGAGTAATACTCTGTTACTTGTGTGTATGTATGTATGTATCACATTTCCTTTGTCCATATGGCTGTGGATATCCAGTGGAATAATATTTGTGTGTGTGTGTATGTATGTTTGTGTCACATTTTCTTTATTCATCTATCAATGGTTGTTACCATATTTGACTATTGTGAATAATGCTGCAACAAATATGGGAGTGTAGATATCTCTTCAAGGTCCTGATTTCATTTCCTTTGGATATATACCCAGAAGTAAGATTGCTGCATCATATGATAATTCTAGTTTTAATTTTTTGAGGAACTTCCATACCGTTTTCCATAGTGGCTGTATCAATTTAGTCCTATCAAGAGTGCACAAGGGTCACCTTTTCTCCACATCTGTGCCAATGCTTGTTAGAATTCCTGTACTTGAAAAGGTAAGATAGAACAAGTGTGAGATGATACCTCATTGTGGTTTTTATTTGAATTTTTATGATGACGAATGATGTTGAGTATCTTTTCATGTACCATTTGTATGTCTTTTTTGGAAAAATTATTCAGATTTTCTGCTTATTTTTTAATTGGATTTTTTTGGCTATTGTATGAGTTCTTTATATATTTTGGATATTAACTCCTTATCAGATATATAATTTGCATATATATATATGTATATATTTATTTATTTTAATCCTTGCTCAAGGATTGTTTAAAAAATTGATTTTAGAAAGAGGGAGACAACAATGTGAGAGAAAAACATTGGTCAGTTGCCTCCAGGATGCACCCCAACCAGGGATTGAACGTACAACCTACGTGCGTGCTCTTATTGGGAATTGAACCCACAACTTTTTTGGTGCATGGGATGGTGCTCAACCAATTGAGCCACCTGGCTGGGCTGCAAATATTTTATTAGGTTGGTTGCCTTTTCAATTTTTTGGTTATTTCTTTTGCTGTGCAGAAGCTATTTAGTTTGATGTAGTTCCTCTTACTGTATTTTGCTTTTGTTGCTTGTGCCTTTGGTGTCCTATCCATAAAAATCGTTGCCAAGGCAATTGTCAAGGAGTATTTTCCTTATGTTTTCTTCTAGGAGTTTTATGGATTCAGATCTTTAAGTATTGCATCCGTTTCAAGTTAATTTTTCTGAGTAGTGAAAGATACGGGTCCAATTTTATTCTTCTGCATGTGGCTGTCCAGTTTTCCCACCATCAGTTTTTGAAGAGACTGTCTTTCCCCATTGAATAGTCTTGGCTCCTTTGTCAAATATTAGTTAACTATATGTGAGGGTTTGTTCCTGGGCTCTTGATTTTTGGGCTATGTCTGTTCCATTGGTCTGTATGTCTTATTTATTTACTTACTTAAATCTTTGTTGTTGAAAGTATTACAGATGTCCTCTTTTTTATTCCCCATTGCCCCCCTCCACCTGCTCCCCACCCTGCTCCAGGCCTTCACCACCTTATTGTCTGTGTCCATAGGTAATGCATATATGCATAGAAGATCTTCTGTTACTCTTCCTGCCCCCCAACTCCCTTTCCCTCTGAGATTTGTCAGTCTGTTCCATGTTTCCATGCCTCTGATTCTAATTTACTCATCAGTTTATTTTGTTCATTAGATTTCTTGTTCATTTATTTTGATTTTTAGATTCAATTATTGATAGATATGTATTAATTGCCATTTTATTATTCATATTTATGATATTTTTTCTTCTTCTTCCTCTTCTTAAAGAATACCCTTCAACATTTCATGTAATAGTGGTTTGGTGCTGATGAATTCCTTTAGCTTTTTCTTGTCTATGAAGCTCTTTATCTGACCTTAAATGATAGCTTTGCTAGGTAGAGTAATCTTGGTTGTACATCCTTGCTATTCATTACTTTGAGTATTTTTTTCTACTCCCTTCTGGCCTGCAGTGTTTCTATTCAGAAATCAGCTGACAGTCATATGGGCGCTCCCTTGTAGGTAACTAACTGCTTTTCAGAATCTTTCTTTGTCTTTAATCCTTGACATTTTAATTATGATGTGTCTTGGTGTGGGTCTCTTTGATTTGTGAATATTGTACCAGCCTTGCATCCCTGGAATAAATCCTATTTGGTCCTGGTGTATAATCTTTTTAATATATTGCTGAATCTGATTTGCTAAAATTTTGTTGAGGATTTCAGCATCTGTGTTCATCAGGGATATTGACCTGTAATTCTCCTTTGTTGTAGTGTCTTTATCTTGGTTTTGGAATTAGGATAATGCTGGCCTCATAAAAAGAGCTTGGAAGTGTTCCTTCCTCTTGAATTTTTTGGAGTAGTTTGAGGAGTACAGGTGTTAGTTCTTCTTTGAATGTTCGGTAACACTCTCCTATGAAGCCATCCGGACCAGAGCTTTTGTTTGCTGGGAGTTTTTTGATTACTGCTTCTTCCTTCCTTCCTTCCTTCCTTCCTTCCTTCCTTCCTTCCTTCCTTCCTTCCTTCCTTCCTTCCTTCCTTCCTTCCTTCCTTCCTTTCTTTTTTTTTAAATAGATTTTTATTGATTTCAGAGAGGAAGAAAGAGAGAGAGAGAAAGAGAGAGAGAGAGAGAGAAAGAAACATCAATGATGAGAGATGTTTGGCTGCCTCTTGCAGACCCCACACTGGGGATTGAGCCTGCAATCCAGGCATGTGCCCTGACCATGAATTGAACCCTGACCTTCAGGTTCATAGGTCGACGCTCAACCACTGAGCCATGCTGGCCGGGTGATTACAGCTTCTATTTCATCAGTTGTTATTGGCCTATTCAGGTTTTCTGATTCTTCCTGATTCAGTTTTGGGAGATTGTATTTTTCTAGGAATTTGTCCATTTTGTCCATGTTGTCCAGCTTGTTGGCATATGGCTGTTCATAGTATTTTTTTTTACAAGCCTTTGTATTTCTGTGGTGTCCATTGTTATTTGCTGCTTTTGTTTCTGATTTTAATTATTTGGGTCTTCTCTGTTTCTTGATGAGTCCTGCTAATGGTCCATCAATCCTGTTTATTTTTTCAAGGAACCAGCTCTTGGTTTCATTGATCTTTTGTACTGGTTTTTAAATCTCTATGTCATTTATTTCTGTTCTGATCTTTATTATTTCCTTCCTTCTACTTGCTCTGGGCTTTTCTTGTGTTCTCTTTCTAATACTTTAAGTTGTAGGGTTAAATAGTTTATTATTAATTTTTCTTATTTTTTTAGGTAGGCTTGTAGTGCTATGAGCTTTCTTCTCAGGACTGCTTTTGCTGTGTTCCAGAGATTTGGGGTTGTTGTGTGTTCATTTTCCTTTGTTTCAAGGATTTATTTTATTTCTTTCTTGATCTCATTGGTGACCCATTAATTGTTTAATAACATGCTATTTAGCCTCCAGGTGTTGGAATGTTTTTGAGTGTTTTTACTGTAGTTGATTTCTAATTTCATTCCATTGTGATCTGAGAAGATGCTTGGTATGATTTCAATCTTCTTGAACTTGTAGAGACTTGTTTTGTGTCCTAATATGTGGTCTTTGAAAATGACCCATGTACACTTGAGAAGAATGTATATTCCGCAGCTATGGGGTGAAATGTTCTATAAACAAATCGATGTCTCTCTCTCACATCAGTGTTTTTCTCTCTCTCTCTCTGTCTCTCCCCCTCCCTTCCAATCTCTCTAAAAATCAATGGAGAAATATCCTCAGGTGTGGATTAACAAAAAGAAAAAAAGAAAAAGAAAAATTAAAAAGTAAAAGCCTGTCCCCTTCTGAGAGCACCAAAGCATTGATTATCATTGTCTCCAAATGGTTTCATTTAAGGTAGCTGGTTCATTTTAGGCAAGCTGCATACCATCACAGTCCCTCAGTTTTTTCATCTGTAAATGGGGTGGTAATGTAATAATACCTAGGCTTTAATGACACATTTTTATGAAGTGCTTAGAAAAAAGCTTCAGGTACCACAAGTTATGAGTAAGGGCCACTTGGTAGGTTGTTCTACAGAGGAATGACCTGGAAATGTTAGTCACACTCCACGTCATTTTGCTGAGATACAACCGCACAATGAAGATTTTAAAAATAGACAGGAAATGAAGATTTAAAAAATAGACAGGGAAAACTTGGGTCTTTAGTTTGGATAGGTATCTTTGAGCTGCATCCTTCCCTGGTTCTGTGTGTCACTGCCATCTTTGTTATTGTCTTTTCAGCTGTGTGAACCCTAAGGCTCCATCTAGTTCTGCTGCTCTGACATTGATCCTTCTGGAATTTTCTGATTTCAGGATACCTCCTACCTGTTTATCACTGGCCCTGATGTGGTGAAGTCTGTCACCAATGAGGACGTTACCCAGGAGGAGCTTGGTGGTGCCAAGACCCACACCACCATGTCAGGTTAGAGGCCTCGAGGCTCACCTTACTGTTTTTAAGGTCATTGCCAAAGAGAATGGTGACAGTCTTTTACAAATGTCGATTAATTGGCAGAATTTATTTGAGAAGACTGTGGTATGGTATACTGGCTACAGATATAGTAATAAAGATGGATTTAGTAACAAATTCGTTAAAGTAGTACAAATGCTTTGATATTTAAAATATTAAAGCTAACTGGAATGATGGTTATAAGAGATATGACTTATATATACACAGTTGAATCTTTAAAAAAAAGTCATATTTTACTATGACTTTTTTTACTCCAAAGTTGGAGTATGTCTTAGCATAGATGGCATTTTACTAATCACTATTTGCCGGGGTCATTCTCAGCATCTAGAAGGATTCAGGAATCTGGAAAAGGGGCTGTACGTAAATGAATGAAGAGGCTAGAGAAGAAATATGAATTTGGAGGGCATTTTGGAGGGCCAGACGGAAACTTAGTTCTAGTGACTAAGCTCCTGGAGACTCCACAGCCAGGGAGTCTTTTTAGTCACACAATTTGCCCTCTAGCAAAGCAGATGTATATAGCAAAGGTAAGGCCTGGTAAACAATAAAAAGATTATCAGGTTGGGGGAACTGCCTTGGGCTGTTCCAGCAGCAGGTAATAACATGCAGATTTTCAGCCCTGCTGAAGGTGTCCATCAACCTTTTGATGGACCTCCTGCCTTTATTATGCTAACTACTGGTCCTAGCCTCCAGCAACTATTGGCCAGGTATGGTTGTAATGTGATGATCATGGCCCACATATTCATTAACTTGGTCATGGCTACCTCTTTGAGGTTATTTGCAACTTATGTGGAGTTCAAAATATATAGATTATTTCGTGCTTTGGCATTGAAACAAAAAGTTATCGTTTATACCAGCGGTCGCCAACTGGTGGTCCGTGAGGTCCGAAAAGTTGGCGACTGCTGGTTTATACTGAGAGGCGTGGAATTGGGAGCAGGGCACAAATCTGATATTAGTGAAGGTATTTGTTGTTAGAGTAATGGTTGGAATTCCACATTTTCTTGGAAAAATACACCAAGTTGTAAAAGGATTGCCTACCACAGTAACTAAAGACAGGAATAATTTCCTCTTTGAAAGATTTCAAAGCAATGCGAGGCTGGTATGACTAATTTTTGCACTGCATTGTACTGTAGTTAACTCAATGGGTCATGATTTAACTGTTGGGTTTTTTGTTTGTTTGTTTTTCTCTAGTTTTTTTTAAAAATTTTTTTAAATTTATTTTTTATTTTTATTTTTTGGTTTAAATGTTTTCTTTCTTAGTGTACATATCACATAGGCATGTCTTAATTTCAGTAAAGTCTTAGATTTTTTATTTAAAATAATTTTTCATTTTTCAGTTACTGTTGACATACAATGCTATATTAGTTTCTGGTATACAGTCCAGAGATTGGACACTACATAACTTATGAAGTGATCATCCCAATAAATCTAGACACCATACATGGTTGTTAGAATATTATTGACTACTAGAGGTCCGGTGCACGAAATTTGTGCACCGGTAGGGTCCCTAGGCCTGGCCGGCAATCAGGGCCGATTGGTGCCTTCCCTGCCGGCCAGGGCATTCGTTCCCCGGCTGCTAGCTGCTGGCCAGGGCCTTGCTTTGTTCTGCACCGCCCCTTGGTGGTCAGCGCATTTCATAGTGAACGATCGAATTCTCCATCTCCCGGTCGAACTCCCAAGAAGACACTTTGCATATTGGCTTATATAGATAGATAGATAGATAGATAGATAGATATAGATATAAATAGATAGAAGATATTCCCTATGCTATACTTTACATCCTGTGACTATTCTGTAACTACCAATTTGTACTACTTCTTCTTTTTTTTTTTTTTTCAATTTGTACTTCTTAACTTAATTCCTTCATCTTTTTCATCCATCTCCCAACCTCGCTCCCATCTGGCAACCATCAAAATATTCTTTGAATCTGTTCTGCTTATTTGATTATTTTGTTTTTTTTTTAGTTTCAATTATTGATAAATATGTATTTATTACTTTTTTATTTATTTATTTTTTTGGTAATCCTCACTCAAGGGTATTTTTCCTTTGATTTTTATTTTAAATATATTTTTTATTGATTTCAGAGAGGAATGGAGAGGGAGAGAGAGATAGCAACATCAATGATGAGAGAGAATCATTGATCGGCTGCCTCTTGCACACCCCCTACTGGGGATTGATCCTGAAACCTGGGCATGTGCCCTTGACCGGAATTGAACCTGGGACCTTTCAGTCTGCAGGCCAACTCTCTATCCACTGAGCCAAACCAACTAGGGTTCCATTAATTATTAGAGGGAGTACAAGGGAAGGGGAGAGACAGAGAGAGAGAAATATCGATGTGAGAGAAACATCAATTGGTTGCCTCCCGCGTGCACCTGACCAGGGCCAGGAATGAATCTGCCACCAAGATACATGCCCTTGACCACAATCGAACCCGGAACCCTTTAGTCTTCAAGCAGACAGACATCCAGCCGTGGGCAAACTACGGCCCGCGGGCCGGATCCGGCCCATTTGGAATGAATAAAACTAAAAAAAAAAAAGACGATACCCTTTTATGTAATGATGTTTACTTTGAATTTATATTAGTTCACACAAACACTCCATCCATGCTTTTGTTCCGGCCCTCCGGTCCAGTTTAAGAACCCATTGTGGCCCTCGAGTCAAAAAGTTTGCCCACCCCTGCTTTAACCACTGAGCCAAATCCGCCAGGGCTGTCCCTCTGGATTTTTATCTGCCGCACCTGGGTGCGGGACCAGCTAGTTTGCGTCTCCACTCCTCCCAGTCTTGATGTGGCTTCTTTATATCCTTAGTTGTAGAACTGTATTCAGTTAAACTCCAGGTAGTTCTGAATGATGGTTTTTCTGTGGTCTAGTTGTAATTTTGATGTAGTTATGGGAGGATGCAAGTACTGTATTTACCTATACCACCATCTTGACCAGTAGCCTCGTGAAGTCTTGATCAATTTTTTTCCTTGTCCATCAGATCCAATACACACCTAGAATCCACCACAGCTTGTCATCACTCTTCTGTCTCAGGGCTTACTTGACAGCAGTTTTTATTTCTTACTGGGATATAAAATAATGTTTAGTCTTGATTACATCTTAGATTTGATGAAATATCTATTTTTTATTTCAACAAATATTACATGTTTGTGGTGGATATAGACTTCTGATAACAGCTTTATTGAGATACTAGGGGCCCAGTGCATGAACTTGTGCACCATGAAAGGACTATGGGCTGCGAGGCTGCAGTGGGCACAGGGGCGGGTCTCGGCACATCCTTCGCGCCCCCGCTGAGGCCCCTCCCACTGTGGCCCCTGGTCCCCTCTGCCAGCAGCCCTGCTCCCACCACCACTGCTCCCATGTGCTGATGGGGCTGGTCCCGCTTGCACCTGTTGACGGTGCGGAGTGACTGGGGCTGGCGCCAGCAGCGGGTGCAAGCGGGGCCGGCGCTGTCAGCAGTTGAGAGTGGCGGCTGCTGCCCCGATTGCCCCTCAGGAGCAGGGAGAGGTGGAGAAGCTCTGAGGGGCGATCGGGGCTGGCAGCCGCTGCTCGCATCTGCTGATGGCGCCGAGTGATTGGGTCCGGTGCTGGGCGCCGGCAACAGGTGTGAGCGGCAGCTCTGGCACTGGCAGTGGGTGCAAGTGGAGCCGGCGCTGGCAGCAGGTGCGAGCACTGGGTGGGACCGTGGTGCGTGGGAGCAAAGAATTTTCAGTAACGACCACAGGCTTGCCCCAGTGACAGCAACCAGTGCCCCGCCTTGGTTTGGTGCCCCGCTTACCTGCTCCACCATCCCGTTGCCGCCTGCCCACCATGTTCTGAGCTCTGCCACCTGCTACCAACGCCTGCCATGTTCCACGCGCCCCCTCTGGTGGTCAGTGCACGTCATAGTGACCAGTTGTTTGGTTGTTCAGTTGTCATGCCGTTCGGCCTATTTGCATATTAGGGTTTTATATATTAGTTAATTCACATACTATACATGTGAAATACACATTTCAAGTATGCAAGTCAGTGGTTTTAATGTATTCACAGGTTGTTCAAGTATCACTGGTCCATTTTAGAACATTTTCATCACCCTAGAAAGAAACCCCCTACCTGTTAGTATTTGCTCTCCATTTCCTTCAAAATACTCTGGCTCTAAGCAATCACTAATCTACTTTCTCTTTCCATGGATTTATCTATTTTAATATGTATGGACATAAATGAAATCATATAATATGTAGTGTTTTCAAACAGATTTGTTTTACTGAGCACAATAATATTTACTTACCATATTGTAGCATGAATCAGTACTTCATTCCTGTTTTACTAGATAATATTTCTTTTTAAAAAAAATATATTTTTATTGATTTCAGAGAGGAAGGGAGAAGGAGAGAGAGTTAGAAACATCAATGATGTGAGAAACTTATTGATCGGCTGCCTCCTGCATGCGACACACTGGGGATTCAGTCTGCAACCCAGGCATGTGTCCTTGACCAGAATCTAACCAGGGACCCTTCAGTCCATAGGCTGACACTCTATCCACTGAGCCAAACCGGCTAGGGCTAGATTATATTTCAATATATGGCTGTACCACATTTTGTTTATCCATTGATCAATTAAACTTTTTGGCTCTCATGAATTGTTTTCACTTTGGCTGTCATGAATATGCTGCTATAAACATCCATGTACAAGTTTTTGTTTCTCTTGAGTATATACCTAGGAGTGGAATTGCTAGGTCAAGTGGTAACTGTTTAACTTTTTGAGGAACTGCCATGCTGTCCTCCAAAGTGGCTGTGCAAATTTATAAATCTTGAATGAAAGAATTCTGTCTGTGGAACATACTTTTTATTCATCAACAAACAGAGTGGGGCAAAAGTAGGTTTACAGTTGTGAGTACATTAAACAGTTTATTCTGGTGCTATTTATTTATTAATTATTATTAATTGTATTAGTTTCCATAGGCACAACTGTAAACCTACTTTTGCCCCACCCTGTATTCATTTAATGCCTATTTCAAGCATTGTCCTATGTCCCAGAATACATTTGTGAAAGACACAAAAAGATCTCTGCCCATATGGGTCTTATATTCTAGCAGAGAAGATAGACTATAAACCATAAGCTTAATAAATAAGTAATATGTGCTGTGGAAAAAGTAGAGCAGAGTAAAGGGGGTTGGGATTGTTGCAGTTTTAAATAGGGTGGTAAGGGCCGGCCGCATTGTGAAGAGAACAGGTGAGCAGATTTGAAGGAGTTACCTGCATGGCTGTCGAGGGGGGAAGCATTGCAGGCAGAGGGAACAGCCTATGCAGAGGCCCTGTGGAAGGAGAGTGTCTGGCATGCATAGTGAAGGGCACGGGGGAGTAGGGAGAGGCTTGGATTAGAGACATGACATGATCTGACTTAAAAGCTAACTTTACTTGTTGTGTAGAGAAGAGACTATAGGGCAACAGTATAAGCAGGGAGTCTGGTGCGGTGAGTCTGAGAGAGCTTCTGGTCCTCCTTTCTCTCTCATGTCTTTGGCCTCATTTGGCTGGTCTACGATTTCTGCGTGTTCCTGAGGAATGATGGTTTAATCCTCACTGGGGCCAGGTGGTCCCCTCCTTTCCTCCTTCCACCATTGCTGAGAACCATGACATTATGTGCCAGCCATTATTCGTTTACTTTTTTATTTCCCAGCTTTGTTGAGAGGTAATTGACATATAATTAAACATCATTCTCGATGCAGGACTACAGGGGTAAGTAAGACAGGCCTGGTCTCTACCCAGTTGGAGCTGATATTCTAGGAGAGATGCCAGGCAGGACACAGGGAAGGAAATGGACAGGTGCGGCAGGGAAAAGTGTGAAGAGAACTCCCACATGGTATAGGGATGGAAAGTGAGGGGTGTTGGGGAAGGGTGTGTTCCAGGGAGGTGTCAGGGAAAGCCTGTCTGAGTAGGTGACAGCAAAGATCTGAAGTAAGAAAGGGGTGCCCTTGGCCGAGGTTCAGAGCAGAGGGAACAGGCTGCCTGAACTGAAGGTCAGCCGGAAGGTATGGGTGGCCCATCCTTGGTGGAGGGTGAGGAGGGCAGAGCGATCAGCAGTCTGCTTCAGACATGCCCTAGAAGGGGCAGGTGGGCATGAAGCAGCATTTTTGGGCTGACAGGCTGCCTGGCCATTGGATTCTTCCTGTTTTCTCAGGTGTTGCTCACAGAGCTTTTGAAAATGATGTGGACGCCTTGTGTAATCTCCGGGAGTTCTTCAACTACCTGCCCCTCAGCAGCCAGGACCCAGCTCCCATCCGAGAGTGCCATGATCCCAGGTGAGTTGCAGGCTGGAGCACCTTCTCTCATTTTGCAGGTTGGCTTGCTTGTGTCTGGTCACTCTGCCCTAGCTGGACCTTCAGCATCTCTCCCAGTGGGTAGCCTGGGTTAGATTGTGGGGTGCAGTGGTGTGTTTCCCAGGTATGGGCAATGGTGAGACATCTGTGTACAGGAGCAAAGAAAGGTTTCACTTTTTTTTTTACCTTTTTCCTCTGTGTAATATCTGATAGGTAGTTTGGGAATAAAGAGTGGCCAAAAAATTTGATTTCTTAGAGTCTTGTTTTGTCCAGAATTAGAGATGGAAGTTTTTGGGTGTGTGTCTTGATATGAAATAATTGTGAAGTGGTACAGATAGCATGTCTTTCAGGAAATGTTCTTACGCACACCTGCTTGTGGCCAGAGGCTGGGGTAGTCCTGGGGAAGGGTGTGTTGCTGGCCATCTAGAGAAGACCTTCTTTCCTTCTTGCTGTTGGGGCTACTGCCTAATGTGTGTGTGTGGGGGCGGGGAGGGGGGTACCACAGAGTAAATCAGAGATTTAGGACATCATTTGAAGGTGTTATGGCCCAGGGGCTCAGAAATGTCTAAATACAGGGAGCCTGTTTTGGCCCAACCATACCCCCTCTTCATAGGATCTTAGGGCAGCTATATGCATATGTGTAAATGGTAGTATTTCATTATCTGGTGGGGCTATACCCAGTGCACCAGTGCAGAGCTCTCTGGGAAGTTGGGCTGGATTGGGCATGTGGTTTGATCAAAGCAAATTTCATGCCATGGGTATATCTCGGGGTCAGAACAACCTCAGTCTGCCCACATGGGACAGGAAGGGCCGAGAGCCTGATGGAGAGGGGCCTGTTGCTGAGCCCTCCTGTGGCCTGGGAGTGGGCCCGTGCGGGGCTCCTGCTCAGTCACATAGAGGCAGGAGGAAGCTGAGAGCCAGGGGCCTGTGTGACTGGTCGGTCCTTGTCACACCAGGGCAGCTGCTTTGCTTTTTAGAGGAGCTCTGCCGGGAGCCGGTCCATCCTTGCTGTTTCAAGGGACCTGGCATATATAGCATATGGTTCTTAATATGTTTGCTCACCTTCTTGGCTCTGTGTTTTAACCAAGGTCACCTCTCCGAGAAAGGTTGAATCCCCAGGTAGGGATTTTCCCCTGAAGTTAGGGAGGGAATAAAACCCCTCAACTAAGTGCCAGGCGGGTAATTAATCACTTTAACTATGAACAATCATGCTTAAGCTACATAATCTTTACTCCCTGGAATGGAGATAAGAAACGCCCTAACCTTTGTAATAGAGATTGATAGGATTGAATCAACTGGTATAAATACAGATGTAACAAGACAGCGACAGACAGAATTCAGAAGACAGAAGCACTCAGAACTTAGAACAGAATCAAGAAGACAGAACCTACATGGAGCCTAGAGACAGAAGAACTTCGCTGGAGAGAGCATGCCGGAGGATCCTGGAGAGGGACTGGCCTCGGAGCCTAGAGACAGAGCCTAGCAGGAGAACATGGCAAGGGATCCTGGACTGAACCTGACTACAGAGATTGGCAGGAGAACCTGACTGGAGTACCTGGACAGAACCTCTCTGGAGAGCCTAAGCAGAACCTCTCTGGAGATCGAGACCAGAACTTGGCTGGAGATCCTGGCTAGGCTGCTGATCAACTGAACGCTGCCTCTGTGTGATTCCTTCTTCGCCGACTCCGTCCACACCTTTGGGGACCCCTGGACCTGCTGGGGTTGGACCCCGGCAGAGCTCCAGCAGATTTGCCTTCCAGCAGGGAGCGTAAGCCAAGTAATTTCAGCAGAACTCTGACTGCATTTACACGTCCTTGTTCTTTTCTTTATGATGCCTCGGAAAGTTAAACTGGGTCCTGTGTTTGCTACAGTCCTCTAGTGCCCTACGCAGTACCTAGGACGCAGGAGTTATTCAGAGAGCATAAATGGAGGAATCACCTTCAGGGGAGTAAGCCCATTTTTTTCTTCTAAATGAAAACAGATCTTTTGGATTAATACCAAGCTTAGGTCCAGTTTAATGTGGTGGCAACAAAGGAATACATCTTTGGGGACTGCTTTGAAAGCCCAGTAAGGACGAATCAGCCCAGCCCTCATTTCCTCTCCCATCCCCCACTCATAGAAGGTAACTGGTTCTTCTGGTGTTGATTATATCGTCTTCTTTTTCTATCCAAAGTGACCGTCTGGTTCCTGAGCTCGATACCATTGTCCCTTTGGAATCTACCAAAGCCTACAACATGGTGGACATCATACACTCTGTAAGTGCCGCATCTGCCTGTCTTGCCTGTGCTAGCTCAGCCATGTCCATGGTCATGTGCTTTAACCTAGTGAGGAGGTGCTGGACCCACAGGCCTTAACACCTGACAGTACAGGCAGAGCATGGGGTGGACCAAGACCAGGGACCACTGAGTAGAGTGTTTTGGGAAGAGTTAGTGGTTGTAGGCACTCCACCCGCTTGGATGGACTTGAGGGCTGGAGGGAGAAGGAGCCAATTGGTCCAACAGAGCTCAGGAGTTTTTGATGGCACTCTCAGGTGCATAGAGAAGGGGCCATGGCCCTAGAGTCTGGAGTTGAGGCCAGGTGACTGTTAGGTGCCTTTGTTTGGAGCCTTATGCTTAGAGGGCATTTTGCCTTTCTACAGAAAGGAAAGTACATAGGGTGTCCTCTGACAGTGTCGAGGTGTGTGTCTGTGTAGATAGGTACATAGGTCAGCCACTCTGGGAGATAGGAGTCATCTGTACCTTTTTGTTGGTATAGCAGATCCCTGGATTGTTACGAAGAAAGGACAGTATCAGGGCATCTGTTGATGGCCATTGTCTCCTTCAGACTCTCATATGCACACTGTGTTCTCAGCAGTCCTTGCTTACGAGAAGCACTGACTCTATAGGCACAGCCTCTCCCAGAGCCCTGGCTCCCCCAGTGACCTGTTAACTTCTCCTCCTGTTCTCTGGGGAGCCAGCGTGAGCCAGTAACCATGGGCAGACTGCCTCTCCTCATTGCTAGATTATAGCCTATTGAGCACCATGAGAGCTGTGAAGACAAGACCTTTCTACCAACCTGCCCTTCTCTGACCTCAGCCTTCAGCACTGTCTACGTCAGCCGTGGGCAAACTACGGCCCGTGGGCCGGATCCGGCCCGTTTGAAATGAATAAAACTATTGAAAAAAAAAGACCGTACCCTTTTATGTAATGATGTTTACTTTGAATTTATATTAGTTCACACATCCATGCTTTTGTTTCGGCCCTCCGGTCCAGTTTAAGAACCCATTGTGGCCCTCGAGTCAAAAAGTTTGCCCACCCCTGGTCTACATCCTCACAGTTGTGCCTGTCCCTCTCCCACTACCTCTGCTCCTTGACTCTCCAGCCCTCAATCTTCTTATTCCTCTGGAGTCCTCAACCCCTCCTGCTTCTGCTTTCTTGTCCCAGCTTGGACTCTGCCACTCTACCAGATACTAATGGCCGGGCACTGTCCCGGTGCTGGCTCTGTCTGACACCGTGATGGACAAAATCCCTGCCTCAAGGACCTCACGTTTACTAGCAAGTGTGAGAGAGAAAACAAAAGCATACATGGCAAGGGTCGTTTTAGGTCCAAAAAATACTGTGAAGAAGGTAAAATCGGGTCTCAGTCATGAGCCCCGATTCTCCTTTTGCCCCGTAGAGCCCTGTCCCTGGTTCAAGGCTCAGTCATCTTTCCAGGTACTGCCTGCGGGGCTGGAGGGGGCTGGAGGAAAGCCCAGAGCCCCGCTCCAGCCTGAGCTGGGTCCTCAGTGTGCCTCTCTGGTCGGAGTATGCGCTGTGGGCCTCCCCTCAGCATCTGTTCTTCACTTTTCCTAAGGCCTGCTCCAACCCCTAACTTCTTTCTCCGCTTCCCACTCTGATCACATGATATGGGCATTTCCTTTATGGAGAAAATTGAAAGCATCACGTTTATCACTCCCCACAAGTGACCATTTCTTCAGCCTCATCAATAAGGTGTCTCCACTTGGGTTCCTAAGCAAGATGTCTCTACCTAGGCTCCTGACTCCATCCTTCCCCAGCCAAAGTCTTGCTTTCTTGACGGTTTCTTTCTTTTTTTTTTTTTTAAAACCTCTAACTTGCCGAAACCGGTTTGGCTCAGTGGATAGAGCGTCAGCCTGCGCACTGAGAGGTCCCGGGTTCGATTCCGGTCAAGGGCATGTACCTGGGTTGTGGGCACATCCCCAATGGGGGATGTGCAAGAGGCAGCTGATCGATGTTTCTCTCTCATCGATGTTTCTAACTCTCTCTATCTCTCTCCCTTCCTCTCTGTGAAAAATCAATAAAAAAAAATATATATATATATATATATATATATATATATTAAAACCTCTAACTTTTGCTGTAGCCAGTTTGGCTCAGTGAAGAGAGTGTTGGCCTGTGGACTGAAGGGTCCCAGGTTCGATTCCGGTCAAGGGCACATGCCTGGGTTTCGGGCTCGGTCCCCGGAGGGGGGTGTGCAGGAGGCAGCCGATCAGTGATTCTCATCATTGAGGTTTCTATCTCTCTCTCCCTCTCCCTTCCTCTCTGAAATCAATAAAAATATATTTAACAGACAAACAATAAAATCTTTACCTTTTTCTCCCTCTCGTAACTTCTTTCTCTTAGGAATAAATGTGTATGAACATGTATAGCTTTCTCATCTACTTAAAAAACACACAAAAAGCCCTAACCGGTTTGGTTCAGCGGATAGAGTGTCGGCCTGCAGACTCAAGGCTCCCAGGTTCGATTCCGGTCAAGGGCATGTACCTTGGTTGCGGGCACATCCCCAGTAGGGGGTGTGCAGGAGGCAGCTGATCGGTGTTTCTCTCTCATCGATGTTTCTAACTATCTCTATCCCTTCCTCTCTGTAAAAAAATCAATAAAATATATTAAAAAACACACACACACAAAAACATGCCAAATTCAAATAAAGCCTTTTAAAAAGGCCTTCCTGGTTGTCCCATGAATCAAAAGGTCACTGGTTTGATTCCTGGTCAGGGCACATGACTAAGTTGTGGGCTCAATTCCCAGTAGGGGCTGTGCAGGAGGCAGCTGATCAGTGTTTCTCACAGTGATGTTTCACTTTCTCAAGTCAATAAAAACATTAAAAAAATAAAAATAAAAAGGCTGTACTAGTGTATCCTCCCCTAGCAGTGTGCACAGGGGTTTTCCCATCCAGCAGGGAGAAGGTGCCCCTCTGTCCGTTTTGCTTCCTTGGAGAGTCTGTGGTGGGGTGGCGGCTAACCAGCTCGTAATTCTGTAATGTCATTAGTTGTATCTTGTTCTTTATCGTTTTGAGCTCAGGAGTTAATTTATCCCTGCAGGTTGTTGATGAGCGAGAATTTTTTGAGATCATGCCCAATTATGCCAAGAACATCGTTGTTGGTTTTGCAAGAATGAGCGGGAGGACCGTTGGAATTGTGGGCAACCAACCTAATGTGGCTTCAGGTAGGAAGGGGACGCTCTCATAGACCTCAGGTGGTGGTGAGGGGGTCAGGGCTGCCTGGCCCTCGGTGTCTACCTTCTGCTTTTTCCTCGGACATGGCCTTCCAAGCCAAAGAAAAGACTCAAATAGATGTTGTTATGAAAGCTGTTTTCTCTTTTAATGTTAATTTCTCAAATGCTTCTTTTATCCTTTCCTATTTTTTTTAAAATATATTTTATTGATTTTTTACAGAGAGGAAGGGAGAGAGATAGAGAGTTAGAAACATCGATGAGAGAGAAACATCGATCAGCTGCCTCCTGTACATCTCCTACTGGGGATATGCCTGCAACCCAGGTACATGCCCTTGACCGGAATCGAACCTGGGACCCTTCAGTCCGCAGGCCGACGCTCTATCCACTGAGCCAAACCGGTTTCGGTCCTTTCCTATTTTTTAAGGCCTTATTGATAACTTCCCTCCTGAACTTGTAAAGTCTTAACTTTTTCAGAGGTCTACTTTTTGTTCCCTTCAGTTAGATTTATGACTCATCCGTGAAACTGAGTTCCATGAGGGCAAGGGTGTTGGTGTCTTATTCAGTTTAACCTCCAGCGCCTTCAGTGGTTCCAGATACAGAGTATGTGACAAGTTAAATCTTGCTGTGTCTGTGCCCTACAGCTTTCTGGTAATATGGCCAGACCCGAGTCACAGCCAGGTGTCAGGGACTCTTCCATGGTTGTGCTCTGGGTCGGGTTGGGAGTGTGGAGTGGGGACCTTAGATACTGTTTTCCTGTCATGTATGGGATCCTGACATGGAATGTGTATTTTATTTCTGGAGGAAAATTTTCTTGCTTTCTAATGTGCTCCTAGGTATGGGAGGGCAGCAGGGCTTTCTTTGCAGGGCTCAGCAAGCCTCAAGTCAGGATGTACAGAGAGAAGGAGGAACTGATGGCTCCTAAAGGGACATGACCCAGAGTGAACATGCAGCCAGCTGTCTGTACAGAGGCTGGCCAGCCTGTCCCACTTAGCCAGTGACAAAACTTACGAAGAAACAGGAATACCAGTGATAGCTTCAGGAATCTGCCTTGGACTTTGTTTTTGCTGGATTTATCCATCTAAAAACACATAACTTTGAACTTCGGGGGCGGTGGTGGAGCCGGCGAGGACAACGAGGACCGCAGGAGCGACCCCTCGGCTTGTCGCTCGCCATGCCGACCGACCGTGGAGGAGCTCTACCGCAACTATGGCCTCCTAGCCGGTGCCACGAGCCAGTGGGCAGCATAAAGATGTCTATCAAGTGATATCGGATGGTGTGAAAGGTGGTACCAAGGAAAAAAGGTTAGCAGCTCAGTTTATTCCAAAATTCTTTAAGCATTTTCCAGAATTGGCTGATTCTGCTATCAATGCACAGTTAGACCTCTGTGAGGATGAAGATGTACAATTTGGCGGCAAGCAATTAAAGAGCTTCCTCAATTTGCCACTGGAGAAAATCTTCTCCGAGTAGCAGATATCCTAACCCAACTTTTGCAGACAGATGACTCTGCAGAATTTAGATTAGTGAACAATGCCCTATTAAGTATATTTAAGATGGATGCAAAAGGGACTTTAGGTGGCTTATTCAGCCAAATCCTTCAAGGAGAAGACATTGTTAGAGAACGAGCAATCAAATTCCTTTCTACAAAACTTAAGACTTTACCAGATGAGGTCTTTTTTTTAAAAAATATATTTTATTGATTTTCTATAGAGAGGAAGGGAGAGAGACAAAGTCAGAAACATCGATGAGAGAGAAACATCAATCAGCTGCCTCCTGCACATCTCCTACTGGGGATGTGCCCGCAACCCAGGTACATGCCCTTGACCGGAATCGAACCTGGGACCTCTCAGTGCGCAGGCCGACGCTCTATCCACTGAGCCAAACCGGTTTCGGCACCAGATGAGGTCTTGACAAAGGAAGTAGAGGAACTTATACTAACTGAACCCAAAAAGGTCCTAGAAGATGTGACTGGTGAAGAATTTGTCCTGTTCATGAAGAAACTGTCTGGGTTAAAGAGCTTACAGACAGTGAGTGGAAGACAGCCACTTGTAGAGTTGGTGGCTGAACAGGCTGACCTAGAACAAACCTTCAACCCGTCGGATCCCGACTGTGTGGACAGGCTCTTACAGTGCACTCGGCAGGCGGTACCCCTCTTCTCGAAAAATGTGCATTCCACAAGGTTTGTGACTGACTTCTGTGAGCAGGTTCTACCTAACCTCAGCTCCTTAGCTACTCCATTGGGGGGTCTTGATATACAGTTGGAGGTATTGAAACTGTTGGCGGAAATGAGTTCATTTTGTGGTGACATGAAAAAGCTAGAAACAAATTTAAGGAAACTGTTGGATAAGCTATTGGAGCACATGCCTCTCCGTCCAGAAGAAGCAGAAAATGGGGAGAATGCTGGTAAAGAAGAACCTAAGCTGCAATTCAGTTATGTCGAGTGTTTGTTGTACAGCTTCCACCAGTTGGGTCGAAAACTTCCAGATTTCTTAACAGCCAAACTGAATGCAGAAAAGCTCAAAGATTTTAAAATTAGGCTGCAGTACTTTGCATGGGGCCTGCAGGTTTATATCAGACAACTTCGCTTGGCTCTCCAGGGTAAAACAGGCGAGGCCTTAACAACAGACGAGAACAAGATAAAAGTTGTTGCATTGAAAATAACAAATAACATCTATGTTTTAATCAAGGATCTCTTCCACATTCCTCCCTCTTATAAGAGCACAGTAACATTATCCTGGAAACCTGTACAGAAGGTTGAAATAGGGCAAAAGAGAGCTACTGAAGATACAATTTCTGGTTCACCACCCAAGAAATCTCCAGCAGGACCAAAAAGAGATGCAAGGCAGATTTATAATCCTCCTAGTGGGAAATACAGCAGCAATTTGGGCGACTTTAATTATGAGAGGAGCCTTCAGGGGAAGTAGAGGTGGCCGAGGTTGGGGAGCACGAGGAAATTGTAGTCGGGGAAGACTCTACTGAATAAGACGTCACATTCTTCAGCATCGTCATGAGCTTAGTATACTTAAATTCTACTACTCATTGGATTGCCGGGGGTGTCCCTTAAAAGGACCGCTGCCTTCAGCTAAAAACTTATTGTTCTTTATACCTTTGTATGTATGATCTACTTTTGTAACATACCATGGTTGTGTCCAAGGTAAAACCACAGCAATAATTTTGGATGCTTTGTGCACAATCTGTTTTTGCAATATCATCATTATTCAGACTTCATATTGTGAATCTTTTAAACATCTTAATAATTTGTTGAGAGCTATTCAAATCTAAAATATAATGGAATTCTATTTCTGATAACTGGTAAAGATAATCAGTTTTGAAAGCTTACTGGTTTTCTTCTCCCCTCTGTCCTTTCCCCCCAATATATAGAGAAGAGTAATGGTCAATTTTAACATTCGGTTTTCATTTTTTTTTTTTTTAAATAAAGCTGCTAGGCAATGGTTCAGCATTCCTACCTAGTGTACTAAGAGCAAACTACTTAAATGTAGAAGTATTACATTTTTAGGAGAATGTAAGCTGCTTTGCACTGCTTACTTAACTCTTCTCCATATGTTGTGATAAGCTTTTGAATATGGGATCTTACTATTTGAATAGAAATGTGTATGTATAATATACATACATACATACATACATACATACATAAGATGTGTGTGTGTGTGTGTGTGTGTGTGTGTGTATGTATACTGACTACACAACATAAATCATTTTTTAAAATTCCAGGAACAGGTAATCTTTGACATGGTGATTACCCTTTTGAGGCTGAATCCATTATTAACTTGTTATCTAGGTTTTCTTCCCAGTAGTGAGGGATTTTGAGTCCGTTGCACTTACATGATTATTGTTATTTAAAACTGAAAATAAAAAAAGGCTGCGTTTTCAAAGATGAGTTTGGCGATCCCTTTTGGAGAAATACAGGCAAAATACTGAATCTGATGTATATATAGGTTTCTAAAGGATGACATAGAATAATTTAGAATTTGGGAATTGAATAACCAGGGCAATCCAGGAAAAGTGACTTGATAACATGTTCTACCAATAATAAGGGATTGTCTCTGTTTGCTTTTGCCACTTTGAAGATTTTAACTTCTCAGGTTATCAAAATTATTGTATAAGTTAGCCAATAGAATACTTAGGTTAAAAAACAGATGGGGGAGTTTGTGGAGTGTTTAATGTCATGGGCATTTTTAGTAGCATAGGTCCTTTGCTCTGCATTTGAATGTTTTATATATTTTTGTTTCATAGTTAATATTCCCTCCCCAAGTTTGCTACTCTAATCCAATGTCTGAGTAACATTTTCTAGTAGTTTGGCATATTTTTTGAGGAATAGTTAGTAATTCCAATGGCAGTGTCTTCATTACTGTTAACCCTTACATTGGGGAAAAAACAAAACCCCTTTGTTAGAATTACTGCACATGTTTATGGGATAAATATTTTTTGAAGACTAGAATTATACAAGTGAGCATAAGAAATTGGTCAGCTAGATTATGGAATGGTGGCAATAATCTAAACATTCCAAAAGGCAATGAGCTGAACCTGAGCTCCCTTGGAATCTGAACAGACTTAGGAATATAGAATTGCTACTTGAAAACTGAGATCAGGTGGCCGAAAGCCAATTCAAGTACAGTGGGGCCTTGACTTACGAGTTTAATTCATTCTGTGACGGAGCTCGTAACTCAGATTACTCGTATGTCAAATCATTAAAGTGAACGAGTGAGACACGTGATGCTGGGCTGATGTTGTGGCATTCACTGTGACGTTCGCTGCGCCAACTAGCGGTGGGGTATCTGAAGCTGGCTTGTAACCCGAATTTAGCTCGCAACTCAAAGCAAAAAATCGGCCGAGAGACGGCTCGTATCTCAAAAAACTCGTTAGTCGGGACACTCATAAGTCAAGGCCCCACTGTATAGGAACTGTATTAGGACTACAGTTATATAAATTTGAACATTAGGGGTAACTTTTCCTCTTTTTCTTTTTTAAAGAGTATTTGTAAACTTAAAGCTGAGCAGAATTGACTCTAAGTTTGATAGTGAGTTGACTGTGTTTCTTCCTTTGCCATATCATTGTTCCCCTTCCCTTTCCTAAGGCAATCATGCACAACTTAGGTTACTTTTGCTTCGAAAATTTGAATGAAAAACTTCATGTCATGATTGTTTTTCTTTTGCAAGACATCTGTTTATCACATTGTTCAAAAGTAAATGTTTCCTTATGCTTTTGAAATAAATTTCCTTTTGTAATTAAAAGTAAAAATAAAAAAATAAAAATAAACCAACACATAACTTTTCTGCCTTACAATAGCACATAGTTTGTTTTTGCTTTTGTTTTGAGGTTTGAGGTTTATTTGCTTGTTTTCTACTCTACACCTGGACAGTGCCCTTTAGCTTTGCTAAGGCAAACAGAAGGTCAAGTATCAGAACTCCCTGCCATTTGTGTGTGTGGTTGGGAGGCCCAGGCCAACACCTCATTCATTCTCAGTGGCCTTAACTCTGTGGGTCTGCTCCTCTTCCTCCTCATCTGTCCACTCTCTGTCTCCCGTGGCACCCTTACCAACTGTTGGCTCTGAGAAGAAACCTCTCTATAAAATTTTTGCCATTTTTATTTTGACATCTTGCCCTGAAATCACCCATTTTTAAATTGGTGTTTGTTTTCTTATTCCTGTGTTTTAAATAGTTCTTTGTATATGTTAGATAGCAGTCCTCAACCAGATGCATATTTTGCAAATATTTTCTCTGGTCTGAGGTTGTCTTCTTATTCTTTAGACAGTGTCCTTTGCTGAGCAGAAGGTTTTAATTTAATCAAGCCCAGCTTACCAATTATTTCTTTCATGGATCATTCTTTTGATCATATATCTAAAAATTTACCCATATACCTACGGTCTTCTAGGTTTTTTTCTATGTTATCTTCCAGGAATTTTATAGTTTTGTGTTTTACATTTAGGTCTGTGGATCCATTTTGAATTGATTTTTGTAAAAAGCAGAACCTATATCTAGATCAATTTCTTTTGCTGTGGGTGTCCAGTTCCAGCACCGTTTGTTGAAGAGACTATTTTTATGCCATTGTGTTGCCTGTGCTCCTTTTCACCATCAGTTGATTATATTTATGTGGGTTTATTTCTGGGCTCTCTGTTTTGTTCCATTGATCTGTTTGTCTATTCTTTCACTATTACCACTCTCATCTTGATTATTGTAGCTTTATAGTAAGTCGTACAGTTGGGTAGTGTCAGTCCTCCAACTTTGTTCTTCTTCAACATTGTGTTGGTTGAACTGGGTACTTTTGCTTCTCCATATAAAGTTCGGAATCAGTTTGTATATATTCACAAAATACTTGTTAGGATTTTGATTGAAATTGTATTAAATCTAAACATCAAGTTGGAAGGAACTGACCTCTTGACAATATTGTGTCTTCCTAACTGTGAACATGGAATATCTCTTCATTTATTTAGTTCTTTTATTTTGATCAGCAGTTTTGTAGTCTTCCTCACATATATCTTGTATGTATATTCTTAGATTTATGTAATTTGTTAGATTTATTTTGTCAGATTGTACTTTTTGTGGGGGTGTGCTAATGTAAATGGTGTGTTTTTAGTTTCAAATTCATTGCTGGTGTGTAGCTTTCCAGGTGTGTCCTTTCAGGGTCATGGTCTTCACTGATTGGTGGCCTCCTGGGCAGGGGGTTACTAGTCAATGCAGCTGGAGCTGAAACACAACTGAAGCCTAGATGTTATCCCTAGGGGTCAATGCATACGGGAGTGGTCATCCAAGGGAGTCCACTCTTAGGCCCCTTGTTCCTCCTCCAAGGGAGTCTACCGCATGACTGGTGACATGCCGGAGGAAAGGTCAGAAGAGGGTCTGAACTGCACAACCAGGAAAATGAAAGTCAAGGGGTCTGAATCCCATGACTGGCAATATGCTTGGGGAGGAAAGGTTACCATGGGGGCGAGGTCCTAGTTTTCCCAGTTTAGCCCGTTGCTAGGTACCTGGGGCTTTCTGTCCTGATGACCTTTTTAAAAAAAATTAAATGTTTATTTTTGAAAGTATTACATATGTCCACTTTCCCCTCCATACTGTTTTCCACAGTGTCTGCACCAGTCTGCATTCCCACCAGCAGTGTACTAGGGTTCCCTTTTCTCCACATCCTTGCCAGCACTTGTCATTTGTCGATTTGTTGATGGTAGCCATTGTGACAGGTGTGAGGTGATAACTCATTGTCGTTTTAATTTGCGTCTCTCTGATGATCAGTGACTTTCAGCATTTTTTCATGTCTCTTGGCCTTCCGTATGTCTACTTTGGAGAAATGTCTATTTAGGTCCTCTGCCCATTTTTTTAATTGGATTGTTTGTCTTCCTTTTGTTAAGTTGTGGGATTTCCTTATATATTTTGGACATTAATCCTTTATCAGATGTATCATTGCCAAATATGTTTTCCCATACGGTGGGCTCCCTTTTCATTTTGTTGATGCTTTCTTTTGCTGTGCAGAAGCTTTTTATATTGATGTAGCCCCATTTGTTTTCTTCTTAGTTTCCCTTGCCCTAGGAAATGTATCTGTAAACATATTGCTATGAGAGATGTCTGAGATTTTGCTTTGAATGGTTTCTTCTAGGATTTTTATGGTTTTATGACTTACATTTATTTTAAGTCTTTCATCCATTTTGAGTTGATTGTTGTGTATGGTGTAAGTTAGTGGTGTAGTGTCATTTTTTTGCATGTATCTGTCCAATTTTCCCAACACCACTTATTGAAGAGACTGTCTTGACTCCACAGTATGTTCTTGCCTCCTTTGTCAATACTAAGTATAATGTCTTTGAGTGGATTTATGGGGTCTCTGATCTGTTCCATTGATCTATATGCCTGTTCTTGTGCCAGTACAAGGCTGTTTTGATTACAGTGGTTTGTAGTATAATTTGATATCTAGTATTGTGATCCCTCCAACTTTGTTTTTCTTTCTCAAGATTGCTGTGGCTATTCAGGGTATTTTTTGGTTCCATATCAATTTTATTACATCTTACGTAATTTTATTACATTTTATTTGGGTTGTCAATACTCAGACTATTTTTTTGTTTGATTTTTAGTCTAGCCTCTTTGTACTTTTTGCAATTTTTAAATTTAGAATTGTCTTTACCCTGTGACTCATGACTCAGATTCTTTTTTTTAATTTTAATTTTTTATTATTTTCATAGTTCTCACATGAGGATATTTTTTCCATTGAGAGTGGAAAGGAAGTGGGGAGGGGAGGGAGGGAGGGAGGGAGAGAGAGAGAGAGAGAGAGGAGAGAGGAGAGAGAGAGAGAGAGAGAGAGAGAGAGAGAGAGAGAAGAACATCAATGTGTGTGAGAGAGAGAGTGATTGGTTGCCTCCCGCACACACCCTGATCAGGGCTGCCTTGACTGAGAATCAAACCTGAGACCCTTCTGTTCGTGGGCAGATGCTCTAACCACTGAACAAACTGACTAGGGCAAAAACATTCTTCTTTTAATGAGTTATAATTACACACAATAAAATGCACAACTTTCAAGTACTCATTTTGATGGGTTTCATCAATTTGATAGTTGTATACAGCCTTGTAATCAACATCTAAAACAGGATACAGAACATTTCTATCGTTTCAGAAAATGCATTCGGTAAGAGGGACTTTTTTTTTTAACAAAATATATATTTTTATTGCTTTCAGAGAGAGAAAGGGAGAAGGGAAAGGGAGATAAGAACATTGATGAGAGAGAAACATCGATTGCTGCCTCCTGCACACCCTCTCCTGGGGATTGAGCCTGCAACCCGGGCATGTGCTCTGACTGGGAATGAATTATCTGCATATAATTTATAGATGAAACAAGAGTTAGTTTTTTATTTAAAAAAATTTTCCCCATGCAGATATTTAATTGTTCCATACCATTGTAAAAAGACTTTCTTTCCACATTGAATTGTTTTGGTGCCTGGTCTAATAACAGTTTGTAGGTATATTTTTTCACAGTCTGTTTTGTTTCATTGTTGTTTTTGCCTATCTTTATGCCTATGCCAATACTGTCTTTTTTTTTTTTTAATTAATTTCAGAGACACACAGAGAGGGAAAGAGAGATAGAAACATCAATGATGAGAATCATTGATTGACTGCCTCCTGCACTCCCCCTGCTGGGGATCCAGCCCATGACCTGGGCATGTGACCTGACTGGGAATTGAACTGTGACCTCCTGGTTCATAAGTTGATTCTCAGCTACACCGGCCAGGCTGCCAATACTGTCTTGATTACTGTACTTTATAGTTCTCAACCTGGAACAATTTTGATATCCTTGAGACATATGGCAATGTTGGAAACATTTTTGGTTTTCACAGGTGCCAATGGGGGTTGGGCTATCTAGGGTAGAAGCCAGAAATGCTGCTCAGCATCCTGTGTTCACAAACAAATCTCCACAGCAAAGAATTATTCAATTGAAAATGTCAATGCCAAGGTTGAGAAACCTGCTTTGTAAGTATGTCTTGAAGTCAACTAGTGTCCATCTTCCATTTTTGTTCTTTTTCTAAATACTGTTTGACTAGTCTGTCTTCTTTGTATTGCCATATGAATTTTGGAAGGATCTGTTTAAGAATATCTACAAAATAACTGCCTATGGTTTTGATAGGGATTGCTTGAAAATATAGATCTATCCAGGATGTTAGCTATAAAACTTAAAAAATAATTAAATCTAAAATAATTAAAATAGTATAAGTAAATAATTAATATTAAATACAATCTGTATATATAAAAGGCTAAATGACTGGCTGTACATCTGTCTGACTGTCCGACCAACGGGCCGGTACATATGATGCACACTGGCAATTTAAAAATAACGTTGAGGGAGACAACCAAGATGGTGGCATAGGTAAACACCTTTACCTGCTACCTCTCAGAACCACATCAAAACTACAACTAAAAGACAAAACAAATATCATCCAGAACCACGGGAAAGCTGGCTGAGTGGAAGTTCTACAACTAGAAGGAAAGAAAAAAGCGCACTGAGACTGGTAGGAGGTGCAGAGGTGCCCGCGAAATGGGCGGGCAACTGGCTGTGCTGTTGTTTTTTTCAATCAGGAGGGAGATACAGGCTCCCATTCTGGGCAAGACTCTGGGGACCCAGACTCATACGGGGAGGAATGGGACGTCTGGCATCGGGCTGGAACATGAGGGCGGCTTTCTCTCAGAGGTGCTTCCAGCGATCATTGTTCTTGCACAGGGCTGCAGGATACAGAGACCTGGGGACCTCTCCAAGGCAAAGCAGACTGGCAGCCTTTGCTGTTTGCTCCGCCCTGGTGATTCCCTGAGACCCCACCCCACCCAATTTACAACCCCACCCAGTGGCTTTTGCATATGAATGGCCTGTCCTTTTGCAACCTAAAACCTAACAAACTGCAGCTGGGTCAAAGAGCTCCAAAGCTTCCAAAAGAAGGCCGAAGGCCTGGCAGCAGCAGCCTGCATTGCTTCACAGCTGGGCCTCATCTGGGCACTTCCAAACCCCAAACAAAGAGGAGGAATCTGCAGATCTCTCTGTAGCTCCTGCGGATGGCCTCAGACAGTGGCTGACTTTGCACCTCCTTGGAGATCCAAGAGTCAGTGTACCCAGTGGTCAGTGTGAGACCATATCAGATTACAAATCTTCACATCCATAAGTGCCGCACTCAAGAGGCAGACTCAGTGAGCAGCAAAGCCCCACTGAAGCAAGTCCTGCCTCATAAGGGTGTCTCCAGCACAGCAGTTCTCCCATTGTAGTCACAGCTGGTCCTCACAACCAATTGGCCTGGAGGTCAATTCCTCCCAGTGATACCGACAGCATTCAAGGCTTAACTACAACAAGACTGTATACACAGACCACAAAGGGGTGCACCAAGAGTGTCCACCTCAGGTAATTGGGGAGGCTGAGCCACTGGGCCCTATAGGACACCTAGCACACAAGGCCACTCTGTCAACACAGGGAAGCAGCCAAAATGCGGAGACAAAGAAACATGTCACAAGTGAAAGAAATGAAGGAAAGCAAACTACTGGAAATAGAGTTCAAAACCATGGTTGTAAGGTTACTCAAGACTCTTCTAGAAACCTCTGAGAAATTTAGTGAGACCCTCAAGGACGTGAAAAAGGACCAATCAGAAATTAAGCACACACTGACTGAAAGAAAGAATATTATACAGAGATCTAACAGCAGACTAGAAGAACCCAAGAGTCAAGTCAAAGATTTGAAATATGAAGAAGCAAAAAACATCCAACCGGAAAAGCAAAAAGAAAAAAGAATCCAAAAATATGAAGATAGTGTAAGGAGCCTATGGAACAACTTCAAGTGTACCAACATCCGAATTATGGGGGTGCCAGAAGAAGAGAGAGCAAGGTATTGAAAACCTATTTGAAGAAATAATGACAGAAAACTTCCCCCACCTGGTGAAAGAAATAGACTTACAGGTCCAAGAAGCGCGGAGAACCCCAAACAAAAGGAATCCAAAGAGGACCACACCAAGACACATCATAATTAAAATTCCAAGAGCAAAAGACAAAGAGAGAATCTTAAAAGCAGCAAGAGAAAAACAGTTACTCACAAGGGAGTACCCATACGACTGTCAGCTGGTTTCTCAACAGAAACTATGCAGGCCAGAGGGAGTGGAAAGAAATATTCAAAGTGATGAATGCCAAGAACCTACAACCAAGATTACTTTATCCAGCAAAGCTATCATTCAGAACTGAAGATCAGATAAAGAGCTTCACAGATAAGGAAAAGCTAAAGGAGTTCATCACCACCAAACCAGTAGTATATGAATTGCTGAAGGGTATTCTTTAAGAAGAGGAAGAAGAAGAAAAAGGTAAAGATAAAAATTATGAACAACAAAATGACAACAAATATGTTTCTATCAACAAGTGAACCTAAAAATCAAGTGAATAAAAAATCTGATGAACAGAATAAACTGGTGAATATAATAGAATTGGGCATAGAAAGGGAGTGGAGGACTGACAATTCTTGGGGGGGAGGGAATAGATTGGACAAAAATCGTACAACTATGGACGAGGACAGTGGCGGGGGGTAAGGGCATGGGGTGGGGCGGGAACCAGGTGGAGGGGAGCTATGGGGGGAAAAAAGAGGAACAACTGTAATAATCTGAACAATAAAGATTTATTAAAAAATAAATGAACGTTGACTCTCGCCAGTCGCATGCGTGTGTTTTGATCTGTCATTGTCGATCATGAATTTGGTTGTTTTTTTGACATTCATATTAAAATATTTATTCTAATTAATTTCCTTTCAATGTGCATGAATCTGTGCACCAGGGCACTAGTTAGTAACACAGTTTCTCAGATGTACTAGCCCTATTCCAAGTGCGTAATAGCCACATGTGACTAAGGGCTACCACATTGACTAGCACAGGCAGAGAACATTTCCATCATCGAAAAGAAAGTTCTTTTGGACAGCACGAGTATAGAGCAAATTGGAGATTGATTTATTCTTTTGATGCACCAGTATGTTAAATTGTTTTGTAGCTACTCTTTTTTATATACAGGCAGTCCTTGGGTTATGTCGGACTCGACGTACATTGTTTTGTGGTTATGTCGCCATCTTCCATTTATTTATTTAAAAAAAAAAGTTCCGTCATTTCGACTTATGTACATATGTGCTTTGCTTTTTATTATTTATTTACCACAAGTAAAAGTCAGGAATTGTTATCTTTCTTTTACATTTTTTTACTGTTTCACTTCATTACTGCTGTGTATGTGCTCCATGTGAGTGACGTAGGTGCTTATGTAGGTGGATTTCGACTTACAGCAAAAATCGTGTTACGTTGTGCTGTAGGAACGGATCTCCAACGTAATTCGAGGACCTACTTTGTGTGCGTGTGTGTTTGTGTGTGTATACTTTTATTGATTTCAGAGAGGAAAGGAGAGGGAGAAATAGAAACATCAATGATGAGAAAATCATTGATTGGCTGCCTCCTGCATGCCCCCTATTGGGGATTGAGCCCACAACCTGGGCATGTGCCCTTGACTAGGATCAAACCTAGAACCCTTCAGTCTGCAGGCCGACAAGGGCTGTAAATACTCTTTATCAGATTGTAGAAGTTCCATCGCACTCTTAGTTTACTGCTAATTTTTAATTTTGAATGAATATTGAATTTTGGCAAATGCTTTCTCTATATATGTTGAGATGACCATATTATTTTCCTACTTCATTTAGTAGTTTCACTCGTTTTCACACACGTTAAATCAACCTTGAATTCTTGAAATAAATGCCACTTGATCATGATGCATTAGTTTTTATATATTGCTGGATTTGAACTGGTAATATATTGGGAATTTTTGCATCTGTGTTGATGAGGGATTTTGGTCTGCATTCTCTGTCATAATATCCTTCTTCTGTGGTATCAGGGTAGTGCTGGCCTCATAGAATATGTTGATAATTGATCTAGGAGGGGGATTTACTAGTAATTGAACTCTACTTCATGTCACTTTATAGATGCCCTCTCCTTTAACACGTTAAGCGCCCATTCAGTCACCGGTGACTGACACTATACTTTCTGTCCGGAAGACAAAACAGGCTGGGCGCTTAACGTGTTAATCCTTACAAACTTGGTAGGAGGTAGTAACATCCTACTTTGCAGGTTAGGAACCTCACCTCAGAAACATAAAGTCATTTCCCAAGGGCACATAGCTGTAATTGGTGGGACCAGGATTTGATTTCAAGCTACAGGGACTCCAAGACCAGCCCCTGAATGATACTTCCCACTAGGTTCCACGGGGGTGAACGAGGCTGTGCCTCAGGTGGCAGCAGCCCTTCAGTGTGAGGTAGAGCCGGGTAGTCTGCACGGGGCTGTGCTCCCAGCAAGGGAGCTTGCGGGCGGGGCCACGCCCAGGCCCTCCTCGGGCAGTGCCAGGTGGGTTCTCTTGTCTGCCCTGTCTTTCCTGGAAAGCGAGAGTCCCCCTTTTCCATTCTCTGAAGAGGAGATGTTGGTGCCTCTATAGAAATCGCTCTTGGATTGTGAGTGGAACTGGGAATTGCCCAGAAGCTCAGCCTGGATAACTTCTCTCTTCTAGGATGCTTGGATATTAATTCTTCTGTGAAAGGGGCTCGTTTTGTCCGATTCTGTGATGCTTTCAACATTCCACTCATCACTTTTGTTGATGTCCCTGGTTTTCTGCCTGGTAAGTCATTGACAGGTGGGAGCCAGGAGAGGTGGCTTTCCCACTGAGATCCCCACTTCATTTGGAGATTTTGCAAATTCCCTGAAGATTTGTGACTTCTCCATAGTCTGGTTGTCCAGAATATGGGGCTGTGTGAGGGTTGCTCCTCTCCTGGCCTTTTGAGGAGCAGGGGAAGACCTCACAGCTGAGAGTGGCAGGCAGACCTTGTGAGGGCCATTGTGGGTACCTAGTAACTGTTCTTCGTTACCTAGGCACAGCACAGGAGTACGGGGGCATCATCCGGCATGGCGCCAAACTTCTCTACGCATTTGCCGAGGCAACTGTGCCCAAAGTCACAGTTATCACCAGGAAGGTGAGACGTTCACTGGAGCCTGGGAGCCCATCCCTCCTGACCTCATGGTCGTGGTTGGAGAGGTGGCCGAGAGTTGCAGCAGGGGTAGGAGGAGTGTATGCTCACCCTAAAAGATTGTGTGAGGACAGCGTTTATATACTTGGGGACACATCCTGCAGAGCTGTCCATGGTCATCTCTGGGAACTGAAAATAGCAGTGGGAGAAGCTGTGAAAGAATGGTGTTGATCGTGAGAGCTGCTGGCCTGCACCCAGGGAGTCTCTGCTCCAGCTCCCTGGTCTCACACACACTGGGCGTTCAGTAGCCCGGAGGGGGCGAAGGGGCAGGGGCTCTTCTTCTTTTTATTCTCATTTCATTTGGATTCTTGGGATCTGTCAGGGACAGGATCTGGCTGACTCAAACGCTAACATTCGCCTTGTGGGTCTTTTCTAGGCCTATGGTGGTGCCTATGATGTCATGAGCTCCAAGCACCTGTGTGGTGACACCAACTATGCCTGGCCCACAGCAGAGATTGCAGTCATGGGAGCAAAGGTGAGGATCTCTAGCTTTCCTTTTTCCTGGGCCTAGAGACTGTACCCTCTCAGCAGGAGCTTAAAGCATAGCTGGGAAATGTTGGAAAGAGGTCAGGGTCCCCAGGATGGACCCAGACTCCAGGGAGATGGGGCCTAGAACTTGGAAAGTTTCCCTCCTGGGGCCCCAGGGCCGGTTCGGCCTCCTGTCCTGCACTCTCACTTAAGGCCCATGCTGCAATCTCATGCTCAGGGTTTTGAGATTGTCAGTAAAGAGATGAGTCAGCTGAAGGAGCTGTTGAGAGGATTGGACATTTCCCCCAACCCCATCTCATCTCCTAGGGAGGGCCCCAGAGCCACTCCTTTGAGCCCACAGAAGCTGAACTGACCCTGGTGACTTTGTTTTGTTCTGAACCCGGTGACTTTGGGCAAGGTACTTCCTGTTGCTCAGCCTGTTCCTCACTCCTTTCCTGCTTTTGAATAGCTGTTGGTGTTGAACCAGATAACTATACCCTCCACCGTCTGAGCTGACTTTTAGGGATTCTGATGTGAAGGCTTATTTTTCAATTCCTCCTACTTCTTCATTTGCAGTTCAATGTGGCATCCTCTGGCCACAGAATTTTGTACTCAGGGTTCAGGATAATGAAAAAGGAAAACAGCATTTTACTTCCCCTTGATGCAGGAGACCACGGATGTAATAGTGGAAAATAGGCCACATGTCTTTGGATCAGTGCAATTGGCTGATGGTAGGACGGAATCTGGGGAAACAAGCTCCTGGCTTTGCCTGGGCTGCCTGTTTTTGGGGCCACAGCTGAGCGTCCCATCACACAGCCCCATCATGGAATCATGATGGCTGACTCTAGGCAGTTCCCGTGTCTGTGCCCTGGCACCTGGAGCTGGCCCTTCACTCCAGTACACTTTGATTTACCAAGAGATTGGCAATCACAGATAATGAGTTAATGAGTTGAGGGAGGTCTGTCCAGGTTGCAATCTCCATTGAAATTCATTAACCCCTCTCATGACAGGGTGCTATGGAGATAATTTTCAAAGGGCGTGAGAATGTGGAAGATGCTCAAGCAGAATATATCAACAAGTTTGCCAATCCTTTTCCTGCAGCGGTGAGAGGTAGGCACTGTGGTGGGGATGGCAGCATAGTTCATTTGGTGGGTCACTTGTTCTCATTCTTCTCCTCCAAAAAATCTCACATAAACTGCCTTTTGCCATTACAGTTGAACCTGGAGACTGTTAAAGGTAGGGATTGTCCCTGGGCAATCATCACTTAAGGACAGTGGGACCTGTTTTAGGCTGCTTTGGTAACCAGGATGTAAGCAACATTGCTGAAATGGCTAAATTTTTTAGTTATGTTCTAGTTTCCTAGTACTCTGTAAAACTTGACCATAAAACAGAGTGAGTTCAAATAACCCTCCCCCTTATTTTGCTCATGGCTCTGTAGATCAGTGATTTGGTTTGGGCTCAGCCGGGTGGTTCTTCTGCTGGTCTTGCCTGGGATCAGTCATTCAGCTGTAGTCATCTGATGGCCTCTTACATGGTTGGTGCTAGCTGCTAGCTAGACTCTCTCCATATGGTTTCTTTTCTTTTCTTTTTTAAAAATATATTTTATTGATTTTTTACAGAGAGGAAGGGAGAGAGATAGTTAGAAACATCGATGAGAGAGAACCATTGATTAGCTGCCTCCTGCACATCTCCCCACTGGGTATGTGCCCGCAACCAAGGTACATGCCCTTGACCTGAATCGAACCTGGGACCCTTGAGTCCGCAGGCTGACGCCCTGTCCACTGAGCCGAACCGGTCAGGGGGTCTCCATATGGTTTCTTATTCTTGAGGCTAGTCCATGTGACTTGAGGGCAGCAAAAGGCTGAGAGGAGAAGCTGCAAGGTGCCTTGAGGCCTAGGTTTGAAAGTTGCAGTGTCACTTTTGCCACATTTTGTGGCAAGTCATAAAGCCAGGTAAAGAAATAGAATCTACATCTTTTTAAATTTATTTATTTATTTATTATTTATTTATTTATTTATTTTTAACATGTTTTTATTGATTTTGGAGAGAGAGGAGAGAGAACCATCGATGAGAGAGAGCCATCCGTCAGCTGCCTCCTTCATGTCTCCCACCGGGATTGAGCTGCAACCTGGGCATGTGCCCTCTGACTGGGAATCGAACCAGTGAACTCTTGGCTCATGTGTCAATGCTCAACCACCAAGCCACACTGGCCGGGCATATTTTTTATTTTTTTAACCCTCACCTGAGGACATGCTTATTGATTTTAGAGAGAAGGGGGAGAGAGAGAGAGAGAGAGAGAGAGAGAGAGAGAGAGAGAGAGAGAGAGAGAGAGAGAGAGAGGGAGAGGGGAGAGGCAGAGTTCGATCTATTTGAGAGAGTAACATTGATTGGTTGCCTTCCTGTACCCAAACCTGTAGCCTAGGTGTGTCCTGACCAGGAATCGAGCCTGATACCTTTTGGTGCATGGGAGGATGCTCCAACAACTGAGCCACACAGGCTAGGGCCAGAATCTACTTCTTCATGGCAGGCGTGTCAGTGTCATATTGTACTGGAATGGGAGGAATTGTAGCTATTTTTGAAAATACACATTTATTTTCTTTATTTCCTGTTGAATTCATCTTGGCAGGGAGAGGGTCACATTTTCCTTTTCTTGCAAAGTTGGGGACCTGCCAGAGGAATAGGGGAGCTCCAGGGATGCAGAAGAGAGTTCAGAGGGCCCAGCCTCTCTTCTATCAAGTTGGGGCCAGCTCACACTTTGGGTCCCAGAGATGTTGCCCAGGTTGAGCACAAGATTGGAGAGTGGCACCGTTGGGGATGCAGATGATCTCCCTTTTTTGTGTTTCACCAGGGTTTGTGGATGATATCATCCAGCCTTCCTCTACACGTGCCCGAATCTGCAGTGACCTGGATGTTTTAGCCAGCAAGAAGGTACAACGTCCTTGGAGGAAACATGCAAATATTCCGTTGTAAACGAATCAAAGGAAAGTAAGCCAAGAGCTAATTACTGCGTGGCCATTTGAACTCATCCCTTCCTTTTTTTGCAATCATGAAACCATTGAATCTAAATAACAGTATTTACTTGGAATGGCCAAGTTTATTAAATTCTAGAAAGATTTCATTTGCTGTAAAATTATTTGCTTTATTAAAAATATTAATTGGTATATTTTTGAGCATACATTTCTTTTTTTATGGTAGAAATATGAACAATCAGGAAAACTAGAGACAATATATATAGTATTGTCACCTAGAGCTGTCCCTGATTTGACACCTCTGTGTATTATTTTCCTTTTCTCCCCCAAGAATTAATTTTTTCTCTCCACAGGTGAGAGAGTAAGTTTTAGGGTAAAGAATTTATCTGCTTAGGCTTCAGTTTCCTGTCTTTGAAACAATACACCCTATCTTTTAATCCCTCCAGGATTTGTAGAGGATTAAATGAGATGTGTGTGTGTGTGTGTGTGTGTTTATCTAACAGAATACATTCTCAAATTTTCAAACCTATAGAAATGTTGTAGAAGTTGTATTATGGAACCTTCACTTAGATTCTCCAGTTCTTAACATTTTCTACATTTGCTTCATTTCTTTCATAAATTTATAATCTTTATTTTTATTGGCCCATTTGAAAATAAGTTACAGAATCCTGACCCTTTGTTCCCCCAAAATGTCAGTTTATTTCCTAGGAAACCAGGCTTATTATCTTACACTAAAGGCCCAGTGCACGAATTTGTGCACGGGTGGGGTCCCTCAGTCTGGCCAGCGATCAGAGCTGACCGGGGGCCCGGCCGGCCAGGGGGAGGGGCCGTGGGAGGTTGGCCGGCTGCGGGAGTTTGGAGTGCTCTGACCACCAGTGAGCAGCTTCTGCATTGAGCATCTGCCCCCTGGTGTCAGTTTGCATCATAGCAACCGGTCAACCGATTTTTCGGTTGCTTAGGCTTTTATATATATAGATAGTCCTTTATGACTGACATTTTTGAAGTGTTTGCCAATTATTTTGTTGACTGTCCTTAAATTTGGGTTTGTCTGATTGTTTCTGGATGTTCAGATTCGGGTAAAAGCAATACATATGAGTGTTGTTTCTGTGTATCACATTAGGAAACAGGTGATGTTAGTTTTTCCCTTTATTGGTGAAGTTGACTCAGGTCACTTGGTTAAGGTGGTGGTTGCAAGGTTAACATTTTCTCTTTGTAATGAATAACTAATCTGGAAACTGTTTTAAAGCCTGTCTGTCAACAAACTTTTACCAATACTTTTAGTATTCATTGATGATGAATTCTATTCTACATTGATTGTAAAATATCACATTTCTAACCTTGTCATAATGTCTGCCTTTATTAGTTGGTATTGTATTGGAAGGAAGAACTTTCTCTTCTTCTGTTTTTGTTTTAGTATTAGTTTTGACTCCTTGATTTTTTAAAAACATTTTTCCTGAAATAATTTTTTTCCAAATTTTTTTTATTTTATTGATTTTTTACAGAGAAGAAGGGAGAGGGATAGAGAGTTAGAAACATCAATGAGAGAGATTGATCAGCTGCCTCCTGCATGCCCCCCAGTGGGGATGTGCCTGCAACCAAGGTACATGCCCTTGTCTGGAATTGAACCCGGGACCCTTGAGTTCGCAGGCCGACGCTTTATCCACTGAGCCACACCAGTTTGGCTAATTAATTTTTCTTACTATGCCATCAACCTATCAAATTTTCAAGCACAGGTTAGTTATGTTTTTCTCCCTGCCCCGTCCCTACCCTACCTACCCCAAGAGTTAGTTTCTTGAGATTGGGAGCCATATATTATTCATAATTAAAATCTGTGCTTGGTACACAGTAGGTGTTTCATAAATGTTTTAATGAATGAATGTTTAATAAAACTTTAGACTCCTGGATTTGTTTAAAATTTAATTTTATTTTGATGCAGAAAATTTCCTGATTTAGCCTCTGGGAGCTCCTTCAAGCTGGCTTGATGCTTTTGATATGTCCCAATAATTTTTTGTGCACTTCCTTATTTTTTGACACACAATAATGTAGCCCTGGCATAGTCTAGTGATTTCTCCAAGAGCCCTGGCTTCTTTTAGATGCCATTTAGAAGCTTTAATTGGCTGATGTTCACATTGAATCTGGGGTGTCATTGCTTCTATTTTCAGAAGACATGGAAATGATTATACAAATATGTGGATATATATGTATGTGGGGAACTTGCATGTGTAAGTATGCATTTATTTTATATATAATTTTAAAATCATGAGTTCATGCTGACTTTTAATTCCAATCTAACATACTGGTTCTTCTTTGCCTTCCCCTATTCCATATTTATGTCTGTTTTCTCCCACAGTGATAAAACTGACTTCCATTATCTTTAACATATTTTACTCATTTGCTCAATCCTACAATAAATATAAAAGTTTCAGAACCACTACAACTATGTCAACAATTAACCCTAAGGTAAAGTTCAAGACTCTTGTAGTTCTGTCTTTAAACTGAAGGTACATGGTTATTTGGATTAGTAACTGGGTGGTTATCTATTTGAGTCTTTTGTCGGTTTCCCCGCATCCTTGTAGACTATTTTATTGAGTATGTAAAACTTTGAATCATACAGAACTATGATTCTAAGTAGTTTCGACAGAAAGACCAACCGTGGAGTGCTGTTCCAGTATGCCCCAGAGGGAGTGCTTGCTTCTGTGGTGAGAGCCCTGGGTCCTCCCACCACTGACGACTTTCCCTCGTTCCAGCCCCTTGGCTCCAAAGGTCTGTAAGCCCTGCTTGGATGTTGCATCATTTAAAGCTCATTTTGACCAACGCCAATATGTGACATCATCCACGTTCCCCATTTCTACCATCTACCCACCATGCCAGGTAGCCAGGCTTAAGTCCTTGGGAGTTTATTTTTTTAAGTTCTTTTGAGCATCTTTCTTCCCTCTCCAGTTGAAGAATGGTACTCTCCATTCTAGTTGTGCTTTTGCAGTAGTCTTACTCTCATCTCTCTGGCCTCCTCCTAAGCCTGTTCTGAGTTAATAGACTGACTGCAGCTCCAGATTTTGTTGCATTCCTCTGCTCTAGCACTTCCAGTGGTTAGTACGCTCTTCTCCAGTCTTTGACTCAAACAGAAGGTTTTTGTCTGTTCCTCCCTTGCTTGCCTAGTGAGTTTTCTGAGCCCAGTCTTATTGCCTCCACCTTGGAACACTTGCTCTGTAGTCTGCTCATGCTCAAGGGCCTGACATCGCCACGAGTTCATCTTAAATTCTGAACTGATTCTGCTTATAGCAGGTTCTTTTTTTCTTAAAGCACCTGGTTCCCCCCTCCCCCCCTTACATATATTTGTATTTCTAACTAGGCGGGAAGCTCCTGAGGGGCAGAGACTGTGTTGGCCAGAGGTTCTTTGTACTCCTCTTTGGCTCCTAGTACAGAACTGACATGAACACTGTAAGCTTGGAAACGAGGTGAAGCAGACCACTTGGCTTTTAGAGGCCTCCTGGCTAAGGAAGAATCATGCAGGTTGGTCACTGTGTGGCTCAACAGCTTAACATGGCCTGCGTCAGCCAATCTAGGATTTGATCTATTTTGGGAACGACTGTACTATAGTCCATGTTAAGAATAAGAGCAAACACAAGCTTGTGTTTTATCAGGTTGTGAAATCTGGATGCTGAGAAGCTTTGTGCCTGGGCCTGCTAAAACAGGGAAGCCAGCCCAGTAAAGCATTCGGGCAGGAGGCTTCTAGAAAGCCTTGGAGTAGAGACAGTGGGAGAAGTTGCATCCAAAAACCAAGCTGGTGGCCAAGGAAACATGAAGCTGCGACTTTGGAAACTTTGTCAAGTAGACCAGCCTCTGTGGACCGCAGGATGCCTAGAGAACGGTGACAGTGAGTACTGGCATTGACTGCTGTGCAGAAATGCCTTTCCCAACTGGTGGTCTCACCTCAAGGGGAAAAGGAAAAATGTTGATTCTTGTGACCAGAGAGGACTTGGGTCAATGAGCAGAGTGCTGGCAAGTGTCTGTCTGTAGACTGAGCGTTGTAGAGGGTAGTAGAAACTGCAGGTGTCCCTACTTTAAGTAAACCAGTTTGACCCGAGACACACACTGAGTAAAGCTGGGATTTGAACCCAGGCAGGCCTTTCTGAACCCCAAGCCTGTTTTTTAAGCTGTTCAGAGTATTATTGCCTCTCACATGATGAGGTAGGTGGGATGAGTTCCTAAGGGTTGGGATGGGAAGTGGTGGTCTGCTCCACTGTGATGGTCTCAAAAAGCTACTGGATTGGAAAAGCTTTCCTACCTTATCCGTGATGGCCAGTCACCTTCTGTGTTGCTAGAGTAACGGGGAACACACCCACATGCAGCTTTCTAGTGCTTGTTAGAGAAACATTCTTCCAGCTTCCCTTCTGACCATGTCTTGATCTCCCCAGCCGTTCTGCCTCTAGATGCACCGATGCTGGTGCTTTAGATGCAGTCTCCCCACTCAGAGTAGCCTCTGAAGGACCCTCACCCCACTCTGGAACCAGTTTAGACCATACCTGTTTGACAAATGTATTTCAAGTCCCTCTGTCTTACAGGATTTCTGGAGAGCTGTGGCTGTATTCTTTTAGAGTGAACTGGTCTTTACGTTCTCTCTCACCTGTTAGTATGGGATTTCCACCATCCTAAGCCAAGTGCTGTGGCCACTTCATAGGCATAGCATCAGTCTGGGGCCTCTGTAGAGTCCAGCCAACACACTTGGGCAGATGTGGCAGCCAGGTTCTGACCACGTCCCTACTGTGCTGGTGAGAAATGACTCCTTTATGTGTTCTTGGGAGCAGAAAGCTGTATTTCAAAACATGATGCCTAAGAGAGAGACCCCTGTAGAACAAGGCACTTAGGATACCGATGGAAGCTTATCTGAGTTTTTGGTTGTTCATACTGAAAAGCCTGAGTTGGCCAAGCCTTTGTTTCCCAAGAAGATGCTGTTCTGTGTTTGACAGACTCAAAGTTACAGTTAAGTAAAAGCTTGTCCCAAAGTAGTCACACAGGGATTAAGCACTGCTCTTGTTTTGTAAACATACCCTTTAAGATGAGCTGTCAGGGAGACAAACCCATCCTTACCACCTTCTCTCCTTAGCTGCCTTAAGAGCTCACCTGCTGATTTATCCCCTGCACCCGTCTTTTCTGCAGGCAACTTGGGTCACCTAATGAACACAGCGCACAGTACATGGCCAGGCCCATAAAATGTGTGACCTCTTAAGTGTGACCTCCAGCACCAGCATCAAGAAAAACCCTTCCTTCTACAGCCATGCAGAATCCATTCCTTAAAGGACCTCTGTCTGGATCTCAGGCCAGGGGAGGACCCAGGCTACAGACCAGTGGATAGTCCCTGAATGCCGCCTCCAAAACGCAGCCTTGAAACCAAGGCTACTTGGCCTACCCATTCTCTCATAGGAAATCCAAGGAATGAAAGAAAATTAACAAGCTAATCCTAAATTTCTGCTTTCTTAAAAAAAAAAAAAAATCTCCCTGAGACAGTAACTTTGCCATTTAACAATTGTCTGCAAGAGCAAACTCTCACGAGCAGCAGGATAGAAAATCTTTAAAGCTTTCCTAGCAGGAACAATAGTATGACTACCACAGCCTGATTTTGAATAGTTTATTAAAGGAAAGGTGAAGCATCAGTTTCAAATTGTACAAAAGGAAAAAAACCTCATATTGCAAATGTACAATTTACAGAATTACTAGCAAAACCAATCAAGGAGACACTGAAAATACAAAATTTCGATTGATTTTAAACTGAACTGGGAACCCATTGGAGTAGATGTTAAGCCTTTTTGTTGCATGGGAGTCTACGATTCTAAGTCAGCATCTGTTTCCCATGAGACTGTCAAGCAAAGGATCAATCTGTGCGTGTGCAGGGCACCTCCAGCTTGCTTCCTGGCCACAACCACAGGCAGGGCAGGCATGGTGGACTGTCCCGGGCATTCCTGCCCCTTTACTTCCAAGGAAGTCCACATCTCTGAAGAAAGCAAGACCCCACCCCACCCCTAACTGGAGCCCAGGAATTGCTAGATCAGCAGATAAAACATTTTTGGCAACTGAGTTTTTTTCAGAACTACACAAATGTTGAGAAAAATCTGTTTACTAAAAGGATGAAGAAAATCCATTTTTCTTTCCTGGACAAAAGATAATCATTGGGTGCACAGATTTTAAATAATGCTTTTCATTTTTGGTACAAAGGGCAGACCTCATGATTCTGTTGCAGCTACTTTAAAAACAAGCCCAGAAACAGTTATGGATGGATTGGTTTGGAAATTGAGGCTTACTTTAAAAATCAGAAAGGAAGCAACTAAGTGGGCTTTTAAAAACAATAGCAGCAAGTCCTAAAAGATCTAAGCAGTCTGTAACTCTAAACCATTGAAGGCTGTCCTGAAGATTCATAATTTCTTTTCCCAAAGAATTATTCTCAATATGCACATTTAACACTGAAATGTAGCTGTATTTCAAGGTAAGCTTAGGAACTTCACCCTCTAAGCACAGACTTCTATGCAGCACATACTTCTATAATCGGTAAACTTAATTCACAAAATTAGCGCATAAAGGTATTAAGTGCATGGGAAGTAGACACAGTTATGTTACACTTAAAATTACTTTTGCATGGCAAAGGAGTTCTGTGTGATTATCTTTTTAAGAAAATGGAAGTCCATGTTACTTCAATTTGGCAGGGCATGAAATAAGTGATAAAACAGCAACTGATAACTTGAGAACCATTTTTGTTTTACTGAGAATACTTTATTTGCTGGTAGAAGTTGCTAAAAATGCACAGAACAAATACCAATAGAAAATGTACTGTATTTGAATCTCCCTATTCTATATAAAATGAACGGTGTACAGCATCTGTTGGAAAAATGGCTGCATGGACATTTCTTATTTTATGCCCCCGTTATAAATAAAAATAAACCTTTTTATTCAAGAGTATATAAAATCTGGGAATCCATATCCATAGAGGGCGTGTGGTTTTGGCAGAGATGCACTGTCAGATCATCTTAGCTTGTCAATATTCTGCTCCTCCATATTTCTGTATTCCACAAGGTCAACCAAATCCAGTGAGCTCCAAAACACTCTTCGGCAATTAAAATGAGCTGCTTACTCGTAGGTTTAATAAAAATGGTTAGCTTTTAAAACATAAAAAGGCAAAATGTTAAAACGGTTTTTAAATTGTACAACAGGAAAATAAAGTTAAAAATATTTTTTTTACTCAATGCTGAGTTTTCATAAAACAGGTGTATAACAGTGTTTATCTTGACAGCTGTTTTAAAAATTTAAAATTTTTTCCTCCTTCCAGAAAAACACGTCTATCTGTATTGGGTAAGTCCAATATTAGGACACAAATGATTTTTCAGGTCAGTCTTTCTGAGGTGATATTCACCAGCATTCCCTTGGGTAAGTTACATGCTCCTCTTCTGTCACTGCACAAGGGGATTGACCTCAATCATTTGATTAAAAAACAAATCAGATCACATCAAAAGTGTTTATTCCCCATACAAGCTATCACAGTATATAGGCCTCTAGCTCTAAATAATAGAGTTCCATATTTGTAAATTTTCTTCAGACTTCAGAACATAGGCATTCCAAATCCCTAGAAAATGAGAAACACAATTATTAACTTCATACAAAAAACAAGGCCCAGAAACCATAAATAAAAAGCAGTAATAATTTAACATTTACTGAGTCGTCTTCTATGATAGCTGCAGAATCGAAGAAATCTGGCCTCAGCTCAGCTCGCTCTCGCCGATTTCTTGATGGGGGCTGGAAAGAGAAGCCAAATTATTTCATTTTATTCCTTAGATACATTAAGACAACAAACTGTGATAATAAGCAGCTGGTATTTCTGATGGTACCATAAATGTACAGAACGGTTAAAGGTCAATTTTGGAAAAAAAAAAAAAATCTGGTTTTACATGGAGCATACATTTTAAAAGAACCTGGTTTTTAATTATCCCTTATACAAGAAAAAAGACTTGCAAATTATGAATCAATCGAATATGTAAATGCCTATAAATTTTTGGGCCTATAAACATAGAACATTTCTCCAATCATAACATAACTATAAAATGATCAAATGCCAGGTGACAAAACTGCACTAAATTCCCCAAGGCAGGTAGATGAAAGGTAGGTTACAGATTGGAGTGACATGATCTCATGGAAAAAAACATAGAAAGCAGAATGTTATGGGCCCCTCAGAATGTGACTTATTTGGAGATAGGGCTTTCAAGAGTTAGGGTAAAAGGTGGTCATGGGTTCTAATCCAATACGATTTGTGTCCTTAGAAGAAGACAGGAAAGACTGTGTAAAGACAAAGGAAGATGGCTATCCACAAGTAATACAGAGAGGTCTCAGAATGAAACCAACCCTCCTGATACCTTGATCTCAGATTTCTAGCCTCCAGAACGGTGAGAAAATAAGCCACCCACTCAGTGGTATTTATGGCAACCCCAGCAAATTAATACAGAGAAAGTAATATGATGAATTCCCATGTTCCCATCACCCAACTTAAAACTCTTGTTTCATTGAGTCATCTCAGTTTTTCTTCTCCATGTAATTTCACCTATAATTACCTTTAATATGTATCTCTAATGGGTGGAAATTTTAAAAAACATAACCACCAAGTATTATTATTCCTGACAAAGTTAATGTCTTAAAATACCTAGTCCATATTCTGCATTATTGGGTCATGTTGGAGTGCAGTATATTGTCAGTATCTGATTTAAAGTAAAAGAGGCCAGTGGTTGAGCATCATCCCATGAACCAAGAGGTCACGGGTTTGATTCTGGTCAAGGCTCGATCCCTAGGAGGGGTCATGCAGGAGGCAGCTAATTGATGATGTCTCTCTCTATCCCTCTCCCTTCCTCTCTAACCAACACCTTCACATAGTTTAACAAAAGAAAAATGTATTGAATTTCCTTACCAGATCAATAACCATGGTGTCTTCAAATTCTTCATTCATATCTTCTAATTGGCTCCGGGATGACATCATCACGTCTTCAAAGATGGGCTCAGCATCTTCCTCCATTAAGCCCCGACTGATAAAGAAAAAGCACAGTCGGAAAGCTGTTCTGAATCACGGACTTCAGAGTGAGTCCTGGCTCTTTCTTACATTAGGTCTCCTAACCAATGAAAGCACACTTTCCAATTACAACCTAGAGACTGCACAAATTATGATATTGAACTCTAATTAAAGATCATTCAGTTCACTCAAAATTTCATCTCAACTCATTAGAAGTACAATTTAAATGCAATAACAGTAATAGTAGTTAAGATTTACTTAGCTATGTATCCATTCCCACAAAACTTTAAGTAGTTGGTATTCCTATTATCCCAAATTTACAAATGAGGAACCTGAGCACAGAGGTTTTAGAGCTTGCCCAAAGCCACATAGCTGGCAAGGAGCAGCACAGAATTGAAACAATGAACAGCTCAAGGGCCCAAGGCGTCCATTCCTGTCCTATGCTGCATGGCAGATCCTGAATTATGATTTTAACTCCTAAGACCAAACATCAGAGGATCCCAAGTCATTCCACAAAATGACCAGCATCACAGTCTTGTTCTTGTGATACTGGATGTGTCACTTACACGGCATGCCTCACTCCAGTTCTCACTTTCATGTAGTTCATTCCTGTTCTGTCCTTCCGATTTAAGTCTTCTAATTTTGGCTGGCCTAACCAAGAGATCTGCATCTGAGGACTAAGAGACAGCACTATTATTCATTTTGTGGCAGAAGATAATAGAATTAGCTAATAAGTCTGATGTTAAGAAGGCTGTAGTTGGCTGGCCTAATCCCCATGTAGGGCCAAATAGAGAAAAACTTTCTCCTCCCCTATAGGTGCTTAAATTATCAGCTTCATTCCCCAAATCCCTACCAAATGAATGCATCTTAGATCCCTGTATTCAGCTGCTGTCATACGCATAAGTGTTCCTAGCTGGGCAGCCAGTCCCCTAAGGGACAGAAATGATGCTGGCCTGGTACCTCAGAACCCTCCAGAGTTGAAAAGGAAGGGTATAATAGTTTTTTCTGTCCTTCTGAGATGTGGAGTTAGATGCATGCTGGGCCAAATTCTGCACCTGTACTCAATACTTGTATTAGCACATGAACACTTGCAATAAACATGCCTCATGGGACTTTTACGGGATGTAAACTTTAATGATTTTTAGTAGATAAAATCTGTCGCATGAAGTTCTTTCTCAGCAGCTTTCTTTACATAATTGTATGGGGCTACCACTTTGATAAAACCTGTAAACCTATAGCAGGGAAAAGAAGGCAGACCATAGCCAAGAAGAACTGACAAATGGTAAGGTCAGGGAAGCAAGGTGGGAAGCTGGTCATATAGCAAAACCACCTTCTAAGAATGTCCAGTTATGCAGTGGCTGACAATTATCCTTTCAGCTTTAAAGAAAACCCTCAGAGGAAAGATGTCTTATGAAAAAACCAGGATCTGGGTACTCTAACACTGCCAATTTCCATTTCCAACCAGCTAAATTTCTTGAGTTCGAGTGAGAATTCTCTTTCTTATCCATCAGAGTAAGTCACCCCAGGATGAATAGAAACACAAATGAAGAGCTAAGAAAATTTCAAAGTTGGATGGAAAACAACATAGAAAAAGTTGTGTGTGTGTGTGTGTTTTTTTTAATAGTAAAATTCATGCAATCACATTTTTCAGAGCCCTGGCACTAGAAAACATTTTAATTGCTACTATGGAAAAAGGTAAGATCTTTATTTTCTCTTAGCAAAAGGACAACTAATTCTACCACTTCTCCAAATTTATCTAACATCTTAATTCTTAATCCAAAACCATTAAAAATGTTAAGCTTAAACAAGGTAAGTACTATTAATCAAATGGATAAAAGTAGAACAGCCTACTGATTTGATGTTCAGACTAGTATAAGCTCTTTTGCCAAGAAAGTAACCTGCATGTCTTCTGGACAAGACCCTCAGAAGAAACAGACCTGCCCAACGAATGTGCAAACTCTAACTGAAAGTAGCATCTAGTGACGCATCATGCATTTAAAAGTTTCCGGACTTTGAGTAACTTATCTTTTCATGTAAATTATTTATCCTTTACTTGTGGTTTTGTTTTCCCAGAAACTGACCTGTAAATGGCCTGATGAATGAAAAGATTTTCTTAATTTCTTTAACAGTTACAGGTTTTATGTCAAGAAAACGAACTTTTACTACTTACTTGTGTAAGAAGTCGGGTTCAGAACCATGTTCAGACTCAGGCTCCTGAATCTGCTCTCCCAGGGGCCGGCTGTTCTCCCGCAGGACAGTGGAAGTGAGCTGTGGTGCTGGCAGAGGTCCAGGAGTCTGAATCATGGTGTCAGTCCTATTTAGCCATGTATTATCCAGGCTCTCATCTGTAAAATTCCAGTTAAGAATGTCCTGGGTGAAGTGAACTCTGGTAGAAGTTATAGCACAGACTTGAACATGGCTCTGGAGGTAGATTGCCTAGTTTGAATCTCAGTTATACTACTCACTGTGTGACTTTGTATAAGTTGTTAAACTTCCACAAATTCAGGTTTCTCATATACAAAATGGGCATGCTTGGTAAAGACTTAATGAAATAATAACTTCAGGAAGAACCCACTTTTCTTGAAGAGATCCTCCTACTCTTAAATATTCTGCACTGGGAACACTTCTTGCAAAGCTTTCTCATCGTTACACCAAACAGATGAAACTCTGCTTCCTAAAGGTATTTGGCATGTAACCTTAGTCACCTGGTAAGTTTCAAATTGACAAAACAAGTTTTCTTTTTCGCAATTTAACAATTACCAAATTAAGGTTATCTGGTCTATATATATGTTTCTCTTAGTCCTAAAGATAATCATACTGACAGCTCCATTATTTAAATTCTCTATGCCTTAGTTTCTTCTGTGTAAAATCTGGATAATAGTGTTGAACTCAAAGTTGATTTATAAAAAAAATTTATACAGTATTTACTATGTGCCAGAGACTTACCTAAGTGCTTTACAAATATTAGTCAAATGAATGATTAAGTGATGTAACCTATATAAAACACATTCCTGGTACATAGCAAGGATTTGATGTATGTTGATTTATATGAATAGTACATCTATGAAAAGCTATGAATAGGGAAAAATGTATTTTATATCTATACATCTATCTACCTACCTATCTAGATATGGCTGCTCTAGACATTTTCAAAAGGAAGTGACTGGAGTAATCTTTAACCCTTTTCGGTCCAACCTTGAGGCTGACTCGACAGACCACGCGCTAGGAGCAGGTCCAACGTCGAGCAATAAGAACATTAAAAAGTTCAACATTCAATCCCGTCAGTTAATTTGGACCAGAGTGTTTGAATTCCAAAAATAACATTGGACCGCAAAGGGTTAAAGAAAAGTTCAGGATCCTACAGTATAAAGCAGAGTTTTGTACTTTCATTCACTGGACCCCAAAGATTTTAAGTCCCATAGCTGAACCTTGAAAGGAAATCTTAAACTTTAATTAAGATACAGCCAGCCTAGTTTACTGACTGATGCTAGATAAGAGGCCTTACTATATGATGATGACAGCAGCTAACATTTATTGAAGACCTATGTGCCATGCACTGAGCTAAATACGTATGTGTACTATTTTATTTGGAGTACCTCATTTCATATTCACAATAGCTAACAGGATAGGTACTCTGATCATCCTTCATTTGATTGGTGATTGGGGTTTAGAGAGGTTAAGTAACATGCTAAAAGGTCACATAGCTAAAAAATGAGAAAGCCAGGTTTGAATTCTAGAACTCTAATTTTAGAGTTTGGACTTTTCATCACTAGTCAGTACTGCCTCCCCAATGATGAAAGTTTATTAAATTCTAATTTTGCCACAGATTTTAACAAAATCTTTGATGAATCACTATTTTTTAGGCAGCAGAGGTTATCAGCGGTTCTCAACCTGTGGGTGGTAACCCCTTTGGCGGTCAAACGAACCTTTCACAGGGGTCGCCTAAGACCATCCTGCATATCAGATATTTACATTACGATTCATAACAGTAGCAACATTACAGTTATGAAGTAGCAACGAAAATAATTTTATGGTTGGGTCACAACATGAGGAACTGTATTTAAAGGGCCAGAAGGTTGAGAACCACTGGGTTAGATGCTTAAAGGTATATAGAAAATTTCAAGAATATAGGATTCAGATCACGGTCCTCCTTTCTTGGTTTGGAGAAAATTTCCTAGAATCTTTATTTGAGGAAATAAGCATTTAACTTTGAATTTTCTCTTAGTTTAACAATAATGCTTTGTTATAATGAAGCAATTTCTTTTTAGTCTTTTGGTTATAAGAATATCAACTATTGCTCACATTTTCATCATAATTCAATGCCCCAATCACCAGTTCATGAGTTTTGTAAAACCAGATTTGACCATCACCATTTTAATATATAAAAATAAATGATCCACCCAAGTGGTAGAAATGAAAAGCTGTTCTGATATATTTAATTTGCTGCAGAGGTCTATCCTTAACTTACCAGAATTTCTCCTATACTAGTATGAATTCTGACAGAATAACAACATTCTCATTGTTATTTTAAGTTTTAATGTATTAGAGGACTCTTGTTTGGGATCAATTTTTAAACTACTGTAACTATGTCCTTTTTTTCTCTGTGCCTACCTTCCTCTGTATCCATTTTTTTCAGCTTCTTTTGTCCCACTCTGTCTATTCCAACTTTTTTGCCTGAATCTCTGTGTATCAAATATACAAGGAAATAATGTGCTCAACAGTATCACCTTGCTTCAGCAGATTTGCTACTTTATATCAGAAAAGTGATTTGCCTCATAGTTTAAAGGCAACTTACCTTCTACTCGTTTCTTATGAAGGGGGGGTCGTCCTTTCTTACTCCTTACTGAGGAGGTTTTGCTGCTGCTACTTCCACTGTTCACAGACATTCTATCATCTTCACCTCCAGTGACTAACGAATTTCTATAGGAGATGAGAGGAAGCCACACATCTTCCCTCCTTTCCATCATTTGCTCCGTAAGGAATTTTTCTAGGTATGAATGACTAGAAACACAACAGAAGAAGCAGGGTCATATTTTCATAACTGGAGGCTCTGAAGAATCCCTAAGGACACACTTTTAACAGTGGTTACCTTTGGAAAGAGAGGGACTGAGAATATAAGGTTTTGCTTCACATATTCCTGGAATACTTTAAACAAGTGAATGTATAACTAAGGGTGTGTGTGTGTTTGTTTATATGTCTGGTCCTTCCCATATTTCTTCCTTTGTTTTAAAATACCAATGTTCAAAAAAATCCTGAGAAGTTTGGCTCAAAAAAGGTTACTTAATTAAAATTTAATATTTTTTCCATCACTGTTTATTCCCTCTGTGCCTTCTTCCACTTTCCTTAGCCCCACAATCACCACACTGTTGCTCATGTCCATGAGTTCTATTTTTTGAGGGGAAAAAACCCACACTCACAAACACACACTGAATTTTCTTTTAAATGTTCAAACTAAGGCAGGAGTTCTGGAATGGTGGAGTGAGGAGAAAACCCACACTCACAAACACACACTGAATTTTCTTTTAAATGTTCAAACTAAGGCAGGAGTTCTGGAATGGTGGAGTGAGGAGCTTTGCATACACATGCTTTCCCCAGCAAAAGCACCTTTTAACTGGTGAAAATGATAAAAGATAATCATTTAAGTTCATTAGAAATTGTCCTAAGGGCACATAGCAAATGGAAGACACATTTAAGAAAATCTACTAAATCTCAGTTTTACTAACTCTACTAACTCTCAGTGAGAGTTGGCAGCATTTGAACCGCATCCTGCACTAGTCCCTTGCCCCTCTCCTCCACCACAGCTCTGTGTTACTGGAGCTTCTTACACGGGTAAGAAGATGGGGCTTCCTTTCTCTCTGTTTAGAGCTGCCCTGGAACAAGCAGGCCATCCATTTGTTGTAGAAGCTGTGGTCTGGACAGCAGCTAGGAGCAAATGACCCCACCTCTACCCTACAAAAAGCCAACTCCAGTCCACTCTACTCATCCTGTTCCGCCTAAGGGTGGAAGAGAAAAAACAAAAAATCCTGAGAAACACACGTAAAGTTCACAGTCCAGAGGCAAAGCTCACTAAAAGGCTGAGACCTAACCATAAGACTACAGAATGCTTCCCCTCCCCCCAACATCTCATTACCGCATTACTAAATGCCCATTTACAGCAGTTCACTTTACCCAGTACATTATGTCCAGCTATCAAGAACAAATTATAAGACATACCAAAAGTTAAAAAACACAATTGGAAGAAGCGGAGCAAGATCAGAACCAGACAGGGCAAAAAGGCTATAATTTTCAGGCTGGGAATAAACAACTAAGATTCATATGCTAAGGGCTCTAATGAAAAAAGGATAAGGAGAGACTATCTGAGCTAGAGGATATCTCAACAGAATCCTTAAAAACTAAAAAGCGAAGAACAAAGATAACTACCCACCCCCCAAATATCCTAGGGCTGTAGTACAACTGTGAAACATAACGTATGCATAATGGCAATATCATAAGGAGAAGAGAGAAAGGAGGAACAGAAGACATATTTGAAATAGTGACAAAATAATAGACATCAATCCATAGTCCTGGCCCATGAGTCAACCAGTAAATGCGTAAGTGGAACAACAAATCAATGTCTGTCTCTCTAAAAAAGGTAGCAAACCACAGATCCAGGAAACTCAATCCCAAGCAGGAAAAATACCAAAAGAACTACATCTAGACATAACATTTTCAAACTACAGAAAATTAAAGAAAAAGCCAGCGGGAAAAAAGTACCTTAGCTACAGAAAAACAAAAATAAAAATTATATTCAATCTCTCCTCAGAAACCATGCAAGCAAGAGTGAAATATTTAAAATGTTAAGAGAAAAAACCCACCAGCCTAAAGTCTGTCTTGCAAAATTATTCTTCAAAAGTGAAGGGGAAATAAAGACTTTCTCAACAAAAATTGACTCTGTTGCCAATAGATTTGCTTTGCAAGAAATGTTAAAAGATGCTCTTTACTAGAGAAGGAAAATAATATAGGTCAGAAACTTGGATCTACAAGAAGGAGGAAGAAATGAAGGTACAATAAAAACTTATTTTCTGCCCCGGCCTGTGTGGCTACAGCTTAGGCCTATGCCAGAAGGGTTGCGGGTTCTATCCTAGGCCCTATCCCAGGCTCAGTCTGGGCGCATGCAGGAGGCTACCAATTTATGTCTCTCTCTCCCCTCTCCCCGGCCCCTTCTCCCTCCCTCTCACTCTCTAAAAATCAATGGAAAAATGTCCTCAGCCCTAGCCGGTTCAGCTCAGTGGATAGTGTCAGCCTGAGGACTGAAGGGTCCTGGGTTCGATTCTGATTAAGGGCACATGCCCAGGTTGTGGGCTCGGTCCCCAGTAGGAGGCATGTAGGAGGCAGCCAATCAATGATTCTCTTTCATCATTGATGTTTCTATCTGTCTCTCTGAGATCACTTAAATAAATAAATAAATAAATACACATATACACACACACACACACACACATACATACACACAAAGAAAAAATATCCTCAGGTGAGGATTAGCCAAAAAACAAAAAACTTACTTATTCTTAATCTAACAAATACTAGTAAGTTTGTTCAAAATAATACCAACCATGTGTTTAATTATGTTATGTTGTATACAAATGAAATGAATGAGAGCAATGATCCAAGGGATGGGAGGGATGAACTGTATTATTTTCATACTATCTGTGAAGTAGACTTAGATTAGCTATAAATGTATATTGCAAACTCTAGGGCAACCACTTAGAAAGTATCAATATGCTAAGAAAGGAGAGTAAATAGAATCATAAAATGTTCAAATAAAACCACAAAAGACAGAAAAAAAAAGAGTGGAAGAACAAACAAAAAACAACAGGAGCAAAGAACAAGGGAAACAACAATAGTAAGGAATATGGTAGAAGTTAATCCAATTATATGAATATCAATGGTCTAAATGCACCAAGTAAAAGACACATTGTCAGAGTGGATCAAAGGACAAGACCCAAATATAGGTTGTCTACAGAAACTCACTTTAAACAGAGAAACATCACTTGACCGAAGTGGCTCAGTGGTTGAGCATCGACCTATGAACCAGGAGGTCACTGTTTGATTCCTGGTCAGAGCACATGCCCAGGTTGCTTGATCCCCAGTGGGGTGTACAGGGGGCAGCCAACCAATGATTCATCATTGATGTTTCTATCTCTCTCTCCCTTTCCCTCTGAAATCAATAAAAATATTTTTAAAATAAAAACATATTTGATTAAAAGTATAGATGGAGAAAGATAACATGCTAATACTAATCTAAAGAAAACAGGAGTAGCTATATTAATTTCAGAGCAGACTTCACAGCAAGGAAAAGTTATCAGGAGTAAAGAAGGGCACTACATACAGATAAAAGGATCAATTCTCCAAGAAGACATAATCCTCCTCGTGTTTGTGCCTAATAACAGAATATCAAACTATGAGGGAAAGAATTAATAGAATTGCAAAGAGGAATAGATGGATCTACTATCAGAATTGGAGAGTTCAACACCCCTTATTAGACATGGACAGATTCAGCAGGCAGAAAATCAGTAAGGACATAGTTAGACTCAACTACACCATCAATTACCTCCACATACTTGATATTTATAGACTACTTCATCCAACATTAACAGAATACACATTATCCTCATGCTCACCTGGACTATTCATCAAAATATATCACATTGTGGGCCATAAAACACACTTTAACAAATTTAGAAGTATAGAAATCATACAATGTCTGCTCTCAGACCACAATGGAATTAAACTGAAAACCAACATTAGAAAGATAGCTGGATAAATCCCAAAATATGTAGAGATTAAGTAACACACTTCTAAATAACACATAGGTCAAAGCAATCATAAGGAATTTTAAAATATTTTGAAATAAAAAGAAAATGCAACTTAACCAAATTTGTGAGATGTAGTGAAAGCAGTATTTAGAGGTAAATTTATAGCACTGAATGTACACATTAGAAAAAAGAGATCTAAAATAGGTTTCCACCGTAGGAAACTAAAAATAAAGTCAAATTAAATCCAATATGGGAGAAAAGAACAAAAATGAGAGATGAATCAGAGAAAATTGGCAAAATCAAAAGCTTAGTCCCTTGAAAATTAATAAGCCTCTAGCTAAGAAAGAGAGGACCCAAATTACTAATAACAGAAATGAAAGAGAATATATCACTACACAGAATCTATGGACATTAAAAGGAAAATAAAGGAATACTGTAAACAACTCTATGCCCACAACTTTGACAATCTAGATGAAAGAGATCAATTCCTTGAAACACACAATTTGCCAAAACTGACGCAAGAAATAGACAATCTGAGTAGGCCTACATCCATTAATAGATTCAATAATTAATAATTCTCCAAAACAGAAAACACAAGGCTCAACTAGTTCCACTGGTGAATTCAACCAAAATATTTAAGGAAGAAAATATACCTAATTCCCTACAATCTCTTTTGGAGGATAGAGAGAGAATACTTTTTAACTCACTTTATGAGGCTAGCATTACCCTAATACCAAAATCAGACAAAGATGTCACAAGAAAACTAGAGATTAATATCTTCATGAACATAAATGCAAAAATCCTCAATAAAATATTAGTAAGTAGAATCCAACAATGTACTGAAAAAATTATATACATATTATAGAAATGTACACCTGAAACCTATCTAATTTTATTAACCAATGTCACTCCAATAAATTAAGTAAAAAATAAAGATGGTTTAAGCAAAGTCCTAATGTACAACTAATTTTTTTTATATACATCATGACCAAGTGGGATGTAACCCAGGTATACAAGGCTAGTTCAACATTCTAAAATTAATGCAATCTGTCACGTCAATAGGATAAAAAAAAAATCAAATGATCGTACCAATACATATAGAAAAGGCATTTGACAAAACACCCATTCATGACAGAAACTGTCAGTAAATAAACAAGGAACAGAGGGAAATGTCCTCAACCTGATAATGAACATTTATAAAAAAAAAAACTGTAGCCCTGACTGGTTTGGCTCAGTGGGTAGAGCGTCCGCCTGCGGACTGAAAGGTCCCAGGTTCGATTCTGGTCAAAGGCATGTACCTTCGTTGCGGGCACATCCCCAGTAGGGGTGTTTCTGACTCTCTATCTCTCTCCCTTCCTCTCTGTAAGAAATCAATAAAATATATATTTTTTAAAAAACTATAAGTAACATTACACTTAATGCGGAGAAACTTGGAACTTTCCTACTAAATCAGTATAAGGCAGGAATGTCCCCTCTTGCCACTCCCCTTTTCAACATTGTACTGGAAATTCTAGTTAATGCAATAAGACAAGATAAAGAAATATAAAGTATAATAGTCTGGAAAGGCAGAAATCAAACTATCCTTGATCACAGATTACATGATGAAAACCCTATATGGAAAATCCTAAAGAACTGACAAATTGCTGGAACTAATAAACAAGGTCGCAGGATACAAATTTAATATACAAAAGTCAATTGCTTTCATCTATATTAGCAATGAACAAGTGGAATTTGAAATTAAAAACACAATAAACATTTAAAATTAAATGATATCATGATAAAAGCCACTTCCCCCACAATGTGGAACTTACACAGTCTTTTTGTCCTGTCGAAGAAGTTTAGAAGAAAATTCACTTAGTACTTCCAGGAAAGCCAGATTAGGAGGTGGATACTCTTGTCCTTTCTGATTTTGGTATTTAAAGGCAAATTCTATGCCATCCCTAAAATAAAAGAAAATATCTAGTTTTTCCAGATAGCTAGTGTAGTTCTCTCAATGGGATAGAGTTTTAAAAACAGTTGGGAAGGCTGCAAAATCATCACTAAAGATAGTAAAATCTCGTAAGTTCAATGATAAAATGTTACCCATGTGAGATATTTGCATAATATTAAACTTTATTTTTTTTTACAGTAAAAAAACTATAAATTGTGAAAATTAAAAGCGCCCTAGCCAATTTGGCTCAGTGGATAGAGCTTTGGTTTGTGGACTGAAGGGTCTCAGGTTCGATTCAGGTCAAGGGCACATGCCCAGTTGTGGGGTCAATCCCCAGTAGGGGGCATTCAGGAGGCAGCCGATCAATGATTCTCTCTCATCATTGATGTTTCTATCTTTTTCTCCCTCTCTCTTCCTCTCTGAAATCAATAAAAATATATATTAAAAAAATTTAAAAGCCACAAAGTTAATTCCTATGTGTATTTTTAGGGGTAACAGAATACCATGGAAAGATAGTAAAAAAATTTGTTTATTAGAGTTGGTTGTGGTACCAGGCAGCTCTGAGTTTTTGCAAAGTAAAGTTTTGTCATTCAGTTTTCAGTTATGAATTGAGGCTGATCAAATCAGTACTACACAGTGTGTTTAAACCCATGTTCCCACAACATTTTCTCACTGGTAGACCAGATAAATATATTTTGTTAAACTTTACTTTCTATACTTCATAAGATGAAAAATGGGTAGTTTTAGTTTTTTTTCCAAATTAAAAATGGCCTCCTAGTTGAGAATGATGACACCAGACAATCTCTAAAGTTTTTATAACTTAAAAAACCTGTTCATTTGTCACTTTAAAAATGGGTCAAGTAACAGCTATCTTAGTTAAATTCCAGTAAACCAGAATCTGTATAATAGAATGTTACAGATTATTTAGGTCACTCACTTGTGAAGCGTGGCAACTGCTTCTCGTGTCTTGATTTGGTCCAGTCCAAATGTAAGGGCAAAGCGACGTGCCAATTCTTTAATGCCACTGACATGGGCAGATGTCCTATCTAGATTGGGACCTTGCTCTTGAACAAGTTCATTAAACAACTGGTAGAAAGAAAAAAGGAAGAAACATACAGTTAAAAAGTATTTATTTATTGTATTTATTGTTAGAATAGGTAATATAATTTAAAAATATTTCAGAGGCATATGGTAAAATATTTAAGTATAGTCATACTGTTCTCCTTTCCTAAGTCATCTACTATTAACTAGTTTCTTAAGATCATTTTCATGTTAGTTATGTGATTAAATGAAACAGGAATTTATTTCTTTTGAACAAAAAAGTGGGTTGGGAAAATGAAATGTTTATATACTCTACATATTCATAAACATCTATATGTTCTTTTTGTTGTCATTTTCACAGGAATGACAATGTATAAAATAAAGGTTGAGAACTTTGTTTTTTCACTTATATATCTTAGACAAGAACATTGTGCAAAAGACCACTTGTATATATGGGGCTATTCCTCCCCCCCCCCCCCCCCCCCCGCCAATAACAAAATATACAGAAGAGTTCTTAAGCGGGGTGGAGGGCTTTTATAAATTACATATACATTACATATATGTGTCAAAATAACAACAAAAACAAAACCTCAGAGCACTAACGATCACACTCCCTTTCACCTCCTCAGCAGTTTTGCTCCTGTGCTTATTTGCTTTTCCTTCCTGCATCATTAACTCTTCCCTCTACTAGATGCATGCTCTATCTTCACTTTAAAGTTTACATTTAAAATAATACAGCCCTGGCCAGTGTGGCTCTGCTGGTTGGAGTGAGGATAAAAGTAAATAAATAAAATAAATACAAAGAATATATTTCATTGTATAAAATTCAAAGAACATCGAAGTAAAAATTTCACTCCCTCCCTTTCTCCCACTAAATATCATTCTTCTCTCCAAAGGTAATCAGTGTTCAAGTTCAGAAGTTTTCTAGGCCAGTTTAGAAATATTGATATATTTCATATACAAAGTTTCTATTTTTACATAAATGGCTCCATACTACATATTTTGTCCTAAAACTTGTTATTTTTCATTTAATGTTTTGTCTTAAAAATCTTTTAGCTACTTGAGATAATCAGTTTATTTAACCATTCCTCTATTGATGGACACTGAGACTATTACCAATTTTTCCATATTACAGAAACTGCTGCAATGAAACATCTTTTACATATATATCTTGTGCACACCTGCATGTAACTATGTAGATACCTAATAACAAAACACTGATTTTAAAAAGAATATACATCTTGAATTTTGAAATATACTATAAAATTATATTACAAGAAGACAAGAGCAATTTCTTTCATAAGGGATCTTTTTTTCCTCATCTTTTTCAATTATAGGTATTATTAATCATTTCAATTCATGCCAATCTGATCAGGTGTGATAAATTACTCATTTTACTTTGTATTTCACAAATGATTAATGAAGTAATGCCTCTTTTTATATGTTTATTGGTTTTTAAGATTTCCTCTTCTGAAAAGTGGCTTTTCATATCCTTTGCTCACTATCCTAGGGGGTGTATTTATCTTTCTTACTGATTGTAACGTATGATTAAAAATACTTGCGCCCAATCTTATTTGTTTATTAACTTTGTTCATAGTGCTGGTTGATGATTAATCTATTTAAAATTATACATATCATCAATCTTTACTTTGTGGCTTCTTTCTTCAGTAAGGACTTCTCCACTCAAGGATATAAAAATATCCTCTTTCATTTTCTTATAAACTTTTAATTTTTAACATTTATATAATAATCCAACTAGAAGTTATTTTGGGTACATATTAGGTAGGGCTATAAATAACTATTTCCCCAAAGATATATTCAATTGCCCCATTAGCATTTAATGAAAAGGCCCAATCCTTTCCCCACTGATTTGAAATGAGACCTTCATATCATAGACTAAATATATACACACATATCTATGCCTCTCCCCCCAATCTCTATACTAATTTACTAGGCAATTATTAGGAATCTTACTTATACAATAATATATGTGACATATTTCTTTTTAATGATTACTTTTTAAATATCCAATTTGGCATTTCATCTGGTTTAACAGTAGATCACCTAATGATTTCATCTATTTGAAATATTGGATTATCTTCCAAAAGAAAAGACATGTAACACATGTCTTTGTACCAGAAAATATACATAGTAATATACTGATATAATGACTCAATTTAAATGAGGTAAGATACCTAGCACATACGAAATGCAAGGAAGTGCTCAATATATTAATTCCACTTCTTATCTCTTTCCTTTCAAATTTCTTACCTGCTGCAAACTGAGAATGAGAGTCTTGGCACATTGAATTTTATCAATCTGCCTGGTTTTACTCAGTGTTTCCTTAATAATATCACCATAGTCATTGTAATACTGTGAAGAAAAGAAAGAAATCATTGTTTTAAAATTATTGAAATTTCACAAGACATAGAATGGGTTGGTGAAAAAAAATAGGTGAGTACAGAGGTATTTAATTTCTTAATCATAAACACAATGAGAATTTAAAGATTTTGTCTCAAGTTAAAGGAATATACATTTGATATTTAAGATTGTGAAATCCTACTACTAATAAAACTAAAAAGTTGATAATTCCAAGAGAAGAGAAGTCATATAGGGTAAACAGAATTCCTCATTCTTTTAACATAGACTCAAAAGACACTATTAAAAGGTGACAAATTGAGGAATAGACTTTGGTAGAAACTTCCTTAAGAACTAAAACGAAAACAGTTAAAATTGCTTACCTTGGGGAAGTGGGCCTAAATAAGGGGGAAAGGTAGAGTAGGTAACAAACTTAACTTTTCATTTAATACTCTATGTACTAGCTTATTTATCTCCCTAACATGTCTATATTTTATTATTATAATATAAACAGTAAAAACATTTGATTTTCAACAGTGATTGAGAAAAATTTAATTTCTTTTTTTTTTTTTAATATATTTTATTGATTTTTTACAGAGAGGAAGGGAGAGAGATAGAGAGTTAGAAACATCGATGGGAGAGAAACATCGATCAGCCGCCTCCTGCACATCTCCTACTGGGGATGTGCCCGCAACCCAGGTACATGCCCTTGACCGGAATCGAACCTGGGACCCTTCAGTCCGCAGGCCGACGCTCTATCCACTGAGCCAAACCGGTTTTGGCTTAATTTCTTTATAATTCAGTTTTTTTTGATACAGAATGTAAAAAAAATTTCCCTTCTAGTAAAAAATTAGGAAAAGTTTTATTTGAAACCATTAATCTGAATTTTATTTCCAAGCTAAAACTTAAACCCTAAACCTATGTGAAGAAGTGATTATATTAGCCTACCATGATATGAGGTGCAAAGAAGGGAAAATAATTCATAAGAATCATCCTCTAGCCCTAACCGGTTTGGCTCAGTGGATAGAGTGCTGGCCTGCGGACTCAAGGGTCCCAGGTTCGATTCCGGTCAAGGGCATGTACCTTGGTTGCGGGCACATCCCCAGTGGGGAGTGTGCAGGAGGCAGCTGATCGATGTTTCTCTCTCATCGATGTTTCTAACTCTCTATCCCTTTCCCTTCCTCTCTGTAAAAAAATCAATAAAATATATTAAAAAAAAAAAAAAGAATCATCCTCTAAGTGCAATTAAAAACGATCTCAATGTAGGAGAAAAAAGAGAAAGATATACTGAAATACTAAAGTGGGTCAACGAACAGATTGCTAATAAATTCAGATTTTTAATGACTACAGAGACGAGTGGGGCAAAACGCCACATAACCAGGGATATAAAACAAAGGGTTATTAACAAATAGTTATTAGATTACTCACAAAAAGATTAAAGCCTATAATTATCAGAGGTGTGCAAAATTTTGTAAGGATTTTAAAAGGTTTGGAAAAGACTCACTTCTTGACACCAATGCAATATTGTTAAGTACTGACAAGGAATAACCATGGTAAGCTCATATTCATTCATCCAAACCCTGCCTAGACATTAGTTTAGGAAGCCTTCTCTGATTCCTCTCACATAAGTCTGTCTCTATATCCTATGCTTGCTTTAAAATTTGTACATCTGTCACTACAATAATTATGCTGAAGTTTTATGGAAGGAGCTAAGTCTTGAAGCTAAACAAACCTAAAATGAAATCCCAATTTTTGCTACTTTAATGATTGTCTGATCTTGGAAAGCTACTCAACCCAACCCTTAACTTCCTTATTTGTAAATGATTTGATTTTCTACCTCATAGGGTTACTGTAATCAACAAAAATAATGTAAAAGCCTTAGAACAGTGTCTCAAATATAAATAGCACACACACACAAAAAATAGGCAACCAAAAAACAAAACCTCAAGCAAAAAACAAAACAAACAAAAACATAGGCAACTATTCATTAACTTTATGTTTACATTTTAGTTTCTCTATTAATCTACTAGAGGCCCGATGCATGAAATTCGTGCAAGAGTAGGCCTTCCTTCCTCCAGCTGCCGGCACCGGCTTCCCTCTGGCACCTGGGACCTGGGCTTCCCTCTGGCCGCTGCAGGCACCCAGGACCTGGGCTTCCCTTGTAGCCCTGGCTTTGTCTGGAAGGTCATCTGGAAGGATGTCAGGCCTAATTAGCATATTATGCTTTTAATATTATAGTAGAGGCGGTGTTGGTGGTGGGGAATCCCCTCAGCCCAGCCTGCACCCTGTCCAATCCAGGACCCCTTGGGGGATGTCCGACTGCTGGTTTAGGCCCGATCCCTAGGATCGGGATCCGGCAGTCAGACATCCCTCTCACAATCTGGGATCATTGGCTCTTAACTGCTCACCTGCCTGCGGGCCTGGTCGCCCCATGCAGCCTGCTGCTTAGTCGTTTGATCGCCTCTCACTAACCTCCCTGCTGGCCTGGTCGCCCCCAACTGCCCCCCCGTGGGTCTGGTCGCCCCACACAGCCTGCTGCTCAGTCGTTTGGTCGCTCCTCACTAACCCCCCGCCAGCCTAGTTGCCCCACACAGCCTGTTTGGTTGTCCGTTCAGTTGCGATGGTCGCTTAGGCTTTTATTATTATAGATATAAGCAGAAATCATGTCTTTTTAAAATCTCTGACCACCTGATTAGGTCCTGATTTTCGGCACAAAAAAGAACCCCCCAAAACAAAACAAAACTGGCTACTTGCACAGTGCTCGTCACATTTCAGTGTTGACAAAATATGATCAATTAGTTACAACATCATAACTATAACTGGATTATACCTAAACATGGATAAAGACACAATGGATCTATGGCATACAATATTCTGATCACGGGAAAAGTAAAACCGTGTTTCTGACATACGAATAAGGCCACCCACAACCACAAGGTGTTCTCTCTTATCTGTGCCTGTCAGACTACGTTATAAAGATTTCTGAGCACTGCTTTTTTAGAGGATTAAGAGCAAAATGGAGCTTTTGGAAAGAAGAGCAGCCAGGAAGGTAAGTACCAACCAAAATTGTCATAAGAAAAATTGATCAAAACACTTCAGTATCTCTTTACTTCCCTAGGGGAAAAACCCAAACTTCTCATACAGCATATTGGGCCTAACTTGTCACTTTCTTTTTTCAAAATTTAATTTATTGAGTTTTTACAGAGAGAGAGGAAAGGGGAGGGAGAAAAAGAGAAAGGGTAGTTGAGGGAGGAAGGGAGAGAGGAACATTGGTTTGTTGTTCCACTTTCTTATGCATTCATTGGTTGATTCTTGTAGTGCCCTGATGGGGGATTGAACTTTCAACCTTGGCATAGAACAGTGATGGCGAACCTATGACATGTGTGTCAGAGGTGACATGAGAACTCATTTTTTTGGTTGATTTTTCTTTGTTAAATGGCATTTAAATATATAAAATATCAAAAATATAAATCTTTGTTTTACTATGGTTGCAAATATCAAAAAATTTCTATATGTGACACGGCACCAGAGTTAAGTTAGGGTTTTTCAAAATGCTGACACGTCGAGCTCAAAAGGTTCGCCATCAATGGCATAGAAGGATGACACTCTAACCAACTGAGCTACCCAGCGAGGGCTCTGTCACTTTTAAAAAATCTTATCTCTGCCTCTGTTTTCATAAGCAATCTATGTATCAAATTACTTGCATTTTCCCCAAACAATTCATATTCCTCTGTGATGTCCATGAAGTTCAGTCTACAAGTCCTCCCACTACTTCTTTGCTTGACTAATTTATGCTTAACTGTCTCAGATGTAGTTCAGAAGTCACTTTTAAGCAGTTTTCATTAACCCTCATATTTTACTCTTTTTTTTAAATATACTTTTTATGATTTCAGAGAGGAAGGGAGAGGAAGCGAGTGATAAAAACATCAATGATGAGAGAGAATCATTATCCAGCCCACATCTTGGACATGTGCACTGACCAGCAATCCAACCATGACCTCCTGGTCATAGGTTGACACCAACCATTGAGCAACACTGACCAGGTAATGCTCACATTTCTCAAGAGTTGGGTATCTGTTTTAAGGCTACCCTACATATACTTCTGTATAATGCAATTATTTAATTACTTGACTCTATCCAGCTTTAGACTGGAATTAAAGCAGAGATTAAAAAATCTTCGTAACTTTAGCTCTGGCAAGCAACATGGTACACAGTTGGCATACTTATAAAAATGTCTGAAGAGATGTCATAAGCTTTCTGCCATGTTGGACAAGAGAATACAAAGCCACCCTCCTGGCTGGGTAGCAAAGTTGGTTAGAAGAGCATCGTCCCAATATACCAAGCTTTGGGGTCTGATCCCCAATCAGAGCACATACAAGGATCAACCAATGAATGCATGACTAAGTGGAACAACAGATCAATGTTTTTCCCTCTCTCTGTACCCCCCTAAAAATAAATAAAATCTATACATATAAAAGCCTAAGCAACCAAAAGACTGAATGACCAGTCACTATGACACACACACACCATTGGGGGCAGACGCTTAACGCACAAGCTGCCCGCTGGTGGTCAGTGTGCTCCTACAGCCAACCTCCCATGGCCAGCCAACCTCCCATGGTCCCTCCCTGTGGCTGGCTGGCCCCAATTGCCTATGCATGAATTCGTGCATCGAGCCTCTAGTCCAGGGGTGGGCAACCCCTGGCACGTGTGCCAAACATGGCACGCCAGTAACTTTTGCTGGCACGCAAAACCCTCTCTTATAATTTTCCACTTACAATTTTTTTCTTCATATTGACTTTTTATTTTTCACATAAATTCAGTGTAGGTGCATCTTAGATAAATAATTTTACATAACAAGTTATCTTAAAGACCATAGACAAGGATTAACGAGAGAGGGGAAGAGCAATTTCTATGCCTCTGCCTTAACTCTCCCTGCCTTCCTAGATCTGACTAGTGTTTTGGTTTCATCCACATACGCTTGTGAATCTTTGCTCTCAGTGATGCATTTTGTTAAATCTCATAATAGGAGTAGCCTGACAGATGAAAGTAGTAGCTCGTGCATATCTCTGAAGGTCACGAAATATAAACCTGATGTAAATAAAATCTCGGTCATCAGTGATGCAGCAGCAAAAGTCCCACTGATAACATCAAACGGAGTCATAAAGTTTTCTGTCGGACTATCAGTGTACATGTATACATTAAAAAATAAATGTATTTTTCATCATCATATACTGTGTTTTTGTTGCTCAAATGAATTTTATTATTTCTTCAAGGTTCTTCACATATGTACACCTTAAGAGATATCAAGTAGGTGTAACATGTTCTCAAAAAATTAGGGTTGGCATGCAGAAGAATTTTGAGTCAGAGATTTTGCTGGTTTTGGCATGCACTCACAAAAAGATTGCCCACCCCTGCTCTAGTCCTATATAATAAAAGGCTAATATGTAAATCGACTGAATGGCGGAACGACCAGTTGCTATGATGTGCACTGACCACCAGGGGGCAGACGCTCAACGTAGGAGCTTCCCCCTGGTGGTCAGTGCGCTCGAACAGGGTAAGCGCTGCTCAGCCAGAAGCTGGGCTCATGGCTGGTAAGCACAGCTGCAGTGGCAGGAGCCTCTCCCTCCTCCACAGCAGTCAGACATCCCCCAAGGGCTCCCAGACTGCGTAAGTGCGCAGGCCAGGCACCGGGCCTCTAGTAATAAATAAAAATAATAAAAGAGAATACATGGCCTTGGCGGCTCTCTATGGAGCATGCCTGCACCATTTCCCACTCCCATCCACCAGGTGTGTTTTCCTTGCTTCTCTTTTTCTCCTAACCTCTAAGTGCCCTTCTTTTGCCTCTGTAACTTGTTTCCTGAGCCCATTTTTTTCTACAGCTCACTTCTACTTCTGTGGCTTTCTAAATAAACTTTTCCTTATTTAAAAATAAAAAAAGAATATATGGCCTCATGAAAATAAAAACGCATTCTTTCATATAAATGTGAAGAACTCCTACTTTATGGAATTGATATAATGATATAAAATTTATACTTATATAAGAGACAGAAACTTTAGACATATAAGAAATCATCACATATCCTATATAATAAACAGGTAATATGCAAATTGACCATCACTCCAACACACAAGATGGCCACCCCCATGTGGACACAAGATGGCCGGCAGGGGAGGGCAGTTGGGAGGGATCAGGCCTGAAAGGGAGGGCAGTTGGGGGTGATCAGACCTGCAGGGGAGGGCAGTTGGGAGGGACAAGGCCTGAAAGGGAGGGAAGTGGGGGGGGGAATCATGCCTGCAGGGGAGGGCAGTTGTGGGGGACCAGCCTGCAGGGGAGGGCAGTTGGGGGTGACCAGGCTGGCAGGCAGAAGGGGTTAGGGGCAATCAGGCTGGAAGGTAGGCGAGCGGTTGGGAGCCAGCAGTCCTGGATTGTGAGAGGGATGTCTGACTGCCCGTTTAGGCTCAATTCCACCGGGATCGGGCCTAAACGGGCAGTCGGACATCCCTCGAGGGGTCCCAGATTGGAGGGGGTGCAGGCCGGGCTGAGGGACACACACCTCTCCCTTGTGCATGAATTTCGTGCACCGGGCCTCTAGTATATACATAAAAGCTGTGAATTTTGGCTTCTGTTACCATCCTTTCTTTCATTTTAATTACAAATTTCTCTGCCAATTAGATGAAAAGAGAAAAAAGAATACAAAAATATACCTTCATGTAGTGTTTAAAGATGTCTGCAGCTGCATGCATGTCAACAATATCATAAATGATAAGTTTGCTGAAGGCAGCAAGTAGATTCCTTCTTTTATGTAAGGCCTCAATTTTATTTGCTTCATCTTCTTCATCACCCTCTAACCACAGAAAATAAATTATGAACTTTATCCAAGATAAAACAATATAAAAAATCTATATAATAAAAAACCAGCTTATACCTTTATAAAAAGGTATAATTCAGTTTTAGATGGGATGAAATAATGTTATACTAATTATTTGAGGGTGCTATATTTAGTTAGATGATTATCAAATATTTGCTAGGTACTAAGGTTCCTATTTTCTAGGAGACTGTCAGAGCAAAGACTAAAATAAGAAAACCACATGTAAAAAGATGATTTTTTCTGATATTTTCATCATAATACTATTGTCTGTTTATTTTAAAGTGTGGTCTTATTTCAATATTACTTATTTGCTAATATATTTCCACAGAAAAGAAATTTTTAAGTCGCAGGAAAAAGGTTTTCCTTTAGAAAAATACATGGGGGAATAATGGCAATATATGGGGGAGTTAATTTTCAATGCTTGTCCTAAACATGGTCTACAGTATCAGCTGAGAAATAAAATTTATTTTGCAAACCATATTAAACACATATATATTAAAAAAAAGCCCTATCAAATGCTTTTAAAACAAGTAGTATTTCTTTCTTATTTATTTGTTATTTACTCAGGACCTATTGACTAGTCTATTTCTAATCCTAGGGAAACTTTCTCTACAAGGCTGAGATGATAACATTTACCACATTTTTTTTGTTTCAGGCTCTGTACTGATCCTCTCATATCTTAACCTGCCTTTATTTGGAGACAATGTTCGTTCTTCCCATCTTTAGATTCATAAATAAAACAAAAAACCCCCAAAATAACCCCCCAAAATTCTCTTCAATTTCTTTCTCTTTCTACTAATTGGTCCAGCTGTGAAGCATCAATGCTTGGAGAAGTTGGAAGTCTTTTTGCTTAAAACAAGTAGCAGGTAAATTTTATCTTTTGAGATTAATGTGGACTCTAAATAAAGACACTTTGATTCATAGTCTAGTATAGTCTAAAATGTTCTGTTAATAAAGAACATTCTAATAGCACCAAAATAGATCTGTGGATCAGATGTGCCATAGATCTTATTTTAGAGAACTTAAATTATCTTTTTCACATATAACCTATATAATTTATTTACGATTGTTTACATTCCATCTAATTTTGCTAATTATCATTCTGCAGGCTCAGCACAGTTTTGACTGGTGAGGTTTGATAAGTCTTTCAACACTTAATATATTTTGTTAACTTAAGTACTATATGAGAAAGGAACTCTGATGTTTTCCCCTTCAGAAAAACCGTGAAACAAAATCTATCCCACATATACATTTTGCACGTGTGAAGTGAAAATGTATAGAATTATTCATTAGAGCAAAGGAAGGAGACTTCACTGTGCATTTTTATTAATTTTGGTTTCTGAATTACACAAATGTATTATTTTTTTAAAAAAGGAGAAATTCTAATATTTTAAAAATTTGAATATTTTTCTCATATCTTTTGGGGCTGGTAAAACAAGATCAATAGTGACAAGATGATAGCTACAAATACCCATGCTCTGGTTTTCCTCATCTTGGTCAATGAAAACGTGATCCATCACAAAACTGAGGAGTTCAGACTGAAGTCCAGTATCTGGATTAAACACCAAAGGCTGAAGGCCTTCTCGGCCACCTGTCATTAATTGGTGGCTAAAAATCATCAAAAGATCACAGAGTAACATGAAAGCCTAGAATGCAAAGGAAATTCATTAGTAAAATATTGCTACAATGACAAATCAATGTTAATAAAAATATACTAAATTAAGTATAGTTCAATAATAGTATCATAATAGAAACTTTGGGTATTTAAATTCCAACTACTTAGTTTTAAGTTTCTAAACTTAATAAAACTAAACACTAGTCATATTTAAGACTCCTCCTTCCCCAAATATAATCTATTTCTTTTATTTGATTTTATTAACTCAAATACTGATTAAGAGATTTTTGACTTGACTGTAAAGATACAATGAGTTGAACTCAACTCTGGAAATACAAAATTGATACAATAAATTATGACAGTGGTTAGAAATCAATCATACACTGCTTAATCAAATAATAAGTATAAATCTTAAGACCAAGTATAATTTCATAAGTTACAATGCAGTACTATAAACCTATAAGCTACTATTTTGGATTCTTTTTTCCCCCTCACATTTTTTAATTAAAAAATTTTTTTTTAATGTTGGCATTATTGCAGGAGTCCCCCACATCCTTGCCTACCTCCACCCTCCCCTGCCTACCCTTTCCTGAACTTTACCAAATTACTGTCCATGTCCACGGAGTATGCATACATGTTCTTTTAAAAATCTAATGCAGCCCTGGTGGTATTGCTAAGTGGTTAGAGCATCAGCTTGTGCACAGAAGGGTCATGGGTTTGATTCCCCGGACAAAGGCACATACCTTGGTTGTGGGTTTTGCCTCCCCCTTCTGCCTCCCCCGCAACCCCGCATTGGGATGCATGCCAGAGGCAACCAGTCGATGTGTCTCTCTCATATTGATGTTTCTCTTCCTCTCTCTATCTCTCTTCCCCTCCCTCCCTTCCTTTTACTCTCTGAAAAGCAATGGAAAAAATATCCTCAGGTGAGGATTTAAAAAACAAAATCTAATGTAAAAAAAAATCTCTAACATTACATAAAATGAAATTCAAGACCATTTACATAAAAACCAGTATCTAAAGTTTCCCAACAAATTTAATCATTTAAGGCAGGGGTGGGAACATCCAGCCCGCAGGCCATACAAGGCCCAGGAAATCATTTGGTCTGGCCCTGGCAAGGTATTAGGGGTGAGTTAATTAAATGTTTTACCAAATATTACAGGCTAACTTTAAGTTGATAATTTTGTATGGCCAATGAATGATGTTATAAATATCCAAATGGCCCTTGGCAGAAAAAAAGGTTCTCCAACACTGATTTAAGAGAACTTTCAATGCATTCCCCCAAGGAGAAATTATTATAGTTATGTTGCCAAATTTGTCCTATTTTAATGGGTGGTATGAAATAAAACTGTCATTAGTTTATTGTAATTGAAAGGTTTTGTTGGTAACTGAGGGCTCTGATATTTCAAAACAATCTATTCACCCCCCTCCAAAATTCATTTCTATGGGAAAATACAACTTTGGCATGTATTTGGTGATTGCCATAGACTTCGCTATAAAACCTCCAGCAAGACTCATGACAATTCATGCTCTGACTACACAACCATGAAATATATAAGCCTATTTAGAAAAAGCCACTTGAAAAGAGGAGCATAAAAAGAATCCAGACCTTTTGTTTTTCAGCCAAGGCCAGCTTTTAGTTTCGGGTATCACCAAATAATGATGACACAAAAAACACTGAATTTTTTGGTTTAAATGTCCAGAGCTAGGTAATTTTAGACAGCACTGGTGGCAATCAGAGATTTCGAGAACAAGGTTTAGGGTAGATCATCTCTGTTCCCATTCTAAGTTAGATGCTGATAACTCAATAAAGAAAACCCATGATAACCTATTTGTAAAAGATTTAGCAAAATCTAAGTACTACTGTACACTTTAACTAGACTAATTAGACTTTATTTCTAGCCCAACATCATAATAAAAACAGCATGGAAAATGTACGTTCTGTTTCATATTAAAGTACTTCGTAATAGAAAAACAGTAAGATAGCTGACAAAATCACTCCATGGAAATGGTATTGTCTTGGGCTCTACTTTGACCCTCTTTGGACTGCACCCCTTCCCAATAATGAGTAGTATGTTGTACCAATTGTATATGCCTACCTGCATCTCTACTTCTATACCACCTTCCAGGTACAAGGACTCAGGAATTTCTTTTTTTAAATCCTCACCCGAGGATATTTTTCCATTGATTTTTATTTATTTATTTATTTTTTAAAATATATTTTATTGATTTTTTACAGAGAGGAAGGGAGAGGGATAGAGACTTAGAAGCATCAATGAGAGAGAAACATCAATCAGCTGCCTCCTGCACACCGCCTACTGGGGATGTGCCCGCAACCAAGGTACATGCCCTTGACCAGAATCGAACCTGGGACCTTTCAGTCTGCAGGCCAACGCTCCATCCACTGAGCCAAATCAGTCAGGGCTCCATTGATTTTTAGAGAGAGTAGAAGAGAGAGGAAAAGACAGAGAGAAATATTGATGGGAGAGAAACACATCAATTGGTTGCCTCCTGCATGCGCCCCAACCAGGGTCCAGGCCAGGGAGGAGCCTGCAACTGAGGTACCTGGCCTTGACCAGAATCGAACCCAGGATCCTTCAGTCCACAGGCCGATGCTCTATCCACTGAGCCAAACCGGCTAGAGTGACTCAGATTCATTGCCTTAACAAATCTGATTCTGCTACCAGAGCCTGGACAGGATTCTTCTGCAGGCTCACTGCATCCCCAAAGCACATACTCCTAGGTCCCAGGGTGGTCAAGGAGCAGCTGTTTGAGGGGGTGATGCTGATAAAGTTTGGACATGTGAGCTAAGTGTTCACATGCATGTATGAGAAGTTCTGCCTAGTGTGGGAAAGAGCTGAAGGTGAGATGAGAAAAGGGAGGCTCATAGGCCAGCCCTCCATGTTCTGGCATAGAATTCTTAGGAGTCAATAATTCTAATTTGCACCCAGCCTTCTAGGTCAGCATACTTGTCAAGGTAAAAAAGACATGTAACAGGTTTGTTAGATTGCTTTGTAACTTAAATATTTAGGCATCTATAATCTTGTTCTAGGTCTCATTAATGTTAGGGAAAAACAAGCATGCTAAGAAGTACAATAAAAAATTACATCTTACATGTTCTGTAATGCATTTGAGTTACTTTTATTGGGAGCTTTTAATAATTTCTTACCTGTTCCTTTACTGGAGTATTAACATTAGATAGGCACTGTTGGCAAACAGCCAAAAAGGATTTCACGGTTTTCCTCAATACCAACAAATCCTCCTGTAAGACACATTCAAATTTGCAAGCATGAATTACAGTATCCTAGAAAATTGACCCAAAATAAATAATACATGGCAAAGAGCCAAATTGGCTCAATGTCAAAGAAAGTCATAAAACCAAATTTCTTGTTGGGAACCAAACCATATAGTTATTTCCTAGTTCAGCCATCGCCAACCGGTGAGCCGCGGACCATTGGTGGCCCATGAGGTCCGAAAGGTTGGCAACCGCTGTCCTAGTTATCCTAATAAAAAGGGCCAACAAAACTGATAAACCCAAACACTAAGTTCTATTTACCTATGGAATGCTCAGTATGATTTTCTTCAACCAATTTTCCTTTATAAATATGGGCTTAGGCTATTAAAATTGTTAGTCATTCCCATAAACATACTAGCTGTAAGGCGAGGGAGCACAGCAGCACACTGAAAAAATCAATTAAGCAACAAATGTGTACTGAGTTTCTCTTATATTCTCATCATTCTGCAAACTGTTAAGGGAAGACAGATAACTTTAAGACAGTGCCCAGGTGCTCAGAGTTAACATCCTAGCAGGAAGTCAGACCAATTAGAGAGTAAGTGTTTAAATTTTTTTTTATTAACTCTATAGTAGAGAGAGATGAGTTAGAAGGACTTTCACAGGAGGATGGGCTTTAATCTAAGGTTGGGTGGGTGAACAAGATTTAATTAGATGGCCATATAATATTTGATAGCAAACATTTGAAAAACATAAAAGGAAATTTAAATTTATCAAGTACCTATAATGTGTCAGACTCTGGATTGAGGGCTCACTGCTACATAATTTATCGATTAGAAGTAGTAGTCATTATTAGCAAGGGTTTGAAACCAGGACTGTCTCAGATCAGAGCTCATATTCTTCTCACTTAGTAATGAGCAAAATGCATGCAGATAATTCAGATAATTTCCACAAAATCACTTCATGGAAATGGTAATGCCCTGGGCTCTACTTTGATCCTCTTTGGACTGCACCTCTTCCCATGAATGAGGAGTCTGTTGGACCAATGGCATATGCCCACTGTGTCGATATTTAAAATGGTAATGAAGATAATTAAATGAGAAAGACAGATATAGGAATTACTTTTTAAAAGTACTCTATTAAACTAAAATTCTTTTAGCCTTTTGTACCAATGACAGTACTCAATGCTTTGTTGGACCTATACATCCTAAATAATGATACTTATATACATGTTCCCTTTTGCTAACATGAGTGCAGTATTTGGAAGGAGTAAGCTCTCCTTGTGCAGAGTACTAAAAAAACTCACTGCCTTGCAAACCTTTAGTGTTTCAATGTAGACGAACATCCAATAATCAACCTCAACAGTACTTTACTTTCTTTAATTTTAAAGATAATACATTAGGGGAAATTTATAATGCACAAGGGAACAGGCAGCTGAATTAGAATATAAGGAGTGCTATGTTGGAAACCCAGAGTCAAAAGTAGTCACTGAAGAGTTCCCAAAGAAGATAACATGCAAGCTGAATTTTGAACAATTACTAAAAAATATCTAGCTATAATAAAAGATGTTCCAGAGGGTACAGGATGTTCAGGAGCCTGGAGGTGCTTTTGAGAGACTGTTAATTTATTGTAGCCGGGGCTTAAATAGGCAGTTGAGTGAAAGCCAAAGAGAAAAACAGGATCCATTTCCATTTAAATGAAAGACCATTAAAAATGCCATGTTAAATAATTTGGATATTAGTCTCATGGCAATGAAGAGCAACTGAAGGATTTTTATCATGAGTGCTAAAATTTTGTGTAAAAAAATCGTATTATAACCAGAACAGGAGAATGATGTGGAAGACAGAGACTAATAGTAGATACAATCTTCTGTTGTGGGCTTATTACGTACCAAGTAGGGGCCATAAATTTAAACCTCACAATCACTCTATGAATTAAGTGGTAATACTACTATTTTGCAGATGAGAAAACTGAAGTTAATAAAACTGAAGTTAAATCCAAACTATTTTAAGTGATAGAGTAAGAGTCGAAACCCAGGATTACCCTGACTCTAAAGTTCATGTTCTTAATCATTATTCTGTATTTCCTTACATATTAACAAAAGCCATAAGAGTAATCTAGATTGAAGGCCTAGAAATAAAATGTTGGCAGTAAAGATGTGAATAGCGTAGATGAAAAAGGTGTTCTATGGAAAGTAACTTCACAGGATGAACCAAAAAATGCCTAACTGGGCAGGTCATGGTGGGTAGGCATGCCCTTGGCATATAATTTCTTTAGTAAAGGTTAATCTTTGCTTCAAGCAAGCCCTGTCCATTGTTTCTGTGCATCTAGGTCAGTGCAGCAAACTGCGGCTCGCGAGCCACATGCGGCTCTTTGGCTCCTTGAGTGTGGTTTTTCCACAAAATACCGACGTCTGCACACGGGCCACGAAGTTTCAATCGCACTGTACGTGCGCGCCCGCACGTGGTATTTTGTGGAAGAGCCACACTCAAGGGGCCAAAGAGCTGCATGTGGCTTGCGAGCCGCAGTTTGTCGACCATGGATCTAGGTTAACATACCTCTAATATGATCACACTTTCAGATCCCTCTTAAAGTGTGACTGAGATAGAGTATGTGGCGATATGGCCATAACCCAATAAGGGCTGCAAGAGATAGTAAGACCTTAGGTTCCTTCCTTAATTTCAAATGCATAAAAGAAATAGCAAAACTTTTATTCTTTTTTTTTAAAAATATATTTTATTGATTTTTTACAGAGAGGAAGGGAGAGAGATACAAAGTCAGAAACATCCATGAGAGAGAAACATTGATCAGCCGCCTCCTGCACATCCCCCACTGGGGATGTGCCCGCAACCCAGGTACATGCCCTTGACTGGAATCGAACCTGGGACCTTTCAGTCCGCAGGCCGACGCTCTATCCACTGAGCCAAACCGGTTTCGGCAAAAACTTTTATTCTTTAAAGCACTTGAGATCTTGCTTTCCAGCAACTGTTGTCAGTTTTGGCTCAAATAAACTCCTATAAAAATTCTGTACGCCCTAGCCCGTTTGGCTCAGTGGATAGAGCATCGGCCTGCAGACTGAAGGGTCCCAAGTTTGATTCCAGTCAAGGGCACATGCCTGTGTTGCAGGCTCAATCCCCAGTGTGAAGTGTGCAGGAAGCAGCCAATCAATGATTCTCCTTCATCACTGATGTTTCTATCTCTCTGTCCCTCTCCCTTCCCCTCCGAAATCAATATAACAAAATAAATTCTCTACAAGTTTAGATGTTTCTTATGTCAACATGTTAGTAAACTTTAATTTATTTTTCTCCTGCCAAACGGTCTCATGTCAATTTGATTAGACCAGTCAGGAGAATCTTGAAGGGTAGAGGATGATCTTTCCACCTCAACACTACTAACTGGCTATGTGGCCTTAAAGAAATTACTTTGAATCTCAGACTTACAGATTTTTTAAATCTATACAAAAGAAGGTTGATATATGTATAATATGAGCTTGTATGATATTCTGTGATTCTGCTGAATTAACTCCTACGTCAGTGATGGCGAACCTTTTGAGCTCGGAGTGTCAGCATTTTGAAAAACCCTAACTTAACTCGGGTGCCGTGTGAAATATTTGCAACCATAGTAAAACAAAGACTTATATTTTTCATATTTATTTTATATAGTTAAATGCCATTTAACAAAGAAAAATCAACCCAAAAAATGAGTTCGCGTGTCACCTCTGACATGCGTGTCATAGGTTCGCCATCACTGTCCTAGGTAATCAAATGAGACAAATTAAGTGCTAACTGGTAAACCTCCTAGTATTCAAAGGATGAATGTTCACTGTTCCATTGCTAGTACCTAGAATAGTGCTTGGTACATGGCAGGTGTTTGTATTTACTGAATGATATGTAAGTACACAGACGATACCACAACCCTAGGAACAAATATGTAATGTGTTCATCTTATCAAAAAATAAATAGAGCTAAAAAATGATGCTAGGAGGTATTAATGTTCCTTTATTCTCTTAAAATTCCTGGTTAATGTGCAAAGAAGCAGCCTAGGGAATCAGCTATCTTTGGAATTAGAGGCAAAGGATTCCTTTAAAAGTCAATCATAAAACAAATATGAATTATGGAAAATGCTAAGGTAACAGTTGAATTTGAGAGATGATTACTTGCCAGTTCACCTGAAGAGTTGTGAATTTAATATCATAACTAAGTAAGCAGTCTACTGATGACTAATCAGTAGTAATATTTTAAGAAGAAACTGAAAATAGGAAGCAACCAAGGAAACAGAAGCTAGAGGCCTTCTTTAGCAGTAAAGATTGGATACAACCTAAATATTATTTGAGTCCTCCAGAAAGTTAATGTAATTATAATTAGATTCTGTGGATAAAAAAAGGGTTCTCCAATAAATCTGATTGCAACTAACCTCACAAGGTGATTTGATCATAAATTCCTAACTGCAGATCTTGGTAGGTATAAAAAAGCCCTGTATATTGTTCTTGTGTACCTAGGCTAACACACCTTTGCAATGCCAGAGTAACCCTCTTTTCAGATCCGCAAAGTGTAACCACCTTCAAGGCAGCACATAATCTTGTCAACCATCCTATAACCCAATCATACAGATTCCACCCTCTTACCCCCACTTTTGCTTTATCCCACACCTTTATGTAGTCTTTCTTAAATTCCCACCTTGATTCCAAATGTATAAACAGAACTGCAAAGCCGTAGTCCCCAGGTGCATTTAAAATACTGTTTCCTGATGTGTCCTTATTTTGGTTCAAATAAACTCATAACAATTCTCTACAGGGCCCTAGCTGGTTTGGTTCAGTGGATAGAGCATTGGCCTGCGGACTGAAGGGTCCCAGGTTCGATTTCAGTCAAGGGTACATGCCCGGGTTGCGGGCTCGATCCCCACTAGGGGGCATGCAGGAGGCAGCCGATTAATGATTCTCATCCCTGATGTTTCTATCTCTCTCCCCGTCTCCCTTCCTCTCTGAAATTAATAAAAATATATTTTTAAAAATTCACTACAGGTTTGGACCTTCTTACAACAACAACTGCATTGAGAGAAACACAAATACCAATAGCTTTGGGTAAATGTGCAGATACTGTATATTTAACAGAGTTAGCTAATCTCATAGAGTAAATCCCTTTGAACAGGTGGGAATTTATGTTTCCTGTGGACTTTGGAACACTGCTTTTATTCACTCCATGATTTTTTACTTCATTGTGCTGAGATCTTACTATATTTCATTTGACTTAAATAGAATTGTGATTGCCAAAACAGGGCCAGTTTTTGTTGTTGTTTTTTTTAGATTGGTGTTTCTCTTGTGCTCTTGATTCTTATTTTTCAAGGGGCATTAAAAATAAAGCTTACTCTATCAAACTTGTAATTTAATACTAGAGTTTTAAAATGGCAAATCCTGAACCTCTTTAAAAAATTTGAGGCCATGGTTGGGTAATTCAGTAGTTAGAATGTCATCCGGATGTGCCCAGGTTGTGGGTTCGATCCCCGGTCAGAGCACATACAAGAATCAACCAATGGCCCTGGCCGGGTGGCTCAGTTGGTTAGAACATTGTCCTATACATCAAAAGGTTGCAGGTTTTGAGTCCTGGTAAGAGCACATATCTAGGTTGTGGGGTTTGTTCTCTGGTTGGGGTGCTCAGGGAGGCAACTGATCAATGTTTCTTGCTCACATCGATTTTTCTCTTTCTCCCTTTCTCTCTCTACCTCTTCCGTCCCCTCTCTCTCAAATCAATGAACATGTCCACAGGTGAGAAAAAAAAATCAACCACTCAATGCATGAATAAGTGGAACAACAAATTGACGTTTCTCTCTCTCAAACCAATACAAAACCAAAACAGATATTAAAGGTAAGACTGCCTCTTAAAAGCCACCTATTTCAATATGATTATAGTAGTCAGTGAGAAAAGAGAATTTCATTCCTACACACACAAATATGTACAGATTTTAAATGGGTGATTCCTTTTCATTTTGTACCACAATTTTGTGTGTCTAGAGGAAGACCAAATTTAGCTGTTTTTTTTTTTGTTGTTTTGTTTTTTTTCCCCATAGCTAGGAAGTACCATTAAGATAATCCTAGCCCTAGCCGGTTTGGCTCAGTAGATAGAGCGTCGGCCTGTGGACTCAAGAGTCCCAGGTTCGATTCCGGACAAGGATCGATTCCCTTTTTTCATAATAAAAAAAGGGGCACAAAACTATTCTAGTTACCTAGAATAGGCAAATAGGGTTATTGACAAAGTGTGGTCAACAAGATCAAGGGGTTACCTTACTAGGCCAGGGATTGGCAAACTTTTTGTGTAAAGGGTCAGACAGTAAATATTTAGGCTTTGTAGGTTTTACAGTCTCTGTCCCAATTACTTAACTCTGCCACTGTACCATGAAAGCAGCTCTAAACAAGACATAAGTGGCCCTAGCTGGTTTGATTCAGTGGATAGAGCGTCGGCCTGCGGACTGGAGAATCCCGGGTTCTATTCTGGTCAAAGGCACATGCTCCAGTTGCAGGCTTGATCCCCAGTAGGGGGCATGCAGGAGGCGGCCGATCAATGATTCTCATCATTGATGTTTCTATCTCTATCTCCCTTTCTGAAATCAATAAAAATAAAAAAAAATAAAATAAGACATAAATGAATGAGCATGACTGTATTCCATTAAAACATTATTTAGGCCAGATTTGGCCCATAGACTGTAGTCTGTCCAGTCTATACTAGGTTATTAAGTTCTTTGGAGGCATAAACTGTAGTGCAAGCATGTCAAACTCGCAGCCAGCAAGGCCTGCGGCCCACTAGCCTCAAGTTTAACATGCTTGCTGTATTGAATACTAAACCGACAAGCTCATAGGAAGCCTGCATGGCGGGACTTACAAAACTGAGACCGAAAATAACCACATAGGATAGTCTGAATGTAAAAATTCCTAACTGAAAGCGGGTCATGGTGGGTAGTCACATCCTAGGGCAGCCGTGGGCAAACTACAGCCCGCGCGCGGGCCGGGTCCGGCCGGTTTAAAATGAATAAAACTAAAAAAAAAAAAAAAAAGACCGTACCCGTTTATGTAATGATGTTTACTTTGAATTTATATTAGTTCACATCACACAAACACTCCATCCATGCTTTTGTTCCGGCCCTCCGGTCCAGTTTAAGAACCTATTGTGGCCCTCGAGTCAAAAAGTTTGCCCACCCCTGTCCTAGGGCCTATAGCTTCCTTGACAAAGGGCAATCTTTACCTTAAGTGAGACTGTCTACCCTTTTTGCATCTAAGATAATATACCTTTGAAATGTCAGAGTAATCTTTTCTAGACCTTTCAAGGCACAACTGCCTGGCACCAGAGCAAAAGAATACAGAATTCCCTCATTGTTATCTTTTTAAAAAATATATATTTTTATTGATTTCAGAGAGAAAGGGAGAGGGAGAGATAGAAACATCAATGATGAGAGAGAATCATTGATCCGCTGCCTCCTGCATGCCCCCTACTGGGGATCAGGCCTACAACCCGGGCATGTGCCCTTGACCAGAATTGAACCCTGGACCCTTCTTTCTGCAGGCTGATGCTCTAGCCACTAAGCAAAACTGGCCAGGGCTCTCGTTATCTTGTTCCCAAAAACCATCTCTATGTCCTATGAAAGTTAATTAACTACTCTGTACCTAGCAATGTAAAATATGTTTCTCTATTTTAAGATTTTATCCAATCCCAGATATTTCCCCATTTTGCTTTCTCCTGTCCCCTTAATATACTACTAATGATTTCATGTAACCCTCTGTAAGTCTCCTCCTTTTATTCTAATGTATAAAACAAGCAGCAAAACTTCATTCTCTGGAGTATATTTTCAATCCGTTGAGATTTTGCTTCCCGGTAATTATTCTCAGATTGGCTCAAATAAACTCATAAAAATTCTCTACAGGTTTGGACATTTATGTCAAAAGTGTTCTATTTATCTGTACTTAGCACAATTACTGACACATAACGAGGCTCATTAAATTATTTTTCAGCTCAACTAAGTCAGTATCCATACTAAAAATGATAAAAACAGATGGAACTAAATTCATTCATTGGGGACACATCAGTGACCAAGAGACAAGAAGCCTTTCCATTGTAGTAGGATAGACCCTATGCAATACCTTTCAAATTGCTTTCTTATATGAGTAACTGCTATTAGCTTCTCTTTCTGGCGGGGGGTGGGGGTGGGGTAAAGGGGGTGGGGGGCGGGTAGGGAGAGTGTGCTACTTTCGTGAACACACAATAAAATAACTATTGAATATTTAACCCCAAATGTAATACCTAGTTTTCAGTGTTGTTGTTGTTCTTGACTATTTGAATCTCCACCTGCTGACTCCTGTCATTGTCTCAAAGGCTAATCCACTCACTTATGATTCAGGAACCCTTAAGCTGCCTACTGTAGTTCCAAAACATCTTCTGATTTCTCTTTCCTGTAGTGTACAAAGATGAAGAAAGATAAAGGAGGAATCAGAGGGACAGGGGAAAAGTAGTAACTGTTAGAATCAAAGTGAGAGAACTGAATTCCCAAATTATTCCAACATACACATGGAGGACAAAATCTATGCTGTTGTATCCCAAACGTACACTAGCTCCTGAGCATGTTTACATAGTCCTATAGCCTTACATGATAATAGTTCACTTAGTATCAATTCTTGTTTTTGGTACAAGAGAAGATTAGACTAGGACTACAATTTAACGTCATCAGAACAACAGCTATTGTTCACTGAAACACTTCTTTCTTTCTTTCTTGTTAATCCTCACCTGAAGATATTTTCCCCATTGATTTTTTTAGAGAGTGGAAGGAAGGGAGGGGGGTAAAGAGGGAGGAGAGAGAGAGAAAGAGAGAAAGATTAATACGAGAGAGACACCTTAATTGGTTGCATCCTGCACGTGTCCAACCAGGGCTGGGGATCGAACCTGCAACCCAGGTACTTGCCCTTTACTGGGAATCAAACCTGAGATCCTTCAGTGTGTGGGCCGACACTCTAACCACTGAGAACACCAGTTAGGGCCATGAAACGAGTTCTTTCAATTTAATCTTCCCAACAACCCCATCCAACAGTGAGTATCACACATTAGGAAAATAAAGTTCAGTGGTGAAGTAACTTGCTTATCTTTATCACAGTTGGTAAGAAATGGAACCAAAATTCAAACTTGGATTTAATTTTGAAGACCATGTTCCAACACAAAAAAATGCTGGAAATATACACTATTTATAACTGGGAGATATAATAAATATATATATATACATATATATGTATAATAAATACACACACACACACACACACATACATATATATATATATATATATATATATATATATATATATATATATATATATATATAGAGAGAGAGAGAGAGAGAGAGAGAGAGAGAGAGAGAGAGACAGCAATAAGAAGTCACTTAACAAATACCTAGTAATTATATATAGAATGGCCACTGAGGGAAAAACATTTCTAAAAAAACCTACTTAGGAAGGAAAATGCATTTCTATATCACTCAGGGGATATTAAGACAACTATATCTTTTCTACTCAAATAAATGGCCCGACAGGAAAGTAAACTTCTTTTACCATTAATTTGGCAGAGAAAATATCCAATACCTGTACAAGAAAGAAAGAAGTTTTATGTTTTGTTTAAATTGTTAATGTTGCTTTAGACCTCTGATAAGCTCAGTTAAAACACATTATTACTTTATAATAATTGTCATTTAGAACAAATCTTTTCAGTCCTGGCTCATTACTTAGATGATGAGGTATTAAATATCCTAAGGTGTCTGAGTATTAAGGTGCTTTCAAGACCTGTGTAAGTAAAAACATCATCCAACTGGACAGGCTAGTGAAACTGAGGTGGCCTTAAGGGATAGAAGGGTATTCCCTATCAAATAGCAACTCCAAGACAGGAGGCTCAGGAGTAGACAGGTTCATAACAAAGCATGGCATTTATATATATACTAGAGGCCCAATGCACGAATTTGTGCATGGGTGGGGTCCCTCGGCCTGGCCGGAGGTTGGGCCGATCAGGGCTGTCTTGCCCAGTACCAATGTGGGGAGTGACTGTGGGAAGTTGACTGGCCCAGGGAGGTTGGCTGTAGGAACACACTGACCACCAGGGGGCAGTTCCTGCATTGAGCATCTGCCCCCTGATCGTCAATGTACATCATAGACCGCTCGACCGCTCATTTTGTCGACCTGTTGTAAGGTTGCTTAGGCTTTTATACATATAGATGAATATACATATATATACACACACATATATATATTTAATTGATTTCAGAGAGGAAGGGAGAGGGAGAGAGAGAAACATCAATAATGAGAGCAAATCATTGATGGGATACCTCCTCCACACCCCATACTGGAAAATGAGCCTGCAACCCGGGCATATGCCCTGACCAGGAATTGAACCATGACCTCCTGGTTCATAGGTCAATGCTCAATCACTGAGCCACTGTGGCATGTTGGAATAATGACTTGTAAGTTCTTTTCTAAATTGAACATATTTACTTCTGGCTTCCAAAGATCTTTTTGAATTTTAGAGTTGGATAAAATCCGAAGAAGCTCAGAATTTGGTCTAAACTCCTATCTACTTCTGTAGTCCAGATTAAAAAAAAAAAATTCTTAGCACTAAACAAGAAATGGATATAAAACAAGACTTGGATCTTTCACCTCTAACCTTCCTAGATCAACTAATCAGGCAGTTGAGGTAAGATATAATATTAACAAAAACACAATTAACAAAGAACAACTCTGAAGTCATGAACTACTCATAGGGAAGGCTTAAAACTAACTAGATAGTTATTGAGCATAGAGTTCTCAAGAAATAAAAGGTAATGGGAAAGATTCTAGAAAAAAAGAATAAAGTAAAATGATTATAACATTGCTAAACATTTTTTCCTAGAGGGATAGCCATTATTCCCACTCTTGGTCCCATTCCCTCCCCCCTCTGCAGGTGAAGAAGTGGTACCTGTATTTTGATATTATAGGAACTTGGGGCAAGGACCTGAGCAAGCTATCTCATTCTTATTCATTGACATTCTAAAGGACTGGGGAGGGAAAAGGAAAAGGGGAAGTATAAAAAGTAGTCTGTTGATTATTTTATATTTGAGCCTATTTCTAGTACATTTCTAGGAATGTATGCTTACATGAAGAACAGCAAGGTTAAGTGCATCTCCTCATGAGTCTGGCCACCTTCACCCTAACACTGCTCTTCCCCAGTCTGTTTAGAGGTTAAACAAGCTGGAATTTGCAGAGGAGACCCTTCAGTTAAGAAGGCAATGGAAGAAATTTTACAGCTAAACACCTCAATGATAATTTGACCTGTAGCTACATGAGGGATATTGACTTTCTTTAATTTAAAGGATTAGGAAAAGGGTCAGGATCCAGAAGGCAAGAATGTTTGCCCCAGGTCCTCCCTACTGCTGTCTAGAATAGAAACATGCAGGGTAAGGCTAAGAACACTGCAAATTTAAGATTACAGAGAGTAGGACAGCTCCTCCCAGTAGGAAAAATAAGTTCTAGATCCCCAGGCCAAAAAAGGCAATGGGGCATTATTTTAGCCCTAACTCTTATTTACCTGGCTCTTTAAAAGTCTTTGTACATGTCCAGAAGGAGCTGAAGAAGAAGGATGTTTTCTGCTAGAGAGAAACTGAAGGCTGCTTCTACAGGACCAGCACTAGGGGGCACCGGAACAAAGTATACTGAGCATGACCTGTGAGACTGCCAAAGAGCTTCAACTCTGGAAATTAGGGGGAATAGAGGAAATACCCAATGATGAAACCCAGTGCACTTAGATTTCAAATAAAGATCTAATCCTGTTCTTGATATAGTCTTCTCATATATTCATTTTATAAAATAGTGTTTACTGTTTAGTTAAATCATAATTTGAATTTAAACTTCAAATATAACTACCATTCATATAATAGATTCGAAAAATAAATTTTAGAACGTACTGTCTAAAAAACAACTTGGCAATATGTATCAAACCTTAAAAGTATAATCTTTGACCCACAAATTCCATTTCTAAGACTATAAGATAAAACAATTTAAAACACGGAACAAGCTTTTGCACCAAAATGCCGATCATGGCATTAATTTTATTAGTTAAAAAGTTTACAAACTAAACATCAAAGAGAGTAGAGTGGTATGGTAAAATTAATTATGGTATAGCTATACGATGGACAAATGCATACAGAAAAAATATCTATCGACATTTCTTTTAATAACTGAAGGAAATCCCATGTTAATTGAAGAGGAGACATAAAATTGTATATACATTATGATTTCAATAAGATTGAAAAATATGTAAAAAGAAAACACTAAAAGAAAATATACCAAAATATTAACAGTGGTTACCTACAGGTAGTAAAATTAGGACAATTTATTTTAACAATGAACATGTACTCAAGAAAGAAAGCCCAACTTTATGAAAAGCACTTTACCTTATATTTTACACCCAAAACTGACACATATAATTTATTAACTAAAGATGGCAAGTGATCGCTTCAGAGATTTAACAGTAAAGGAGTTTCTATAAATGTACTAATGAGTAGAGAAAAACAGTGGTCAGCTGGTTAGCTCCTTCACTAGCTAAATGGCTCATTCCATATTATTAACATAACTAGAGGCCCAGTGCATGAAATTCAAGCACTGGGGGAGGCGGGGGGGGGGAGGAGGTTCTCCTCAGCCCGGCCTGTGCCCTCTCGCAGTCCAGGAGCCCTTGGGGGATGTCCAACTGATGGCGGGGAGTGGGCCTAAGCCATCAGTTGGACAGCCTTAGTGCTGTTGTGGCGTGAGCCTGGCTTTTGGCTGAGTGGCGCTCCCCCTGTGGGAGCACACTGACCACTGGGGGGCATCTCCTGCATTGAGCATCTGCCCCCTGGTGGTCAGTGTGCATCATAGTGACCGGTAGTTCAGCCACTCGGTAGATTTGCATATTAGCCTTTTATCATATAGAATACTTCAAGCATGTCAAATTCACGGGCCATGGGCTGCATGAGGCCCACAACGAATATTTTTGTGGCCCAGCCAATAAAACGATATGTAAGAAACGTTTTAATAAAAATTTCGTAACTTTGCCGAAACCGGTTTGGCTCAGTGGATAGAGCGTCGGCCTGTGGACTGAAGGGTCCCAGGTTCGATTCCAGTCAAGGGCATGTGCCTGGGTTGCGGGCACGTCCCCGGTGGGGGATGTGCAGGAGGCGGCTGATCGATGTTTCTCTCTCATCGATGTTTCTGACTCTCTATCTCTCTCCCTTCCTGTCTGTAAAAAATCAATAAAAATGTATTAAAAAAAAAATTTCGTAACTTCATTTTTACAATATTCTGTAATACATAATTATTAATAACGAACTACAATGTTCGCTAATGACTATTATATACAATCGTGTTGCATTCATTTCCCTTATGCGCCTTACACGTAGGTGCACCATTTCTCTCTACTAATACTAGCAGCGAATATTTTAGTAGCTGATCACCCCATCATTAGCCTTGAACTGACTTGTTTGGTGTGCGCAACAGGACATATTTCACTTTAGGAGAACAAGAAAAACAGGTTTATCTGCATTGTTTATTAATTTGTGCAGTTATTCAGTGTCTGGTAAATTAATGTTCAAGAAAAAAATACTACTTTTAATTAAAATGTTCTATTTTGTTAATGATTACTCATTTATTTCAGCCCTTTGTGTTCAGCATGTTTCTATCGAAATAAACCTACGTTTCTATGAAAATTGAAGCTTTTGTTTTTTTGTGGCCCACATAAACTTAAACCTTGTTTATTTGGCCCGTGTTAGCCTTTGAGCTTGACATGCTTGAAATACTTCAACAACAGAAATATTAATTAATGCAGTAAGATTTTCAAGTTGTCTATAAATAATCAACATTATAAATTAAATATTTAGACCCCAAGAGCCTACTGAATTACTTTTAATTTTTTTTTTTTTTACTTTTAAATTTTAGAAAACAGAGGGGAAAAATATTTTAGGTGCATCATTACCAAAGTCCTCCATATGTTTTAACTTTAAACCACTGGCATTACAAAATAAGCCATTTAAAACCATAGTAACTTTTCATTCAAATGCCTTTATAGATACAGAATGATGAAAAAAAAAAAGGCTATATGACATGATTTTTCAATATACCCAACTGATTAACAGACATTTGGATTTAGTGAGGAGTCAACCAACATGTCAGCCTTTAGAAAATAATTTTTAAAAAGCCACAATAAAACTCTCTAGAACAAGTTGTATTAAAAGCTTAATAATACAAGAATTTAAAGAATGTTAACAGAAAAACAACTAGATTGAGTGAGATTCAAAAGACTTATAATTTTAGGCAAGCCCAATTTTTCTAAGTAATCAGGTTCCTTATCTGTAAAATAAGACTATGGTAATATCTACTTTATAAAATGAAGATTTAATTAATTTAGAGCATTTATATTAAAGTGATTTACAAAATGACCTCTGAACCAGGAGGTAACATTTCAATTCCTGGTCAGGGCATATGCCCAGGTTGCCGGCTTGATCCCCAGTCGGGGGCATGCAGGAGGCAGCCGATGGATGGTTCTCTCTCATCATTGACGTTTCTATTTCTCTCTCCCTCTCTCTTCCTCTGAAATCAATAAAAATATATATTAAAAAATAGTAAAACATCAACAGTGTTAATAACAATCTCCCCCTGTAGGCCTTATCTAAAAAGAACAGGTTTCATCAAATAATTTCTAAATTCTCTGATAGCTCTAATATTACATTTATAAACAAAAGAATAATGCTATTATTGCAAATAAGATATAGAACACACTAAGCATTTTTCTAGTATTCAAGTTCAACAACTGTGAATTATATGTGATAAATCAGACCTAAGTTTAGAATGGAGAATCAAGATGCTTTTGTACTAGTAGTCTTAAAAAATTAATTTTTGTGATAAAATTATCACTTTTAAGAATCACCAACAAAACTACCACTCAAACAGCATCAAAAGGTATAAAGTGAAAAGTAAATTTCTTCTTATGTCTGCCCCCAAAGAATTTCTATTTCCCAGAGATAAACACTGTTAAGATTCTAGTATATCTACCCAGACATCTTTAATATAGCAGTTATTAATCATAACATAGATTACAGAATTTTAGAGACAGAAAAGGTGGCACAATACAACTTTCAATTTTATAAATAAGTAACCTTAAACACAGGTAAGAGATTTTTAAGATTGTTATTAGTATCTGGAAAGCACTTTACAATCGATGTAAATGCTTTGACATAAGTTGTCTGCTTTAAATTTTTCTTTTTATTGCGTTCACTGGGGTGACATTGTTTAACAAAATCATACATGTTTCAAGTGTATAACTCAACAAAACATCTGCATACTGCATCATGTGGCCATGACCCAAACTAAAGTCTCTTTCTGTCCCAATTTATCACACCTTTGCCCCCTTCCACCTAACCCCATCCCTTTTCCTCTCGCTATCACCATGCTGTTGTCTGTGTCTCTGTAATATAAGTGGCTTGCCGCAAGATTATTTGCATAACAATATAGTCCTCGGCTAGAACTATAGTTATCAATATCTTATCAATTGGGATGTTAGTAATATAAATTATATGTGTACAAAGCTTATGTATGTGGCTATTAAATTTTCGAAGATATCCTATATAGAAAGCTTGAAAATTCCTAATCTAGTAATTATTATATGAGTCATTAAAATAATTGTTTTAAAAGAATCTTAGCAATGAAAGATTAATTTTTTTAAGTTTGCATGTATCTTGAAGATTCATGCTTTTTAAGATTATCACTTAGAAAACCACTTTATAGACACAACTGAACACAATAATTACTAAATATATTTTAAAAGAAAAATTATCAACAACTTCAAAGTGAGAATAACTTGAGAGACACCTATGTAAGAATTTCACTTATTATATAAATGAACAAAAATCTATAAATAAAAATCAACTGAATAATGAAAACACCTAAAACATGCTATAGCACCCTAGCTAGTTTGGCTCAGTGGATAGAGCATCGGCCTGTGGACTGAAGGGTCCTGGGTTTGATTCCAGTTAAGGGCACGCGTACCTCGGTTGCAGGCTTCCAGCCCTGGTTGGGGTCATGCGGGAGGCAACAGATCAATGTGTCTCTTTCACATCGGTGTTTCTGTCTCTCCCTCTCCCTTCCACACTCTCTAAAAATCAATGGAAAAATATCCTTAGGTGAGGATTATAAAAAAAAAAGAAGAAAAAAAGATGCTATATCATTGTTTCTAGCATAAAAGAAATCAGTGCTGGCCACAAAATCTGCATTGCTCTCCTTGCAATGACAATCAAAAAATCTGTGCCTCAGATAAGCAAAATGACCTCAGTGGGGGAAAAAAGAATGCAAAACCAACCAGAATAAATTAGAATAAAAGTTAATTGTGTGTAACATATAATAAACTCTTGTTATCAAAATTTAACTTACATATATTCAATCTCCGTTAATTTTACCAAATTAACGAACATTTTAAAAAACATGAGGATGTAATGCAATTTTCAAGTGGCTTTGGTTACTACAAAAGGTTAACTTTAGTTTTTGCTTATCAAGACTAAATTGTCAATAAAATAAAATAAAAACAACCAGGAAGCTAACCAATATATCACTATTCTTCTAATTAAAAACAAAAAACTCCAATTACTTTCTAAAGGCAGTGAATTCCTCAAACTTTTAATCATAAGGGTAAAAAAATGCTTCATATCAAGTTATTGATTCTGTATAGAAATGTATTATTGACCTTCTTTATTGGTTGAACAGCTTCTGTTTTGTTAAGACGAGGAGATGTAAACATCCTAATATTTTGATTTGGTTCTTTATCAAGCGTTTGCTCTTTACTCATATGTTCAAGCCACTCTCATTTCAAGAGCGATATAGACTTTTTAAATTAAAATCTCGTTTTTTATTTTTTAATGCACCACTGAAGTAGTATAATTTTAGGGTGAAAACCTGTGTGAAAGCCAGCTCATGGTTATACATCTTACTGGGACACCTGTTTTCTCCCTTTTAATCAGTGACAAATTTAAGACATGCTGTTTTCCTTGTATTTCTCCATTCATGGAGCTGGTGTGGGTTTATTTCTAATTTACCCTTGAGCTGGGAGTAGCTCTTTAGGATCCCAAATTTTCAGGGAGGTGTGTGCTACCTGTAAGATATTCCACGTTGGGAGGGCCTTATAATTTGTCTAGATTAGAAAAGATCCTTAAGGTTAAGTAGGCTTCAGTGCTTTGCCGACTCTCTTGCATTCTGGTTCCATTTAATATCTGGTTTGTACCTTTTTGTTTTGCATGGTCAGTCAAAAATTAAAAGTTGAAAAAAAATTATCCAATAATTTGAGTTGTTTTTAACAGGAGTGTTGTTCAGTTTGAGTCCCAAGGTGCCATGATGTCAAAACTGAAAGCTGCATACTATTATCTCCCAATATTACTCTATTTTTTATAGCATGTTACCTATCAGACCTCTTTTGGTTTCTACAATGGTTATTTCCTATAAGAATTTTAACTTTTGTACAAATAAAAGTATATATCTATTGCTTGAAGACTGGTTATCTTCCAAAAAGATAAAATACACTTACTCATAGGATAAAACAAAAATTGATAACAAAAAAATTATTTTATATTTTAGTCAAGATAATTTGCTGTAACTAATAACAATAACTTATTAAATATAAATGAATGGAGGTTATTTTATTTTAGTAGTAACTCTTCTGCCTACAGAAACTCTTACTTACTTTGGAAGGAGAACCATCAGTAATTTTCACCAACTGCCAAAGAATCGAGTAATGGGAACACTGCAATGCCTGTACGACTATCTGTATCAAATAAAAAAATTCAAACAAATGAGACATAATTTACATTTGTACAGTTTATATCATACAATATGTATCATAGCTTATAGGCCAAAAGTTTTATAGAATTAAGGAGCATATATAAAATAACATTTGGTAAAAAAAAAAAAAAAGAAATACATCATCCTAGAGGCATAAATGTATGGAAATTTAAAATAATAACCATTTAAAAAAAAAGACAATATTACCAAATGTTCACTGTCTGAACTCTGTTCTTAAAACAGATATTTATTCAGTATCTGAGCCTAGTGCTAGACACAGGGGCTTAAAAACAAACATATTCCCTCATCTCAGAGAACAATCAACTGAAAAGACAAATTAGTAACAATTATAATAATTTAATAATTGGTCTGATAAAGTATACATACATGGGGTAATGTGTTGAGGGGAGAGAAGAGGAACTCACATGTTAGCCAGGAATAGAAAGTGATAATGGTTAGGAAAAACTTTCTAGAGAAGCAAAAATCTATACTAAATCTTTAAAGAAAGATGTAAGATTTAATCTGGTAATAAAGGGAAACATAAGGGAAGGAATAGAAAATTCAAAGGATGCTTCTTTGATAACTGTGAAAAGATTCACAGAGCATAAACTAAGACTAACTAGATCAGCCCTGGCTGGGTAGTTCAGTTGGTTAAAAGTGTTGTCCAGATATGCCATGGTTGCAGATTCCATCTCCAGTAAGGCCACATACAAGAAGCAACCAATGAATGCATAAATAAGTGGAGCAACAAATCGATGTCTGTGTCTCCATCTCTCTATCCCTTCCTCCCTCTTTAAAAAAAGAAAGAAAGAAAGAAAGAAAAAGAGAAAGAAAGAAAGAATGAAAGAAGCCTAATCAGTAGAAACCAAATCACGGAGGACCTTATTGGAGGGTAACCATTTGGCTAATGCCTAGAGTAATTAATAGTACTCCTTTTCACATTTAAAAGAACACTTATTTGGACAATAATATGGTCATCTTACCATTTCAAAAAAATATGGATGTTACCCAAAAAATGCTTACCTTAACATAAAATTTTTGAGAACATTATAGCAAAGGTTTCCTATTTTTTTCTGCTTAAACCTGAAGATGTATCTATCAGTAACATTTAATCGCTATGGCAAGAATCCTCAAAGAAGGTAGCTACATTAAAGAATTATCAACTACTTTCTATGAAAGGCTTTTGATAATCCTGTGTGATCGCAAAAAACTTTAGCTTTCTGAAATGAGATAGAAGGAAGACTAGTAAACTCCTACCTGTTCTGGCATAGCTCCATGTTCAATTCCAGTCTTCAATAATCTGTAGCAATTACCAAACAGATCCCATTTTGTGAGATCATGAGCGCTAAAATAAACAAAATGTATTAACTTTATTCTAGAATGAAGGAAATTTTAAACAAAATGACTTTAAGTAAAATAACTTCATTTTCTTGTAGAGTTGAAAGAGATCCATAAAGGAAATGTTCGAGTGCTCATACGTAAGAAGAAAAAAAGAGGGAAATGAGAGGGGGAAATAAAGAGGCGGAGAGAGCTCAAGCTGATACTAGGAATTCATTAAAAGAAATCAGTAATAACAAAACTTCACACATTTTAAAATAAAACAAAACGATCTATAATAATAAAAGCTTAATATGCTAATTAGATAGAACATCCTTCTGGACGACCTTCTGGAAGAAGCCGCGATGGGCAGGGGCCGAGGCAGAGGCCTGCGACCACCATGGTGAGCAGAGGCCAAGGCAGCCGCCGTGGCGGCGGGGGCTGAGCCCCTTGTATGAATTTCGAGCATCGGGCCTCTAGTACCACAATAAAAACAAACGAAAAACCTTCACACATTTAAGTGAAGATTACTACAACATGGTCAACCTAAGCTCATATCCCATAGTTCTTTCTCTTCTAGTATAATTTAAAATACATTTAAGCAAATCCTGAGATCACACAGGATTAAGCAAATGTATTTTTAAAAAGATTAGACAAAACCAGGGTAAAGAAAACATGGCAAAGCCCAATAACATTAGTGTAGCTATTTACATGGGCTGAGGAGTTCTGAATGAGATAATGCTGACATTTTAAATAGTCATGAGCTCTACTATTAAAAATAGCAGATAATTGGCTGTCAACTTTTATTTTCATACATCTAAATATTTTAAAAAATAAGTTTGTGTCTCCATGAAATATCAAACAACATATTGTATATAAAAAAAAAGGCTTAGATTTTGGATGTTGCTTTGAAATCTGAAGTATTTACTGATGTAGGCCTACACTAAACATTCTTTTGACAACAAAGTCCTCTATTTTCCCTTCTTTATAGAGAAGATAAGCATGTCTTATTATAAGGGACATGCAAATTACAATTTGAAAATGATACTTATTTCCTTGAACAAGCCTTTTGTTCTTATTCAAATCCAACTGCTCTGTCTACATAAAACAAGAATAATTCAGAAATAAAAGCTCACAGAAATAACTTTCATGGCTTTCCCCAAAACATGTTTTTTTCCTATTTAGTAAGACTTTAAGAAACTATCCATTGAAAATTATACTTCTGGCCGAAACCGGTTTGGCTCAGTGGATAGAGCGTCAGCCTGTGGACTGAAGGGTCCCGGGTTCGATTCCGGTCAAGGGCATGTACCTGGGTTGTGGGCACTTCCCCAGTGGGGGATGTGCAGGAGGCAGCTGATCGATGTTTCTCTCTCATCGATGTTTCTAACTCTCTATCTCTCTCTCTTCCTCTCTGTAGAAAATCAATAAAATATATTAAAAAAAAAAAAGAAAGAAAAAAGAAAAAAGAAAATTATACTTCTGAAATGCTAGCTTACAGAATAAGCTCATCAAATTCGTTAAAAATACAATTAACTTAAATCTTTACAGTGTGCACTTATTACAGGAAATGAGAAATCTTACTCCTTAAGTAACCATCAACACTAATAAAAGAGAAAAATGGTAACTGGCGTACGACGATACCCTTTTCATTGGCTAATCAGGGCTATATGCAAATTAACTGCCAACTAAGATTGGCAGTTAACTGTCAACAAGATGGCGGTTAATTTGCATATGTAGGCACAATGCAGGGAGGCGAAAGGGAAAGCAGGAAGAAGCCCCCTGCCACTGACAGTGATCGGAAACCCAGGGGGGAGCTAAGAGCTGGGGGGCAGGGCAAAGGCGGCCCTGCCCCCCAGCCATGATCGGAGAATCAGGTGCCTTTTCCGTCCTGGCCAGTGATAGCAGGAAGCAGGGGTGGAGCCAGCGATGGGAGCTGAGCACGGTCGAAGCTGGCAGTCCCGGGAGCTAGGGGCCCCTTGCCTGGGCCTAAAGCGGAGCCCACGATCGCGGGGCCGCTGCAGCTGTGGGTCCCCGCTGCCCGGGCCGAACGCCTCAGCCAGAGGCATCCTACAGTGGCAGGGGCGGAGCCCGCGCGATCGCGGCACCCCCCGCTGCCGCTGCAGGTCCCCGCTGCCCGGGCCGGATGCCTAGGCCAGAGGCGTCAGGCCTGGGCAAGGGGCCGATCCTGCGATTGGAGGGTGATGGGGGTCAACGCCTGAGGGCTCCCAGTATGTGAGAGGGGGCAGGCTGGGCTGAGGGACACTCCCCCCCCCCCACACACCCAGTGCACGAATTTCGTGCACCGGGCCCCTAGTCCTATATAATAAAAGTATAATATGCAAATTGACCGAATGGCTGAACAGCAGAATAACAACAACCCTCTGGACGACCATCCGGGACCACGCTATGACACCCACTGGCACCAGGCCAGCCAAGGTAGTTGCAATCCAATTGGTCGGGAGCCCAGCCATCACCCCATGATTGTCCGCAGAGGGAGGCCCAGGCAAACAGCCGGCAGGGCGATCAATCGGGGGGCTCCACGATCACCCTGTAGAGGGAGGCCACGCCACCAACCAGCGGGCTGCTTCCCTCTGTGAGGGAAGCCCTGGTCCTGGGTGCTGGAAGCTGGAGGGAAGCCCAGGTCCTGGGTGCCAGCAGCCAGAGGGAAGCCTGGGTCCCAGGTGCAGGCAGCTGGGGGAAGGAAGGCCTACTCTTGCACGAATTTCATGCATTGGGCCTCTAGTATTAAAATAAAACCCTATAATTTACCTGAAGAAAATTAGAATAATAAAGAAAAACTGTACAACACCTTGATATTTCTTTAAAATTTCCCACTGTTATATGGATGTTAAACATTACAAATATAATCAGTCTGTTTTATGTTGACTAATCTGCTTTTCACTGAATCTACAATCTACTTCCAATGAAACCACGTACTTGTGAAAAGAGGTTAACCGCTTTAATGTAGAAAGCACGTTGTAAATATCATCATCATCAGCTTCTTCTCCCTATAAATAAAAAGTAGACATCACTTTATTACCACACCTTCATGTATCCTCAAATTCACATGAAAGTCTATTAACACATTGTATGTGGGAAATGTATTTATACGTTTTATGTATTTATACGTTCTACCAGTGTAGTAGAGCGCGGGACACGTATTAGTACGTTTTTTATAGACTAGCGGTAGAATGCGGGTAACGTATAAATATGTAAACTAGAGTTATCGTAATTTTACTGAACGTTGCCATTTGCGCAAAAAATTAGCAAAACTGGCCCACGCCACCTGTTAGCGCGCGATAAAAACTACCCACAAACAATGTGTTAACACTTACTGCTTAAATAAAAATTGTTATCTAATCTAATAAAAGGGAAACATGCAAATCTACCGTACCTCTGCTACACCCACAAGCCATGCCCACAAGCCAATCAGGAGTGAATATGCAAATCAACCCAACTAAGATGGCGGCCATGGAGCTGGAGCGAGCAGGAGGCTTGGGTTGCCCCCGGCAATGGAGGAAGCCAAGCTTCCCGCCTGCCCTGCCGGCTCTGAGCTCCGCTCAGGGCTACAAAGTTTTAATTATAGAAGATAAATAAATCCCAGATACCTGCTTCCAGCCCGCGGCCATGGCCAGCCTGAAAACGGCCCTCAGAGCCTCACCCAGGCTGGCCACACTCCCATGGAGTGAGGGTCCCTGCTGGGGGGTTTGGCCTGCCTAAAAAACAGCCATCAGCCCCTCACCCAGGCTGGCCAGGCACCCCAGCGGGACCTCCACCCTGATCCGGGAAACCCTTCAGGGCAAACCAGCCAGCCCCCACCCATGCACCAGGCCTCTATCCTATATAATAAAAGGGTAATATGCAAATTGACTCTAACAGCAGAACAACTGGGAATGACTGGTCACTATGATACACACTGAGCACCAGGAGGCAGATGCTCAATGCAGGAGCTGCCCCTGGTGGTCAGTGCGCTCCCACAGGGGGAGCTCTGCTCAGCCACAAACCAGGCTGCCGGCTGCCAGTACAGTGGTGGTGGTGGGAGCCTCTCCTGCCTCCTCAGCAGCGCCAAGGATGTCCGACTGCAGCTTTGGCCTGCTCCCTGCTGGCAAGTGGACATCCCCCGAGGGCTCCCAGGCTGCCAGACTGCCAGCTTAAGCCCAGTCCCCCGAGGAGCAGACCTAAGCCAGCTGGTGGACATCTTCCAAGGGGTGCCAGACTGTGAGAGGGCATAGGCCGGGCTGAGGGAGCCCCCAAGTGCACAAATTTTTGTGCACCCGGCCTCTAGTTATTATATAAAAAGTACATATTCACTGCTGGTAAATAATAAAATACAAATAAAATAAAACAGACAAAAAATGAAAGATACCCATAATCCCAACAGTGAGAAATAAATCACAATACAACATCAAAAATGGTTAAATTATTTTGTAAAATTAAAAGTAGGGGAAAATCGGTTACATGGATTAAGAAGATCATCAGCTTGGATCTCAGAGCACAGAAAACTGTGAAGTTTCATGGTTGCCTTACTCAGATTGGAGGGAGAAGACAGGATTTGAGAATTACAGAAATAATCACAAAAATAACCAGTTGGAGAGGCTTCCTGCTGTCTTGGGCACACCACTAGTAATCAGCCATCCCTCATAAGCCCATAATTTTAATGTTCTATGCATTAACATATCATAAAGTAATATTAAAATGCAAATTAGATTACAGGATTAGAAAATTTAAAAAGAAAAAAGATTTAAGAAAAGCCATTCCTTGCCTGGCTGGCATGGCTCAGTAGTTGAATGTCGACCAATGAAGCAGGAGGTCATGGTTCTATTCCTAATCAGGGTCCTTGCCTGGGTTGTGGGCTTGATCCCCAGTAGGGGCTGTGCAGGAGGCGGCTGATAAATAATTCTCTCTCATTACTGATGTTTTTATCCTCTCTCCCTTCCTCTCTGATATCAATAAAAATATTTTTTAAAAAGTATGAAGAGATCTAACATTAAAAAAAATAAAAAAGCCAGTCCTTAACAAGATTTTTCTTAAAAGACAAAAAAAAAAAAAAAAAAATCCAGCTTGTTTGAAACAAATTTTAAAAATAAAGTCCTGGCCAGTGTGGCTCAGTTGGTTGGACATCATCCTGTGCACCAAAAGGTTGCCGGTTTGATTCCTGGCCAGGGTACATACTTTGGTTTTGGGCTTGATCCCTGGTAAAAAACATGCAGGAGGCAGCAGATCCATGTTTCCCTCTCACATCAATGTTTCTCTCTCTCTCTCCCTTCAATAAAAATCAATTAAAAATCTTAAAAAAAAAAGTATAACAAAGGCTGATCTTTATAGGATGAACAATTACAATAATGCTGCTAAGTTCTGAAAGGTGTAGAGAATTTGACTAAATTTTATTTTAAAATGGAAACAATTTATATACTCAGCTACCTTTAATAATTATTAGCCAAAATTATTACATGTACACATTAACTTTCAAACATACCTCTTGCAATAGATCTTCCACAGAATGATTGAATCGATCTACAAACTCATCAATCAGCTGGCTTCGAGCTATATCAACTCTATTCTGGATGGTATACTCTTCACTGCATAAGATGCTATAGGTTTTACTGCAGGCTTCTAGAACATCTGATTCTACATGTTTCTCCACAACAAACTTAATCTGTTTTAATAAAGCATCCAGATGCTGAGGAGGGAAAAAAGCATGCAACTATATTTAGATAAAACAAAAATAAGCATCTGTCAAATAACAAATAAGTCTATATGATCACATATGATTAAAATATTCTAGTTAATAAAACTCAATACAATAGCAGAATTTCAATTTCATAGTGTCTTACCTTTTCCATTCTACCTGTACTATAAATTTCTAGATCAAAATACTGTGGTATTTGTAGCAAGTTTGCTACTTTCTCTGCATCTGCAGAATACTAGAAGGAAGAAAAAATACAAAAGAAGTAAGTAACTACTTTAATAGTATAGTGTAATAAGCAAACTCCGTGATATATTATTACAAAAATGTAAATGAAATTGTACCTTTGATAACAACATAGGAAGTGTGATAATAAAATGCTCAGTCAATTTGTTCCTATCATCTATTTGAGTTTTCCTTTCTTTGGCAGTTAGCACCTAGAAATAAATTCAAATGGGCATAGAATATGAGTGCTATGCACTAATTTATAAATATAGAACATTAGACAGAATGATGAAGCACTGACAGATAATGTAACTGAGAATTTTGAGAGGAGCTTAACAAACTATTTACCAAAATAAAGACATCTAGTTTTACGAAGATTTCTAGACAACATTCACTAGTACTTTATTTATTAGCTCCTTATTTAAGAATCATTAAAGTTTAGATAAATTACTACTTATTTAGATAAAGTGAAAACAAAAACACTTCCATAAAACTACAGTTATGAAGAGAAAAATATTGGAACCAATGGAAAAATATTTTTTCTAGTTTTTTTTTTGCCTAAAGTTTTACATATGTCTCCCCCCCCCCCCAATTTTTCTAGAGTTTTAATCTCAATGTCAACAGTGATCTCCCCTATGTTAAATACATTCTATGTCTTCTGGCATCCATTGAAAAGAAATCAACTGCTAATTTATTGCTGTTGCCCTCTATACCTGAATTTTCTATTGTTACTGTCAAGTTTTGTCTTTGGCTCTCAACTGTGTGACTATACTGTGTCTAGAAGTGGAATCTTTCGTGATTATCATATTAGTTTTGTTAAGCTTCTTTGATATGTGCATTACTATTTCTCATCAAATTCGTGAAGTTTCTGGCAATTATTTCTTCAAATGTTTTTGCTTCCTGTCTCTCACTCCTTTCTTTCTGAGACCTCATTACACAAATCGGATGCATTTATGTGTTTCACACATTTCTGAGGCTCTGTTCATTTATGTTCAATCATTTTTCCTCTGTTCTTCAGAAGAGATAATTTGTTATTAATCCATCTCCATGTTCATTGTTTATTTCATTTCAAATCTCCTACTGAGCTGATGTAATATATTTTTTAAAAACTAGACCTACTGAGAAACCATTTCTTTTTTTTTATTAAGGTATTACGTATATGTCCTTATCCACCATTGCCCCCCTCCACCCCTGCCCTCACCCTGCTAGTGTCTGTGTCCATTGGTTAAGCTTATATGCATGCATACAAGTCCTTTGGTTGATCTTTCCTCCTTCCCCCAACCCTCCCCTGCCTTCCCTGAGATTTGACGGTCTGATCGATGCTTCTCTGTCTCTGATCTGTTTTTATCAGTTTGTTGTTCATTATATTCCACAAATGAGTGAGATTATGTGGTATTTATCTTTCTCTGACTTATTTCGCTTAGCATAATGCTCACCAGGCCCATCCATGCTGTTGCAAATGGTAGGAGTTCCTTCCTTTTTACAGCAGCGTAGTATTCCATTTTGGAGATGTACCACAGCTTTTTATTTTTATTTTTCAAGGCTGGATCTATATCTATATCTATATCTATATCTATATATCTATATACCTATATACATATAGATATGTAGATGTGTGTGTGTGTGTATTACATATGTGTCCTTATCCCCCCCATTACCCTCCCACCCCTGCACTCATGCCCTCACCCCCCTGGTGTCTGTGTTCATTGGTTAGGCTTATATGCATGCATACAAGTCCTTCGTTGATCTCTCCCCCTTACTCCCACCCTCCCCTACCTTCCCTCTAAGGTTTGATGGTCTGATAGATGCTTCTCTATCTCTGGATCTGTTTTTGTTCATCAGTTTATGTTGTTCATTATATCCCACAAATGAGTGAGATCATGTGATATTTATCTTTCTTTGACTGGCTTATTTCGCTTAGCATAATGCTCTCCAGTTCCATCCATGCTGTTGCAGATGGTAAGAATTCCTTTTTTTTTTTTTTTTAACCGCAGTGTAGAATTCCATTGTGTAGATGTACCAGTTTTCTAATGCACTCATCTGCTAATGAGCAATTAGGCTGTTTCCAAATCTTAGCTATGGTAAATTGTGCTACTATGAACATAGGGACGCATATATCCTTTCTGATTGGTGTTTCTCGTTTCTTGGGATATATTTCTAGAAGTGGGATCACTGGGTCAAATGGGAGTTCCATTTTTAGTGTTTTAAGGAAACTCCATACTGTTCTCCACAGTGGCTACACCAGTCTGCATTCCCACCAGCAGTGCATGAGGGTTCCTTTTTCTCCGCATCCTCGCCAGCACTTGTTTGTTGGTAATAGCCATTTTGACAGGTGTGAGATGGTATCGCATTGTCGTTTTGATTTGCATCTCTTGGATGATTAGTGACTTTGAGCATGTTTTCATATGTCTCTTGGCCTTCCTTATGTCTTCTTTCAAAAAGTATCAATTCAGATCCGTTGCCCACTTTATGATCGGGTTTATCTTACTTTTGTTAAGTTGTATGAGTTCCCTGTAAATATTGAGGATTAAAACCTTATCGGTGATAACATTGGCAAATATGTTCTCCCATGCAGTGGGCTTTCTTGTTGTTTTGTTGATGGTTTCTTTTGCTGTGCAGCAGCTTTTTATTTTGATGTAGTCCCATTTGTTTATTTTCTCTTTAGTTTCCATTGCCCTAGGAGCTGTATCAGTGAAGATATTGCTTTGGCATATGTCTGAAATTTTGCTGCCTGTGGATTCCTCTAATATTTTTATGGTTTCCTGCCTTATGTTTAAGTCCTTTATCCATTTTGAGTTTATTTCTGTGTATGGTGTAAGTTGGTGGTCTAGTTTCATTTTTTTTTTTGCATGGATCTGTCCAGTTTTCCCAACACCATTTATTGAAGAGACTGTCTTGACTCCATTGTATGTTCTTGCCTCCTTTGTCAGATATTAATTGAGCATAGTGGTTTGGGTTGATTTCTGGGTTCTCTATTCCATTGGTCTATATGTCTGTTCTTGTGCCAGTACCGGGCAGTTTTGAGAACAGTGGCTTTGTAATACAGCTTGATATCTGGTGTTGAGATCCCTCCTACTTTGTTCTTCTTTCTCAGGATTGCTGCAGCTATTCAGGATCTTTTTTTTTAATTCCAGATGAATTTTTGGAGAGTTAGTTCTAGGTCTGGGAAATATGCTGTTGGTATTTTAATGGGCAGTGCAATGAATCTATAGATTGCTTTGGGTAGTATGGACATTTTGATGATGTTGATTCTACCAATCCATGAACATGGTATGTTCTTCTATCTGTTTATGTTTTCCTCTATCTCTTTTTTCAGTGTCCTGTAGTTTTCCGAGTATAGGTCTTTTACCTCCTTAGTTAAGTTTATTCCTAGGTATCTTAATTTTTTTGGTGCAATGGTAAATGGGATTGTTTTTTAAAACTCTCTTTCTGTAAGTTCACTATTAGGGTATAAAAGTGCCATAGATTTCTTGGTATTAATTTTGTATCCTGCTACATTGCCAAATTCATTTATTAAGTCTAATAATTTTTTTGATCGAGTCTTTAGGGTTTTCTATGTACAGTATCATGTCATCTGCAAATAATGACAGTTTTACATTTTCTTTTCCAATTTGGATACCTTTTATTTCTTCTTCTTGTCTAATTGCTAGGGCTACCATTTCCAGAACTATGTTGAACAGGAGTGGTGAAAGTGGGCATCCCTGTCTCGTTCCTGTTCTTAGGTAAAATGGTTTTAGTTTTTGCCCACTGACTATGATGTTGGCTGTAGGTTTGTCATATAAGGCTTTTATTATGTTGAGGTATGATCCCTCTATTCCCATTTTGCTGAGGGTTTTTATCAAGAAAGGGTGTTGGATTTTGTCAAATGCTTTTTCTGCATCAATTGATATGACTATGTGATTTTTATCTCTCAATTTGTTTATGTGATGTATCATGTTTACTGATTTGTGGATATTGTACCATCCTTGCATCCCCAAGATAAATTCTACTTGGTCATGGTATATGATCTTTCTCATGTAATGCTGGATCCGATTCGCTAGAATTTTGAGGATTTTGGCATCTATCTTCATGAGGGATATTGGCCTGTAATTCTCTTTCATTGTGTTGTCTTTATCTGGTCTTGGTATTAGGGTGATGCTGGCTTCATAGAATGAGCTTGGAAGTGTTCCTTCCTCTTGAATTTTTTGGAATAGTCTGAGGAGGATAGGTTTTAGTTCTTCCTTGAATGTTTTGGTAAAACTCCTCTATGAAGCCATCTGTGAAGCCCTGGGCTTTTGTTTGCTGAAAGCTTTTTGATGACTGCTTCAATTTCCTCCATAGTTATTGGCCTATTGAGATTTTTAGATTCTTCCTGATTGAGTTTTGGGAGCTTGTTATTTTTCTAGGAATATGTCCATTTCCTCTAGGTTGTCTAGTTTGTTGGAATAGAGTTGTTCATAGTATTTTTTAACAATCCTTTGTATTTCTGTGTGGGTCGTTGTTATTTTACGTCTTTCATTTCTGATTTTGTTTATTTGGGTCCTCTCTGCTTCTTAGTGAGCCTGGCTAGAGGTTCATCAATCTTGTTTATCCTTTCAAAGAACCAGCTCTTGGTTTCATTAATCTTGTGTATTTTTTTTTGGTCTCTACGTCATTTATTTCTGCTCTGTACCACAGCTTTTTAATCTACTCATCTGCAGCCTGAGTGCTATTTCCAAATCTTAGCTATTGTAAATTGTGCTGCTATGTACATAGGGGTGCATATATCCTTTCTGATTGTTGTTTCTCGTTTCTTGGGATATATTCCTATAAGTGGGATCAATGAGAGTTCCATTTTTAGTTTTTTGAGAAAACTCCATACTGTTCTCCACAGCGGCTACACCAGTCTGCATTCCCACCAGCAGTGCACGAGGGTTCCTTTTTCTCCACATCCTCGCCAGCACTTGTCATTTGTTGATGATAGCCATTCTGACAGGTGAAATTTTTATTCTTACTTGTTTTTTTAGCCTGTCTTGCTAGGAGTCCCCTCTGTTTTTCAACAGATTACTGGTCAATGATTTGGGCAAACATTATACTCAAATACCTCAAATCTGTAAGACTTCTCCCTTATGAGACTTGATCTGTTTGTGGGTTTAAGAGCATATATAAAGTTCGGTTTGGATTGACTTTTATTTTAGGTCAGGGTCTCTCAGATTTCCCAGTCATCCAAGGATGTGTGGAGAGCTTATCTAATCCTCTTAGGGATTTCTCATTTCCAGGATTTTTTTAGTTAGATTCTTGGCTTGTCCATTGTTCTTATCAACTGGGTATACAACCTCTGAATATCAAAGATGTGGGTATTCCTTATTTGTTTCGACCAAGTTGCCATTTCTAGCTGAAAAAGGGACTTTTCCCACTAGTCCCTTAACAGCTGTTGGTTTTTGCATACAGTACCACTCTGGTAAAACTACAGATCTCATCAATCAAACTTAAGGCGTGTGTGTGTACTGTATGTAACCCCAGGCAAGAAGGCTCTGCTTTTACAGAAGCTTTAGCAGCTTTTCAAGAAAAATGCTTCTCAAATTGTTGTTGTTGTGTGTGTTTTTTTAAACTTTGGTGAAGTCCCAGACGCTTGATTTTTTTTTAAAAACTATTTTCCCAGTTTTATACTTTTGTGTTTTTTTTTGCACAGAAGAATTGCCTACCTCTTCATATCACCAGAAAGAATCTTCCCATCTGTGATTATCTCAACTCATCTTTAATACCAATAAAACCCGTATTATTAACCCCCATATTACAGCTGAGGAAATAAAGGCACAAAGAAAATAACCATCTGAAGATGAGTTGCTAAATGAAAGAGCATACAAACCAGACAGTTTGCCTTGCACTTTTAACAGATATAGATACAAAATTTCTTAAAAGTACTAGACCAGAAGCAGCAGGTATATGTACTAAAAAAGCATAGAAGGAAAGAATCTATTTTTGGAACCTGAATGTAGCAGACAATACGAAGATGAAATACCACAACATGAATCATTTACAAAAATATCATGTTTTTAGGGATACATATACCAATGACATTTTCAAATACTTAAGACAGTTAATTACATTAAAACCCTTTTTGTAGATTTATTACTAGTATAACTTACTCTCTTGCCAGTACCCCTTCCCACAGGAGGATGTGCCTCAGCAGCTTGACGAATTGTACAAACCATTAGCTCTATTAGAGCACTCTCTTGACGGTCAGACATTGCTAAGGTGAAACAAAACACATTAGCATGAGATTTATAATAAAAATGCATATAAAATCAATTATAAAAAACTGTGAATATAGTCTATTATTTTAAACACTGAAGTTCTGTACCTTGTTCTTTTTTGAAGAAGTCAAGCAAGAAATACAGGGTGTCCCCCCAAAATGTATACACACACTTTGTATAATTATAAAGTCAATGTTTATTAAAATACATTTCATTTTCAAAATTGAGTTACTGGCAGTTAAAGTGTATATACATTTTTTGGGGACACTGTATATAAAGAAAAAGAGGGTAAACTCTGATCTGTTCTAATACCTGGTCTCTTCTATTACCAGGCTCCTGAGTTAGGCAGAATTTTACTATATTTCCTTATACATCATTTGAAAGCTCAGATAACAAGGTACCTTTAAAATTTTTTTTTTTAATCCTCACCTGAGGATGTTTTTATTGATTTTTAGAGAAGAAAAAAGAGAGTAACACTGATTGGTTGACCCCCATATGAGTACCCAGGCTGAGGATCAAACCCACAACCTAGGTATATCCCTGACAGGGAATTGAACCTGAAATCTTTCGGTGTATGGGTTGATGCTCCAATCAACTGAATCACCCAGTTAAGGCAAGCTGTCTTCTTCTTTTTTTTTTTTTTTTAAAATAAAAGAGATCATGCTGCCCTACCCAGTTTGGCTCAGTGGACAGAGCTTCAGCCTGCGGATTGAAGGGTCATGGTTCGATTCCGGTCAAGGGCACATACCTGGATTGTGAGCTTGATCACTAGTAGGGGCATGCAGGAGGCAGCTGATCAATAATTCTCTCTCATCATTGAGGTTTCTATCTCTCTCCCTCTCCCTTCCTCTCTGAAGTCAATAATAATAATAAAAAAAGATCATGCTATATTATATATACATTTTATATTAACAATACAATTTTAAAAAATATGTTTTTATAGATTTCAGAGAGAGGGAGAGACAGAAACATCGATGAGTGAGAATCACAGATCGGCTACCTCCTGCACACTCCCTACTGGGGATCAAGCCCAAAACGTGGGCATGTGCCCCGACTGAGAATCGAACCATGCCCTCTGGTTCATGGGTTGATGCTCAACCATTGAGACACACTGGTTGGGCTCAATTAACAGTAGATTTTGAATATCTTCCTTGTCACTGCTAAATTATATGAATAATTATCTTCTATAAATCTATAATTACATAATTTGCTCCACAATTTAGTCAACCTTCTCAAATTGTTTACAAATTTTTGTCATTATAAACAATGCAGCAATAAATATCATCAATATAGAAATATTTCTGTAACTAATTTCTGCAGAATAAATTCCCAAGAGGAGTACTGGGTCAAAGGTTAAAATCTTGATACTGACAAAGTTTCTTTATTGCAGTTTACTCTTCCAACTGCAATCATGAAAATGTTTGGCTTCTCAGATCCCTGCCAGCATTGAACGTTATAAAGCCTTTTAATTCTTGCCAATCCAATGAAAAATGATTATTTCATTGTTATTTTGCTCCTTCTTATCTACTAATTAGTGCATTATTGATTTTGAGTTTTTATCTGAGATTTTTGTTTATTCTTTGCTCATCTTCTACTGTTAGTCACCGTAGTTCTTTATAAACTCCTGTATATTAGAAATAGTAACTTTGTTTTTTAAACAATACAAACTTTTTCTCACAGTTTGTCCTTTTGTTGTCAGGGTATAGTATGTTTTATGAGAAAGAGAGTTAACTTTTACAAAGTTATATGTGTACCAATTTGTTTAATAGCTTCTGGGTTTCTTTTCATCCTTTCCAGTAATTGAGATATAACTGACATATGGCACTGTATAAGTTTAAGTTGTATAGTATAATAATTTGACATATATTGTGAAATGATTACAGTAAGTTTAGCTAATATCCATCATCTCATACACATACAAAAAAGTTTTTGGGTTTCTTGTACTGTTTTCAAAGGTCTCCTTGTTCTAGAGATAACAGAAATACATTTTCTTTTTCATTGCCTTCCCTCTTTCCTCCTCCCCGTCTGTCCTTACTTGCTTGTAAACTTTTAATCTGTCTGGAATTTATTTCTGCTGATAGTATAAAGCAGGGGTGAGCAAACTTTTTGACTCGAGGGCCACAATGGGTTCTTAAACTGGACTCAGAAGAAGGAGCTGCGGCTGTGTTTCCCGACGTTGCCATGTTAACACTGCTGCTGGTGAAGGAGCGGAGGGGAGAGCAAGAGAACCCTCTGCTCTTTCGGCTCCGCGGGCCGGATAGAACAGCCGAACGGGCCGGATTTGGCCCGCGGGCCGTAGTTTCCCCACGGCTGGTATAAAGTGTGGGCCTGTTTATTCCCACCAGATGAAGAGCCAATTATGACTCCAACATCATTAAATAAACAAGCTTTCCTTGCTGAATTTAAATGTCACTTTTTGACATATTTTAGGTTCTTATATATACTTAGATCTACTTCTGGATTCTTTTAGTTTCATTAATGTATCTATTTCTATTACAATACCATACTGTTTTGATTATAGCAGCTTTATAATCCTACTAGGGGCCCAGTTCACGAATTCATGCACCTTGAATGGAACTGTGGGCTGCAAGGCTGTGGTGGGCACAGGGGCGGGTCTTGGCCCATTCTCCGCACCCCCAACCGGCCCCTCCCACTGCAGCCCCACTCCTGCCGTCGCTGCTCCCATGCGCTGATGGCGCAGGCCCCCCTTACACTCGCAGATGGTGCGGAGCGATTGGGGCCGGCACCAGCAGCAGGTGTGAGCATGTGGTGGGACGTGGAGTGTGGGAGCAAAGAATTTTCAGTAATCACCAGAGACTCGCCCCAGTGACAGCGACTGGTGCCCCACATTGGTCTAGCGCCCCTGCTCACCTGCTCCACCATCCCGCCACGGCCAATTCCCACCATGTTCCACACTCTGCTGCCTACTGCCGGCGCCCACCATGTTCTGCACGCACTCCCTGATGGTCAGTGCACATCATAGTAATCGGTTGTTCAGTCTATTTGCATATTAGGGTTTTCGGCGGAACGACCGGTCACTATAAGTGCACTGACAACCAGGGGACAGAAGCTCAATGCAGGAGCTGCCCCCAGCCCGCAGGCCCCAGACCAGTCAAGGCAAGTGCCAGTGGGGGCCCCCTGATCACCCCACCGGTTGCCCCACAGTGGGAGGTGAACAGTGGTGGCGGGGCTTGGGGCCAGCAAGTGGACAGCACCAGACTGGCCAAGGCAGGTACCAGCGGGGCCCCCCGATCATCCTGCTGGTTGCCCTGTAGACGGAGTCAACCAGCTGCAGCCGCGGGGGGCGGGGCCGGCAAGCGGGCAGCGGCAGGTCAGCCAAGGCGGGTGCCAGAGGGGGGCCCCCGGTCGCCCCACAGATCGGCCCTGATTGCTGGCCAGGCTAGGGGCCCTGCCCGTGCACGAATTTTGTGCACTGGGCCTCTAGTATATTATAATATACTTTAATATGTAACTCAATTCACCTAATTTGAATATTTAGAACAAGATTCCTTTACCTAGTTCTTTTTCTAAAAATTTTCTAATGCTAATGGCAAATGATTAAGCATTTTCTATGCATAAGAAGACACTGTTATAAGTGATTTATATGCATTAACCTTTTATATCCTCAAACCAATTCCAAGAGATAGAAACTAATATCCTCACGCTCCACACATGGGGAAAATGAGCCACACAGAAAAGTTAAATAACTTTTCAAAGCGCTCACTTAGTAGTAAAGCCATTTATGAACTCATGTAGTCTGACTCCAGAATCTGTGCTCCTAAGCACTATGCCACACTGCCTTTTTTTTTTTTTTTTTACAAAAGCTTAAAATTCTATAAACTGTAAAATCATTTTACTCAGTTCCTTTTTACCTCACAGAACTCATAGTAGAATTCAGAGTGGTATTTTAAGAAAATTATGCATTATATTGAGAATAACTGACAGTTATATAATCTTTCCAGCCAGAAATATAGTATAGCCCTCTTCATTTTTGAGGTCTTATTTTAGGTCATTTAACAAAACATTATCATTTTCTACACATTGATTCTGTACTTTCCTTGTTGCATTCAATCCTATGTATTTTTAAAGATAGATTTTTGAGACTAATTTGAATAGTTTAATTCTATCTTTCTGTCTTCCTTTTTCACTCTGTCTCCTTTCCTCTGTGTACTTAACTGTGTTAAAGACCAATGGATGAAATTGAATGAAAAGAAATTAAGACTTATAAATTTAGAAGTTTACACTAATTACTTTAAAATAAACTTGGGCAAGAACAATGAAAAGGCAAAGACATAACATCTTTTCCTTTACTATTTACCAAAATCATCCTATATAAGAATATGTATGCACATCCTAATTCAATCATTTTTTAAAAATCCTAACATGAGTATATGTTTTTATTGATTTTTAGAGAGAGGGAGGGAGAGAGAGAAACATCAATCAGTTGCCTCTTGTATGCGCCCCGACCAGGAATTGAACCCTCAACTTATTGGTGTATAGCCCGATACTCCAACCAACTGAGCTACCCAGCCAGGGCCTAATTTGATCATTTTTTTTTTTTTTTTAAGATTCTATAGCTTTAGGAAAAATATATGAACTTTAGTTTGTTTTAGGAAAACCACATGAAATAGCTTCAGCTTTTCCATTTCTACTCCCTGATCCAATGCCTAATAATATAAAAAAGCTTTCCATCCAATAAAACAACTAAGTTTCTATTTTTATGATTCTAGAATTTCATAATTTTCCAAATTTGGCTAGGGATAAAGGCACTGCAAGATTGTCTATGAACTAAATGCATTTACTTTTATTTAGGGGAAAAATCTAGTTCTATGGAAAGCAAGGAGAGAACAAGTTATCTCAAGTATGGAAACATTCCTCTACTATATACTGAACTCCATATTGGTGTTGAAAAATAACCCAATTGTACCCAGTGCCCATTAACAACAATTTTGTTATTTACTTTGTAATTTGAAACCATCCACTTAGGCAAGGGTGGTTGAAATTTAATTGAAATCCCTTTTGGGATTATGACAGCAAAAACCAAATAATAAAAGCAAAAGCAAAGCCGGGGTGGGGGGTGGGGGATGGGTAAAAGAAGATGAAGAGAGTAGCCAAAGAACTTATGGACAGACAACAGAGTGGTGAAGTGAGGGAAGGGTGGCGAGGGCTGGGAGGAGGTGGACAAAGGGGGGATGAGGAGAGCACCTGTAACAGTGTCAACAATTAAAAAAAAAAAAAAGCAAAGCAAGTATTAAGCCATAGACAAGAACCAAATACAATACCTGGAATAAATAGGCAGCTGTTTAGATTAGAAATCATCAGATAATTATACAACTTTGAAATCTATGGAAACTGCTTTGTATATCATCTCCATTTGCCCATTATTATCACCATGAATTTCTTACTACTACTGAAAAGAAGTGCTTAAAAGTCACCAGTGACCTAAATCATCTAGTCCTTTTTCTCCTCTGCAATATGTGATGTTATTAAGCACAGCTCTCTTGAATCCTCTCTTAACTAGGTTTCTATAGAGTACAATTATCTGTTATCCTTTTTAAAGCTTGCTAGGGCTCTTACTGCTCTTGTTTCTTCCTGTTTCTGTCCCCCGTCCACAATCTTAAAACTCAGCCACAGGCTCTTCTCTTCTTCTTCTTCTTCTTTTTTTTTTTTTTTAATATATCTTTATTGATTTCAGAGAGGAAGGGTGAAGGGAGAGAGAGATAGAAACATCAATGATGAGAGAGAATTATTGATTGGCTGCCTTCTGCACGCCCCCCACTGGGGATCAAGTCTGCAACCTGGGCATGTGCCCTTGTTTGGAATCAAACCCGGGACCCTTCAGTCTGCAGGCCGAGGTTCTATCCACTGAGCCAAACCAGCTAGGGCTCTTCCCTTCTTTATAATTCATCTTCTTTTATATTTTTGTTCTCATTTCCCATAGAAACCAATGCAAAAGATACCTAACTGGTCTTCTGCCTACTCCAAATCATGTTTACATAAAGCATTTTTCTTAAAATACAAATTGGACCACATCACTCTCCTGTTTAAAATCCTTCAGTGGCTCCGATTACACTCAGAATGAATTAAGTCCACTCATGAACTAAAAGATTTTACATCATTTGGCCTCTGCCTCTTTCTTATTTTGTGCCACTGGCTCACTATGCTTTACCACTCCAGCTCCTAGAATGTAAATATCACCAGGCTTCAGATACTCTGCAATTGCTATTTCCTCTATCTAGACGATGCTTTTTTTGGCACTTTCCATGGCAAGCCCCCTCATCCCTGAGATACCTGGCTCACAGGTAGCCTCCTCAGAGAGATCTTTCTTTCAGGATTCAATCTAAAGATGGACCACTCATTGTTACTATTACCTCACTTATAAACTCCTGAAATTACTCTGTTTACTTGGTTTTGGTCTGCATTCTCCACTAGAATGTAAGCTCCATATGGACAGTGAACTGATTTCAGTGCTCAGTATACTAGTTAGTACATAGAAGACGACTAATAAAATATTTTAAAATTATAAATGAGTTAATGATTGCCTGCTTTGAAGAATTCCATTTACCCACATTTACTTCACCCAGCAACTGGATCACATAATTTTTTGAATGCTAATCAAAGGTTTTTTGTTTGCTTTTAAAATATATTTTTATTGATTTCAAAGAGGAAGGGAGAGGGGGAGAGAGAGATAGAAACATCAGTGATGAGAGAGGAATCATTAATTGGCTGCCCCCTGCATGCCCCCTACTGGGGATCGAGCCCACAACCCGGGCATGTGCCCTTGACCACAATCGAACTTGGGCCCCTTCAGTCAGCAAGACGGCACTCTATCCACTGAGCCAAACCAACTAGGGCTTAAATAGATGAAAAAGTTGAAACACAGAGAAGTTAAATTAGTTAGTTATGGTTTTGCGATTACCTGTTACCCAGACACTCACATTATACTAAAAATTTATTCAGCAATTTGACTTTGCTGGAGAATACATACACATGCTCAACAAAAACTCCCTGTCCTATGAAGACATTGCAAGTAAGTAGTCTTAAAGCTACTGTGATTTAAATGGTAGTCTTTGATAATGTGTCTGTTTTCCCAAATCATGCTCCTCTATCTCCAACTGTTAACTCAACTTTCACCCACTGGCACACCTATCACACTCTACCTACCTAAAATATAATAATTTCTTATTAATCTTAAAAAAACAACAACAAGTTACTAATAACATTTTTTATCCTAAAATATAGCAAAATACTGGCACAGAAAATTGATTTGGATGCCATTCCATGCCAGAACTTGTATGTGACACAGCACACATTTGGACAAACACTTGAAAAAAGTTGTGTTCTGACATAAATATGGCCCTGCATTGTTATACACAATTTCCCCAGCCTTGCCTTCCCAGATTCAGTCATACCCTAAAACTATGATTTACTTAACGCCCCCGTTTTATAACTCATTTTTCTAGCTAAAATCAAACCAACAAACCCAAGCCAACTTTTATTTACTTTTCTTGACTGAAAATTAAATCTAATGCCAACTAAATTTGAAACACAGCAAAAAAACTGATAGTATAGTTATTTTAATGAGGTTAAATCCATCTAGAACACCCTGATAATTTACAGACTTAGTAATTACTATTTACTGACTTACACATCTTATTTAAATGAGAGTAAAAAGTTAACAATACCAAAGCATACCTCCTTGGCTCTTCCCTTAATTTACATCCCCTGCCTTCTTTCTCCTTGGAAATAACCTTATAAAGCATGGGGTGATTTAAAAAAAAAAAAAAAGGCTTGGAATCACAATAAAGAAGAAGCTCTAACCCACTGATAATATACAGATTCTGTAGCCGCAAGCAAAGGAAGAAAGATGGATGAAACACTATGCTACGTACTTTGTTCAAGTGTTGATTGGGCAGTAGTAATTAGAAGGGGAATTGATTTTATTAGAGAATATATTAAGATTAGTCAGAAATAGAATGAATGAGTGAACTTAGCAGGAATGTATACAGATATAAAGGGAAAACACACAGAATATATGTTCATATTCCTGTGATCACAAATGTGAAAGAAATTCAGAGTACAGTTAAGTCTGACGTTGTAAGCATAAGGTCCTGTCAACTTAGTAATAGGACCACCTTCTTACCAAAGATATGGAGAAAAAAACCCATGCAAATTGAGTATTAATAATCAGAGGTAAAGCCAAATGTACTATAACTTCCATCTTGAAAGGAAATCTGGGAAAAGTCTGGGAAGGATTTGTGTTAGATTAAGAATGAGGTTATGAGGCAAATATTTTTAGTTTAAAAGAGGCAATTTGGGCCAGTTTACTGGAATGTATCTGGATATGATGCATACCAGTTGTTTCTCCCATTAAAATTTGTCAAAGCCAGAGTAGATAATGCCAGTTACCATCACTACTAGGAAAGAAAATGGGGGACTTAGCCAGAGTGGCTCAGTTGGTTGAGTGTCATCCTGTGCTCCGAAAGGTTGCTGGTTCAGTTCCCAGACAGGGCACATACCTGGTGATGGGGCACGTAGGAAGGCAAAGGATCGATGTTTCTCTCTGTCTCTCAGCATGTCCTCGGGTGAGGATTAAAATAAATAAGTAAGTAAGTAAATAAATAAAATGTGTCACTTTTTTTTTTTTTTTTTTTAAAGAAAGAACACTGGGGAGATGGTCTCCTGGTGACCCATTTGGGTAGTTTACTGCAGGAGATGGCTCATTGTGCTTTTACTTTATTATTTATTTATTTATTTATTTATTATTTATTATTTATTTATTTATTTATTTTCATTCTGCTTTTATATCCCAGAAGATTCTGAACCATACAGAACAACAGGGAAAGCAGAACAGAGAATAGTTTAATCACATTTAATCCTTACAACAATGTAAGATATATAGGGAAAATAATCTGTTACAAAGGAACCTAATGGTCAGAAAAAATGAGGACCTCAGTCACAAAGCAGAGAGTTAAAAATCTGAATTTATTTATTTTAATTCTGAAGTCTATGTTCACTACTAGCCTCACTTACATCAAAGTATCATCTACATTGCAGGAATGTTGTATGAATTAAATGAAACAGCAGTTCTTTAAAGCACTATTGTGAGCTAGTTTGAAAAATAAACCATAAATAGAAAAATGCATTTCTAGTTCTGAGGAGCGAATATTCACATAAGCTTTAGGAATATAAATACTTTATTAAACATACATATCCACTTTGCTGTTCATGTTATTATGCAACATGTAATAAGATACATACTTCAGAACTTATCCTATAGCAATAATAACTCCCTACTTCTTGCATAGCTAGGTAAATGATTATTTTTTACTTTCTGATTTTAATAATTAAGAAAATATAACAAAGGGGTATGGTTCTAGTCTAAATTTTTTGTGTTAAAGGCTTTTCCAAGTTCACATACAAATATAGCAAAAAGATCCTGGACGCCCCACACCCCCCCCCCCTTTTTTTTTTTACAGTATGTCAGTATTTTGTGTCTCAAATCAATACAATGAAAACTCATTTGAATATTACCAGACACATGGATTTTAAAAAACTTTTGTGGCATGGTGCAATCTTAATCCAGAAAGGTGTTAAAAGCTATTGACACATCCTTACTTGTTAGAGGAGACAAACTGTTCTTTTTGCAAAAAGACACACAGCATTCCTGCATACATTCATTTTTAAGATGTGGGCTATATAGGATGGTATTATTATTAATGGATACCATAACAATTTGTAAACCAACTTGTCACAATACTATACCTTCCTCTCCTTGAACAGGTTCTTCTAATAGCAACTCTGTCATACATTCCCAGTCTTTCAACAGTTCTTGAGAACTCTCCCACAAACTGTCCACCAAGTAGGCTGCATGTTCGTGCAACTAAAAACAACAAATCAAGTGTGACTGAAGAACATTTAATGAAGAAACTACTAATATTTGAGTTAATAAACCATTTTCTTCATAGTTAAAATGGCTTGTTCACAATGTTTCCAATGTATTCCACTATCAATGGAATGTATTATGTAGACTCAAATTAAAAAAAAATTTATATAGTAGTTAATGACATCATTTATAGACAAGGAAAAAGAATATGATGAAGAGAATACCTGAAATTATAAACACTTTTCACTATTCTTGGATTGTCTCTTCTATTTTTAAAAATTTATTTATTAAAGTAAATCAATTACTTTCTCTGCCAATTGCATTTGAAACTTCGGTACCAGCCTAAATACTTACTTTGTATCTTTGTCACCTGTGGTTAAGGTCAAAAGTTAAAGTTACTCCATCTCTCTTTCCTACTTTCATGTCCATTTAACTTAGTGCACTCCACATTCCACTTCACCCTCCCCCAATTTTTGCTGTTCGTTACTTTTGACAATTTTCTTGATATGTACCCACAATAAACAAACACCAAGTTTCTCATCTAACACTTCATACCAAACTCTCTCCCACTTGTTAGCCATTAAACCATGAAGATTACTCCAATAAAGCTCTTCAGGGAAGATAAGCAGATAAGGTGTTTGCATTGTTCTTGTTTCTGCTACTTACAATTAACTTCTCCATCCTTGCATAAAAATTATTCCATCTTTGAGGCTCATATATCCAGCTAAACCACTCTGTAGATAAGTGTTTTCCAAGCTACAGATTGCAACCCATTCATTTTCTGCTAAACTAATTTAATGCATTGAGACCAAAGTTTCAAAAATTGGAACAAAGTAGAAGAGTACATAGCACATCAAAAGATAAGTACTATTTTATATAACTCTTATTTCAGTTATATGTGCTCGTACTTGGTTTTCTCATGAGTAATGTCCCCAAAATGTAGAGCTTTTTAGATCTACTGGTTGTTTATTTGATAGCTTGGCACATTTGGCATGAGTTGGTTTTCTTCCTCACATGCCAATTCCACTATTATTCTTAACTTCAATGTGCATTTTGATGATCAATTTAAAGTTCTGCTTCATTTGACCTTCACAATTCTATACTTCATTTCCACTGCATTTTAAATCTCACATTCTGGTTCTTTAAATGCCTCATGATACACACACACACACACACACACACACACACACACACACACACACCCAGGTCTCCTGATTAGATGGCAGTGATGGGTATACACTAGTATAACAGAATAAGAAAAGAGATTTTAACAAAGAATGTTTCTTGTGAAACATAGGAGATCATACAAGACAATTTTATGATCATGAATCACTTAAATATGATTTGCAATTGCTTATGCAGCTGACAAGAATGCCATAGAGGAGAACTAGGAAATATATTTTAATGTTCTTGTAACACTTTACTAAACAACAGTAAAAACAGGATACAGTAATACCATCTAAAAATAAAGCAGCAGTACATGTTACAAATTATAACTTTAAATAAAAAAGAAAACTGCATAAAACTACTGTACTTATGCCTTTTAATATATTAAAAAGAAAAAAAAGTCTTTGGGCTTTCAGAGATCTAAAACATTTTCCTCAATTAATAATTAACCTAGATCATCATATTCCCTAAACTTTTCATCAAATAATTTAAATAGTATTTGCATGTCTCATCCATATCAATTTTTGAATCTGTTGTTATTATTGAAGTCAAATTTTCATACTGCATTGAATTGCTGCATAATGCTTTGAATCCTGTTCCTCTAAATCCTAAGGAGGCTAAGGGTATAGTTTGAAATGGTCTATCACAAGAATGATCTTTACTGAGTATTTAATGTTTTATCTTAAATATTCACAATCGTTAGGTATTTTACCCACAACATATACTTGCTTTTAAAGAAAACAATGATTTAAACCCTTACTACAAAGTGTGGTTCCTTGACCAGAAGCATAAAAATCACCTAGGAGAGCTTGATAGAAATGCAGTACCTCAGACCCCACCCCAGAGCTACTGAATCAGAACTGGCATTTTAACAATACCCCAGGTAATTTGTATACATATTTAAAACACTGTTCTTAAACATATCCTTTACTCAAATGCAACTCTCCAGCTAGCTTTGTTTCTGACTTTATTCTTGCTCTATTCATACCCAATTTACTTTAAACAAATTAACTCCACTATTTTTCTGTTCCATTTTGCCCTAACCCCAACTCATTCAACTGACTCATTTATCTCAAATTTTATTTTCTTATATGCTGACTGTCCCACTCTCTATTCCTACAGTTTCTCCAGCACTTTCAAATTTGAGAAGTTAATAAAACCTTTTAAGTTTCTTTTCTTCCAAGACATTCCAACACAAACCAAAAATACTTTATCCAAAGTAAAATTAACACATTGCGTACCGCATAGAAATCTCTAAGACATACGCCAGGGACCGCACGTTTTTGGGCAAACTGCACATTATTTAAATCATCATAATACACTTTAGGTGTTGTTTTTCAATAATTATAACATTTTTATTTACAAAAACAAAGTTCCTAGTACTTTTTTAACGTATGGTACTGCGTAAAACATTTTCCTCTATGAAGAGGGACCAAACAAAATTTACATAAGTATCTAGATTCGCTCCTTTTTCCATGGGCGTGAAAAACGAGAACACTCATGAGCGGTCCTTAACAGATGGCATGAGAAACACGAGAAAACTCCTGAGCGGTACGAAATCTGTTAAGAGTCCCAAATTTCTAGATTTTTTCCACTTTCTTTACCACTCTAGTCCCACTCGTTTCTAAGCCAAGTAGCTTATTCAGTCAGGTGCTCTTTAGGTTTAGCTTGTCATTCCCCAGTGTCATAATAGTAATAGATAACACAATTGTAATAACAAAAAGCATGTTAGTGCACAAATCAAAGTTCACCTGCGCAAACACATTGATAGATAATATATTATGAATATTAATTACAAAATTATTTGGGTAATATTGCTATAGAGCTTATAAAAGTAATATTACTCAAATATTTTTCTTCCTCATTAAATAATATAATTTCAAACAAGATAGAATAGTTTTAACCCTTGACAACTTTCAATAACTGTTTAAATAATTTAATTTAAAAATTACAGTAAAATACTCAAGAAAAACACAAAGCAACAATAAGCATGCAGTATTGCAATACTGTAATAGTTTAAAAATAGTTTAAAATTTTTTCTATATTCAGTGTTGATCCACACCTGCATATCCTATCCTCATCTAATAAAAGAGAAACATGGTAATTAGTGTACAACCGCTACCCTTCCCATTGGCTAATCAGGGTGATATGCAAATTAACTGCCAGCCAAGATGGCGGCTGGCAGCCAGGCAGCTTAAAGCGAACATGAGGCTTGCTTGCTTCAGTGGCGGAGGACTCCAATGTTCCCCGCCTGCTACTGCCGTTCTCTGAGCTGCAACTCTAAGCAACTATGTTACAAATATAGAAGCTAAACAAAACCCCAGAAACCTGCTTTAGTCCGCCAGGCTTCAGCCAGCAGGATCGCAACATTGTTTCAACTACAGAAGGTAAACAAAGGCCAGAAACCTGCTTTCAGCAGCGGAGGCCTAAGAGCTGGAGCCAAGCCTCAAAGCTAAAGCTGGCCCAGAATAAAAAGAAAAAGAAAAAAAGAAGCAGTTGGGAGCTTCAGTCACCTGCAAGCCTGAAAACAGCCCTCAGCCCCTTACCCAGACTGGCCAGGCACCCCAATAGGGACCCCCACCCTGAAGGGTGTGTGACTAGCTGCAAACAGCCATCATCCCCTCATCTAGGCTCGCCAGGCACCCCAGTGGGGACCCCCACCCTGATCCAGGACACCCTTCAGGGCAAACCAGCCGGCCCCACCCATGCACCAGGCCTCTATCCTATATAGTAAAAGGGTAATATGCCTCCCAGCACCAGGATCAGTGGAGCCACAAGGCCTCCCAGCACCGGGATCAGTATGACAGGGGGCAGCGCCCAAACCCCCTGATCGCCCTGCTGCTCCGTGTGTAACAGGGGGTGGGGCCACAAACTCCCTATCCACCCTGCTCTGTTCGTGACAGGGGAAGGCGCCCCAACCCCCTGATCAGTCCTGCTCTGTGCCTGATAGGGGGAGCTCCCCAACCCCCTGATCGCCCTGTGGCTCTGTGTGTGACAGGGTGCGGCGCCACAACCCTCTGATCGGCCCTGCTCTGTGTGTGACAGGGGGCAGCGCCCCAACCCCCCCCCCCCAACGGGCCCTGCTCTGTGTGTGATGGGGTAGAGCCATAACCTCCCCATCAGCCTTGCCCTGAGTGTGAGAGTGGCAGCGCCCCAACTCCCTGATCGGTCCTGCTCTGTGGGTGATAGAGGGCGGCGCCCCAACTCCCCTATCAGCCCTACTCTGTGAGTTACAGGGGGGAGCTCCTCAACCCCCTGATCGGCCCTGCTGTGTGCGTGACAGGGGGGAGCTCCCCAACCCCCTGATTGGCCCTGCTCTGTGCGTGACACGGTACGGAGCCCCAACCCTCTGATGGGCCCTGCTCTGTGCATGACGGGGTGGCGCCGCAACCTCCCCATCGACCCTGCCTTGAGTGTGACAGGGGGCGGTGCCCCAACCCCCAATTGGCCCTACCCTGAGCATGACTGAGGGTGGCATCGCAACCTCCCGATCTGCCCTGCTCTTTGCATGACAGGGGGCGGCGCCCCAACTCCCCAATCGGCCCTGCTCTGAGCCCGACCAGGGGCTGCACCTAGGGATTGTGCCTGCCCTCTGCCACCCGGGAGTGGGCCTAAGCCAGCAGGTCGTTATCTCCCGAGGTGTCCCAGACTGTGAGAGGGCACAGGCCGGGCTGAGGGACCCCCCCCCTTCCCTCCCGAGTGCACCAATTTTTGTGCACCGGGCCTCTAGTCCTATATAATAAAAGCCTAATATGCTAAGTGTCCTACCATTCAACCAGTCACTATGACACGCACTGACCACCAGGGGGCAGATGCTCCAACCAGTAGATTAGCTTGCTGCTGGGTTCTGGTGGATCAGGACTGGGCGAGATGGGCCAAACACACCCTGGAGCCCTTCCACTGTCCTTCCCCGGCTGACCAGCCCTGATTGGCTCCATTGGGACTGAGTGAGATGGGCTGGACACGCCCTGGGGCCCTCCCGTGGTCCCTCCCCGGCCCCAATTATGCACTGGTGGGGTCCCTTGGCCTGACCTGCACCCTCTTGGGGGATGTTGAAGAGCCGGATTTGGCCCAATACCTGCAGGCCAGGCCGAGTGACCCCACCAGTGCACGAATCTGTGCACCGGGCCTCTAGTATACCCATAAAAGGTAGAGTACTGATTCCATAATCAGGCAATCTATGGAGGCAATTTGGTAAGAAACAGGCTTATTTTCATTTGATTGAAAAACATCGATTTGAGACAGTAGAGGGACTTGGGCCCAGGAATAAAAATAGTGGCCAGAAAGCCATGTTAAGACCAGGTGGCCAGAAAGATTAAAAAAAAAAAAAAAAGTAAAAAGAAAAAAGAAACAGAATTTTCTCTCTTCTAACTGCTTACTTTTCTTACCCTGCCATGGAAAATTCCACAAGCCTACCTTTTTAAAAAGTCTGTCTTTTCATGCAAACCCGCTTTGCCCCCAAATTACAAAATCAGCCAAGCAGAGCCACTCCCCAATCGCCTTCACCCTTCCCACAGGCAGTTCAGAGGACATTCCTTTCCTCTGTGCTGTCTCCTTTGTGCTCAAGCATATGCTTAATAAAATAGGTATGAAAATTACACTGTGGTTTCTCCTTCATTCTTGGGAACCCAAGAACCCAAATTCTGGTACAAATTAACTATAAAAAATTTAATGACAATTGTATTTAATTTGAATTCCAAAACAAACAAAAAACAAAATAGTTATGTTTAAAATTTACCTCACTTTCAAGAAAGAAAAGAACCAGCATCCTAATGAGATTCCCATTCGGACTGTTCCTTCCCCTCCTTTTTGCTAACGCTTCTTCTGCTTGTGGGTCATGTCTGCTAAACAGCCTGGTAATAAGTAACAAAACAAGAACATCACAAATTTATATAGATATAAATTTTAATCTTTTCCTTCACTGTACAAAAATTATTTTGGTGTGAATAAAAAAATGCATATATATCAGAGATCAGGTTACTGATTTATTTCAACACAAGTATGTAATTGATATTTTTATAGATAAAAAAGAGGTTAGACCTGAACAATTTCACACAGTTCAACCATATATGAAGTGTAAAAGGAAGCTTTTTTACTGATGACTAATTAATGTTCAAAAACTTATAAAAAATAGAAACTATTTTTTCCTTATAGGAAAGATATATAGAGTATATAATTTTAAAGTTCTACTTCCTTAAATATTGATTTCAAAGTCAAGTAATTATAGCATTTAACCAAATGTCCCATCAATAATTTAAAAATGAATACTTTTAGTCATTACTTCTTACATTCTTTTGTACTTATTAGCCTATTACCTAAAAACAGTACTCAACTAGCTCAATAGTATTGAGTAAAATGACATAAACATTAAATTTATAAATATACCACTTAGCAACAAAACTTCTAAAATATGACAAAGAAATGACCTCAAAATTTTTATTTGCTAATAAGTTTTATTCTAACAAAATTTAAAGACTGCAAAAGGTGCCTTAATCCCAGGTATGGCTCTAGGTAAAAGGGATATAACAGTGAACAAAGACAAAACGGCTGCTTTCATTGAGCTCTCGCTCTGGTGGATAAAGATAAACAGATAAATATATAGTTTTCTCAGTTGTTATAAGGAAAAATTAGGAACTAGGGAAGGGGATATGGAGTGTCCTAATTTAGATATGGACATCACAATGGGCCTATTAGAGGACAGGCTAAATAACTGAAGGAAGAATAATTTCAGGGGAGCAAGAGGAAGCAGCAGCTTGTCTGGGTCTAACCCTCTGAACCTGTCTTCAAGGCCCCCTTGTTTCTGACTCCCAGTGAGCTAAAGCAGCCTCACCTAGCTCTTCTGTTGCTTCTTCCATCTAAACCCTTCCTTGTTTCAACAGTTCCAGCTTAAGTAAACATACTCTCTCAAAGAAAAAAAATTTCATGTGTCATAAAAATAAATCAATCTCAAGTAGAAAATTAGTAGAGAGAAGTTGAATATTTGGATAGGGGCGGAGATAGTTTATGGCAGGGGGAGAAGACTAGAGTATTATCTTGAAGTATATTGGCATAGCTATCATACTGGTTTAAAAGAAAGTTTTCCTTATTTGAGTGGCTTTCAGAGGGGAACAAATGTACAAATTTGGATAATTGCATTTACTGTATATAAATATGAGGTACTAAGAAATTAGCTAATATTTAAAACATTAAAATGTAGAATTTTTGATGACATTAAGATATTCATTTCACATACATTTTACTACTTTTTTTGGATACTTGGTTAAGCTCATAAAATAGACAACAAACAACCATGAATGTATGCGCATGCATGCATTTTAAAAAAAACGTAATCATGGCCCTGGCCAGATGGCTCAGTTGGTTGGAGTGTTCTGAACACCAAAAGGTTGTGGGTTCGATTCTCGGTCAGGGCACATGCCTAGGCAATCGATGGATACTTTTCTCTTTCTCTCTCTCTAACCGCCCCCTCCAAAAAAACCCCCCAAAACAATCAATCAATATATCCTCTGGAAGCCAAGAGACATATGAAAACATGCTCAAAGTCACTAATCATCCGAGAGATGCAAATCAAAACAACAATGAGGTACCAACTCACACCTGTCAGAATGGCTATCATCAACAAATCAACAAACGACAAGTGCTGGAGAGGATGCGGAGAAAAAGGAACACTCGTACACTGCTGGTGGGAATGCAGACTGGTGCAGCCACTATGGAAAACAGTATGGAGTTTCCTCAGAAAGTTAAAAATGGAACTCCCACTTGACCCAGTGATCCCACTTCTAGGAATATATCCCAAGAAACCAGAAACACCAATCAGAAAGGATATATGCATCCCTATGTTCATAGCAGCACAATTTACCATAGCTAAGATTTGGAAACAGCCTAAGTGTCTATCAGCAGATGAGTGGATTAGAAAACTGTGGTACCTCTACACAATGGAATACTATGCTGCTGTAAAAAAGAAGGAATTCTTACCATTTGCGACAACATGGATGAAACTGGAGAGCATTATGCTAAGTGAAATAAGCCAGTCAATGAAAGAAAAATACCACATGATCTCACTCATTTATGGATAATAAAGACCATTATAAACTGATGAACAAAAATAGATACAGAGGCAGAGCAGCATCGAACAGACTGTCAAACTAAAGCGGGAAGGCCGGGGAGGATTGGGGGGGCGGGGGGTAAGAGATCAACCGAAGGACTTGTATGCATGTATATAAGCATAACCAATGGACACAAGACACTGGGGGGTAGGGGAGGCTGGGGGAATGTCAAGGGGGGGTGGGGTGGGAAGGAGACATATGTAATACTCTTTGTAATACTTTAAGCATTAAAACAAAATTTTAATATATATATATATATATATATATATATATATATATATATATATATATCTCCATTCATCTTCTGGTGAGGATTAAAAAAACAAACAAAAAACTTAATAATATAATTCCTGAGGCTACTCTATAGTTAAGAGTTTAAAGATCACAATACTGAATCATGGGAGAATGCTCAAAAAGATCAATAAGAATCAGAAGTTCTCAAACAAGTTTATGAGAAGCTTTTAGCTGAATAGGAATTGGATTCATTTTCACAAATAACAAATATAAGGGAGCTTACATGTGGATTTCTATGTAAAATATTCCAATTTAAAAAATTTTAGCAAGTATTTCAAATTTAGGAAAATGCAATACAGATTAAAGGCTCGTTCTGGCTCAACTGCTACCAGTTTATGGTTTCTATTATGTAGAGAAATAACCTTTTTAGTTTATTTTTTCTTTGAAATTAGAGCAATAAAGTCTTTCTAAAAACATAAAGCCTTTTGAAAGTTAAGTAAGAACAGAAGCTAACTAGAATATAATAGTCCTAGAAAAGGAAGTAAAAACTACAAAATACCCTTAATATTTATGACAAACAACACCTCAAGATAAATATGGAAATAGCACTATTCTATTAGCCATAGATCAGAGTCACTGGCAAATTTAATATATTAATGTAAAAGTCATGCTTGAAACGCTTGCCTTTACTCTTTAATTACCAGCACACACTAGTACCCAGCTTCTTTCTTACAGAAATTTTTTTTCACATAGACACAACTTTGAGAGGTATTACTGAATAGAGAATAGTTTGCTATTGCAGCACTGAGATCCAAATTCTGGATGGAGGCCTGCTCATTATCAAAGTTAATCATCCATGTACAACAGTTGCTCAGTGCAAGATTTATATCTATGCTTAGCATAGTCACAAGTTACTACGTGTACTGGACTTTTGGGTTCATCAGTCACAAAGTTAAATCTATGAATTAAAAAACAAAAATAAGAAAACTCATGTAGAAATGTTTATATTTCATGAACAGATTAATCAACTAATAAATTATATAGTAGATTAAGATATAGTAGATATATGTATAGTAGGTAGACCACAATAAAAAATGTATTTCAGAAGACTAATTATATTCATAAATTCTCATTAGCTTTATGTTTTGTCAAAAAATAGATGAGGTTTTACTTTTTTTAAAAAAATATATTTTATTGATTTTTTACAGAGAGGAAGGGAGAGAGATAGAGAGTTAGAAACATCGATGAGAGAGAAACATCGATCAGCCGCCTCCTGCACCTCCCCCACTGGGGATATGCCCACAACCAAGATACATGTCCTTGACTGGAATTGAACCTGGGACCCTTCAGTCCGCAGGCGGACGCTCTATCCACTGAGCCAAACCAGCTACGGCGAGGTTTTACTTTTTAATTAAACTGCAACTGTACATATAATTTTTAGCATCACTAAGGATTTTCAATTAAAATAATCCTCATCCCAACAGAAAGAAAAGACATGAAATACTGAGCATTTTAAAGGTTATTTTATTTATTAATTTTTTAGAGACAGAGGAAGGAGTGAGGAAGCCAGGGAGGGAGAGAGAGAAATACTGATTTATTGTTGTTCCATTTATCTATGCACTTATTGGCTTATTCTTGTCTGTGGCCTGACCAGAGATCAAACCTGCAACCTTGGCATACTGGATGATGCTCTAGTCAACTGAGCTACCTGGCCAGGGCCTTGAAAGTGAATTTAGATACAAATGTTGAGAAGGTAAGATGAGAATTCAGAATTTTAAATAAAAAAACAAAACAAAAAACAACAACACATAAAAACAAAACACTGATGAAATCAAATATCAATTTCTGAGGGAGCTTTTATAAATTTCATGCACTTCTTCAATTTTCATTCACACATTTAAAGGGGAACCATCCTTTTAAATTTCACAGAAAAGAGATGTCACAAAGAACATTGTTCCCAAGGATGTGATTCATGATGTGCACAAAGGCTGTGAGGATATTACACTCTCTAAAATCTGAAATGACCAATTCTAGCACTGTTTTCAGTCACTACTATTCTCTTCTACGAACTCTAAAACTATAAAGAAACAAAATATAAAAGAAGAACCTGGTTTCAAAGGTAAGTAACTCACTTTTTGTGAAGGAATTCTCCAGCTGCAACAGCAACAGGGCGATGTGCTGAGTACACCAAGTGGTAAACGTTTTCACAATCTTCATTAGAAAGAGCTTCTTCACTTCCACTGAAAAATTCAAAGTGACATGTGAGTCAAAACAAATGCTTATTTTTAGTTCTAACTTTAAGTTTTGTAAAGTTCATTATAAAAGCTCAAGGCATATGGATTTTATTTTCATCTTTTTAATCTTACTTTGAAAATATTTCTCATATCATTACATAAAATTCTGAAAATACAAATAAAACAAGAAAATAAATTGTCCACAATTCTTCCTGCACATAACCATAGACAATGACTATTAATATCTTAGAATATATATTAGCTGAAATTAGCAAGTTCTTTAAATGTGCATGAGATTTTTGTTGGTAAGCAATGGAAAGATATTTATCCATTTCATAGAGTGAAATTATTATTATGCTATGTAACTTTTCTCTCCATAAATGCCTATTTTATATATATATATATATATATATAATTATATATATAATTTAAAATATATATATACACACACACTAGTGGCCCTGTGCACAAAATTCGTGCACAAGGGGAGAAGGAGTTTGGCAGGGGCAGGGAGGAGTATCCCTCAGCCCAGCCTGCACCCTTTCCAATCTGGGACCCCTCAGGGGATTGTCCGACTACTGGTTTAGGCCACATCCCTGCAGGATCGAGCCTAAACCGGCAGTCGGACATCCCTCTCACAATCCGGGGCTGCTGGCTCCTAACAGCTCACCTGCCTGATTGCCCCTAACCCACTCTGCCTGCTGGCCTGTTTGCCCCCAACTGCCCCCCCCTTCTGGCCTGAGCACCCCTAACTGCCCCCCCTGCTGGCCTGATAGCCCCCAAATGCCGCCCCTGCTGGCCTGCTCACCCCCAACTGTCCCTCCCTGCCGACCTGATTGCCCCCAACTGCCCCCCCTGCTGGCCTGATTGCCCCTAACCGCCTCTGCCTCGGCCCCGCGACCATGGCTTTGTTTGGAGGGACATTTGGAAGGTCTCCCGGTCTAATTAGCATGTTACCCTTTTATTAGTATAGACTAGAGGCCTGATGCATGAAGTTCATGCAAGTGGCTCGGCCCTCGCAGCCGCAGTGGCTTGCCTCAGCCTTCACAGCCCCAGCTTCGTCTGGAAGGTCATCTGGTCTAATTAGCATATTACACTTTTATTAATATAGATTTTTTCTTTTTTTTAATCCTCACCTGAGGATATTTTTTCATTGATTTTAGAGAGAGTGGAAGAGAGAGAAAAAGACAAAGAGAAACATTGATGTGAGAGAAACACATTAAGTAGTTGCCTCCTGCATGTGCCCTGATCAGGGCCTAGGCTGGGGAGGGGCCTGCAACAGAGGTATGTGACTTGATCAGAATCGAACCCGGGACCCTTCGGTCCACAGGCTGATGCTCTATCCACTGAGTCAAACAGGCTAGGACTAAATTTTATTTTATCACCATATTTACAACACTATTTAGTGTTCTTTTTAAATAAAATTAATCTAATGGTCACAACCAATCCTTTACTAACACTAATTCCTACCTTTCCATTCATGTATTCTTAAAGTATGAGCCATTTCTTAGTTTGCTGAATGTGTCCTTAAGTATTTCCCACCCCCAAAAAAGAAAATATACTATAAAAAATACACACCAAAAATCAACTATTTCTTGATTAAAACATGCTTAAATATGTCTGCTGTCAGTGTAGATTCACAACCACTAGGTGGACTATAGAATTCTTGAGCTGTACAGGTTTTTGACAACATGTAGGAGTGTAAGCTCATTACCCAGAATTCAATCCTGGAGATGCCTCAGAAGCTCGGAGGAAGTTAAGGGATCTGTCAAATACACATAAAATTACAGTGACCTTTGCCAATGTCCAACTTATACCTCTAAATTATAAGGTTGGGCACAAGGTAAGGCCTAAGTTGTCTTATTTTTTGTTTGCTTTTTTAAAATATATTTTTTATTGATTCTAGAGATAGGGAGAGGGAGATGAAACCACTGATGGGCTGTCCCACCAGGTATTGAACCCTCAACCTGGGCATGTGTCCTGACTGGGAATCAAACCTGCCACCTCTTGGTTCCTGGGATGACTTTCAATCAACTGAACCACACCGCCGGGCACTACAGCTTTAGTGCCTAAGTTTTTTGTTGTTTTTTTTTAAACATATATTTTATTGATTTTTTACAGAGAGGAAGGGAGAGAGATAGAGAGTTAGAAACATCGATGAGAGAGAAACATCGATCAGCTGCCTCCTGCACATCTCCTACTGGGGATGTGCCTGCAACCCAGGTACATGCCCTTGACCGGAATCAAACCTGGGACCCTTCAGTCTGCAGGCCGATGCTGTATCCACTGAGCCAAACCGGTTTCGGCTATGGCCTAAGTTTTAACCCCTTAACCCAATTATGTATCATCAGCTATTAGCTAATACCCTCAGGAGAAAGTTAAACTCATAGAAATAAAAATTTAATATGACATTTCAGGAACCTAGGCTCATATATGAGAGGAAAATAAATATATACTAAAAGAAGTAGAAATAGCAAAAAGAAAAAGAATTTAGAGAAGATGTAATAGAATGTTAAATTTGACTTTACCTGTTGTTTTTGGAAGAAGATATACCATAAGCCAAAAAAATTAAGGCCAGATTATTTCATGCAAATGCTGTAATAGATGGGAAAGCTGATTTTGTGATCCTTAGCTTACTACTTACCAAAATACTATATAAATAGAAATTAGAGGATTAAGCATTATAATGGGTAGAGAGGATTTCTTCCAGGAGAAAGATGCCAGAAACCTTCTTCCCAAGCCAAACTGGAAAATGTTCACTATGAAACATTTATAAACATTCCTTAGAATTGTGAGAAAGTTTAATAAATGATACTTTGTGAAGAAAAGGCCTAAATGTGAAAAGTTGACTGAGCAACTTATCGTAGCAGATTGAGAGGGTTACAAGGACAGAGTTGTACTTTCTCTATCAATAAACAGTCCATGTTTCTTGTAGGCTAGATATGGAATACTTAAAGAAAGCCACCCTGAATAGTTTTTAAGAACTTTGCCCAAGAAGACTACTTATAGGGCAAGCAACTACAACAGAGGAAACCTGAAAGTCAGGGGCTTAGTTATGAAAGTGAATAAGCCAGTGGAGGCATTGACCACTCTGGAAAACTGCAGTTGTAAATACCCAGAGTGGGGAGGTTACTCTGAGGAATCCACATAGCTGAAGAGCCATAACTGTACCTTTTAAATAAAACATGTTCAGCCCTTACCTCCCCCAATGAAAATGTAGAAAATTATCTTAAAAAGGGACCTGAAATTAGTGAAAACATTTTCTAAATTCAGGAAGAAAGTAGGATTTTTTGGGGGCTAAACAAGGTCTCAGATGGTTTGATAACACTCTTAAAGAAAGTAAACTAGTAGGAAAAGATAATCTTGGAGGTGTCTATGAGATAATTACTCTTCCCTGGAAATAAGGAAAGAAGAAATATCAAAGGAACATTTATTCCTGTCTAAATGAGCAAGTACTGAAACTAAATAAGTAAAAAAAAAAAAAAAAAAAAAAAAAAAGTACATCCTTAACATAGGTCTTAAACTCTAGACCAGAGATTTACAACTAGTGTGCAGCAAGAATTTTTAAAGCATGCAATACCTGACTATTTAGTCAGGGGCAATGACTTCTTTTTCCTTAGATTGTCAAATAAAAATGACAACAGCCAATACAACAATAGCCATCTGGTGTGAATGAATCAAAATTATAACCATTTTTGTCAGATTGGCAATAAATATATTTTTTTTGGTGTGCCACAGAATCTTAGTAACTAGTTTATGTATGCCATGAGATGAAGAAGGTTAAAAATTGCTGCTCTAGATAATTCCAATGAAATAGGTGGGTGGAATGTCAGGGTACTTTCTTGTTCAAGGGAAAGATATTAATAAGCTTATAAAATTTACAAGGAAAATTTAACTAGGGGGGCCTAATATTTTAAAGTATTTAAATTTGAAAAGGGAAAAATTCTTCATAAGTGAAAAAAATTGTATGTAAGGATAAAATGAACACTACCAGAAGGTGCAAAAATAATGATCATATAGGTTCCAATCTATATACTAAGAAGTATACCAAGCAACAACTTATGAGATAACAACAGTTATGGGAGACGTAACACATCCCTCTTAAAAACTGGACAAAAAATAAGCAAAGGGCCGTGGCCAGATGGCTAGGTTAGTTGGAGCATTGTCCTGTACACCAAAATGTTGCGGGTTCAATTCCTGATGGGGGTGCATGCCTAGGTTGTGGGTTTGATCCCCAATCAGAGAGGAGGCAACAGATCGATGTTTCTCCCTCCCTCCCTTCTTCTCTCTCTAAAAATCAATAAAAAAACATATCCTTGGGTAAGGCTTAAAAAAATAAAAATAAAAAATGGGCAGCTCAGCCAGTGTGGCTCACAAGTTGAGAGTCGACCCTGGACCAAGAGGTTACCAGTTCGATTTCTGGTCAGGGTACCTGCCCAGGTTGTAGGATCAAACCCCAGTAGTGAGCGTGCAGGAGGCAGGCAATCAATGATGTTTCTCTCTCATTGATGTTTCTATCTATTCCTCTCCCTCTGAAAACCAATAAAAACATTAAAAAACCCCAAAACAAAACCTAAAGGTATAGATAATTTGAATGACACAGTAAATAAATTCAAAATAATGAATTTATAAATACATAACTATATATATTAGTACAGCATACATGATGGGGCAAAAGTAGGTTTACAGTGTTCATGTAAAAAATAATAATTAATAAACAATAACACAAGAGTAAACTCTGTTTTGTGTACTCACAATTGCAAACCTACTTCTTGTCCCACCCTGTAGATAAATGTTGTTAGAAAACTGACCAAACCACTCAGAACACATTCTCAGATAATGCAATAAAACAGAAATGACAGCTCTAAAAAATTGATATATTTGGGGAGAACAAAAACACAATAGTGAATAATCTATGATTATAATGGTAATCATAAAGGTAATACAAATATTTATCATTAAATGTCTATGAAAATACTGTACTAGTATGTCCAACTTCTTAGCAGACCAGTAAAGTAATACTGAAATATATGTTTAAATATGATTATTAGAAAACAAGAAACAAATGAGCCAAAAGAAGCAAGTTTTTTTTAAAACAGTAGTAAGATGGACAAACGTCTATCAGGACTAATCAAGAAAAAGAGGATAGAAATAAAAAAATTAAAAAGTGCAATTAACAAAAGAAATAGCAAAGTTTTATGAATATCATAAACTATAAAATAATAAATCTGAAAGCAGTGATGAAATTGATATTTTTTAAAGTTTACAAAAAGCAAAAATTAGCACAAGAAATAAAATTTATATAACCACTGAATAAGTAGAAATGATAATTAAAGACCTTTTCCTCAAAAGTAATCGAAAACTGAAATGTCTTTAACAGGAGAATTCTTTCAAAGTTTCAAGAAAAAAGTAATCTCTGTCAGTGAAAATTTGTTTCAGAACAGAAAAATGGCAAGAAACTATTGAATATATTTTACAGATAATTCTTTTGATTCTGAAGCTGGATAAAAGACAAGAAAAAAATTATGTCAAATTTACACATGAAAACAGATGTGAAAATCCTAAATAAGACATTAAATATAACGTGTATTTTAGTAAAATACAATAAAATCAAATATATTTAATTCAAACAGGATTTAATCTAGAAATGCAATGGTGGTTTACCATTGGACAAATCTGCTGTCAATTAGATTCAGGCTCATCAATGTATGAAAGGAAAATCTCACAAAACAGAACACAAAAGAACTTTTATCATATATCAAAAACATATCTCAGAAATCACAGAAACAAAGAACTTTAGATGCCATCTAAAGAACAAAAAGAATGTAAAACACCCCACAACCTGGGCATGTGCTGAAAGTCCTGGCTAATGCAATTAGATAAGAGAATAAAACAAATGTTTTAAGGTTAAAAAAGGAAAAGACAAAACTAAAATTGTTTGCAGACGACAGAATAATCTATGTAGTAAACCCAACAGAATTAACAAACCATCACAATGCATAGAGTTCTAGTAAGTTGCGTACATAACAACAACATAAAAATTAAAGATTTCTGTTCCTCAGCAAAAACCAAGCAGAAAATATTTTTAAGACTAAATATGAATCACGTGACAACAAAACCATAAAGTGCTTAAAATTAACCTAGTAAATAATGTACAATATCTTTATGAAAAAATTTAAAACTTATGTAAAAGACCAAATAAGATTTGAATAAAAAATTGCACCAGCCCAGGCCCATGTGGAGAGAGATCCCATATTTGATTCCCACTCCAGGTATAAAATTAAGTTTGCAGTTCCATCCCCAGTCCCTGGTCCCCAGTGGGAATGCATATGGGAGGCAACTGATTACTGTTTCACTCTCACATCGATGTGTTTCTCTCTCCCTTCCTCTCTGTCCAAAATCAATAATAATAATTTCTAAAAAAGCATGTCTTGCCCTTGCCAGGTAGCTAAGTTGTTTAGAGCATTGTCCTCATAACACCAAGGTTGTGGGTTCAATCCCTGGTTAGGGCACATATGGAAACAATTAATACCTGCATAAATAAGTGGAACAACAAATCAATGTTTCCCTCTCTCTCAAACACACACACACACACACACACACACACACACACACACACACACACACACACACACACAATAACAACAACAACAAATTAAATGGAGTTCAGATATTTAAAATCCCAGCCAGTTTTTGAGGAACTAAACAACTATACTTTAAAAATTCATATAGAAGGGGGAAAAAAGTCCACAAATAGCTAAGTAGATTTTAAAAAGAAAGGTAAAGAAGGAATCACCCAATAAGAAGAGGCCATATTTGTAACACATATTATATTATAAAGCTACCATAATGCAGAGTATGATACTAGATTAGAAAGAGAAAAAAATACATGAAAACAATAATAGACCCTATCACAGTTGGTATTGGGACATGACAGATGTGGCATCACAAGGTAGGAGATGATTTTTAATGACTTTACTAGGATCTACATTCTCTCACATTAATTTTTCATAATTTTTAGTCAAAGCTCTGTAAATAAAATTATTAAATCTCTAGCATAGTAATGATGTAATTTAAATGCCTTATTACCTTTCTCCTACTTCTATACCATTCCAAAGAAGCCTATTTGAAAATCCTATCTCTTTTGAGGCCTTCTTTCTTTTTTTAAAAGAGAAAGTTCTGTTTCTTCATTGATATTTCCCCTGGACTAGTTTCTTCATTGATATATCCTACATAAAAGAACTTTAATATGAAGGAAACAGAAATAGTCAAAATAAAAAACGGAGAGAGAAAAACAGAAAACATGTTGTTTCAAACCTAACCTTAAAATGTAAAAGTAGAACCTATAGTGATAAGTACAGGGTAGGGCAAAAGTAGGTTTACAGTTGTGAGTACAAGAAACACAGTGCTTACTTTTATATTATTAAACCTACTTTTGCCCCACCCTGTATATTAGGGTTATATTAGTATATGTAAAGTATATCAATAATGCTGGGGAAAAGGACATTACAATATTAATAAGATTTTAACTACACTTACTGAAGTATCAGAGTAACCAATCGAATAGCTTCCACAGCAACATCATATTCCTTATCAAGTGTCATTGATACAATGCGATCCTGAAAATAAATTACAAATCAAATCATCCATGAGCAGAAAACAAGTTGGGACAGACCTAAGGAAATATGTGGGAGAATATATGCAAGACTAAAGATAAATTAAAAGGAAAACTTTAATCTTGAAACAGTATTATCATAGTCCTACTCATAAAAAGGAGGTATGTATTAGGAGAAATGTTCATAATCTAAAATCTTTCTCATTGACTGGCATTCCCTAACACTGAGACAAATAAACGTTAACTTGCAAAATTAATGTCCTAATATATAAAAAGCCAGGGACCATCACGACTGAAACAACCAGATGGACGACCGAACAGCAGGCTGCATGGGGCGACCAGGCCAGCAGGGGGGTTAGTGAGGGATGACCAAACGACTGAACAGCAGGCTGCGTGGGGCGACCAGGTTGGCAGGGGAGCAGTTAGGGGCGACCAGGCAGGCGCGCAAGGGGGGGGGCAGTTGGGGGCGACCAGGCTGGCATGGGGGGCAGTTAGGGGCAATCAGGCCAGCAGGCAGAGGCAGTTAGGGGTGATCAGGCTGGCAGGGGGGCCAGTTAGGGGCAATCAGGCAGGCAGGCAGGTGAGCAGTTAGGAGCCAGCAGTCCTGGATTATGAGAGGGATGTCTGACAGCCGGTTTAGGCCTGATCTCTGAAATCGGGCATAAACTGGCAGTTGGACATCCCCTGAGGGGTCCCAGATTGGAGAGGGTGCAGGCCAGGCTAAGGGACTCCCCTCTTCCCCTGTGCACAAATTTCGTGCACGGGGCCTCTAGTAATTATATAAAGCTGTAATAAAGAAAATCTTGTTTTAAGCAGGAGAGTCTTTTATCGGCGGCAATAAATAAGAATTCATGTTGGTAATATACTTTGTACAGCAAATATTCACTCATCTACTTAATTCAGATTTATCTAAAGAATATGCAGTAAAGAATATCAACTAAATACTTTTTATGGTAATGTAATTTGCTAAACTAGCTATAAATAGCATTTTTAAAGTGAAAAATAAATTAAGTCTAAGCATTCTTGACACTTACCTTGAATCGGTTTGTGAATAGCTCCAATTTGGGGAATAATTCTCTGTTGGTATACAGACTCTGTAGAGCTTTCAAACACTTTAGCCTGACTTCTCCTTGCTATAGAAATACAAATAAAACACAACAGAAGCCATCAATGAAGCCAAAAGAATTGAAAAGATTTTCTAGTCTTTATGAAGACTGAAGTAATTTTTAGCTTAACCATTCAATTTACTTCGTATTGTAAGACATAGGGTGGAACTGAACAATTGTATAGCCTGTGTTTCATTTATATTTAATAAAAAATGCAATGAAAACCCCTTAGTTACTTGAGAGTAACCTACACCCTTTTCAAACATTTACCAACTCTGATTCAACATGGAATGTTTCCCACCTTATACTGTGGCACTTTGAGAGAATTTTTAACCTAGGATTTCAATTAGAGAAGGGCACCCTAATTTGTCCTTCATGTAAGTACTGAATAATCCTATAGGAAAAACCTAATTTCATATTTAAGGGTCATCATTTATTAATTTAACAAATATTTATGGAATACCTTTTATATTCCAGAAAGAGCAGTTAATAAACAGATAAACAGCAGAATGTTTAAAACAGGCAAAATAAAAGAATGAAGTGTTCTGGGGCTGCCATTTACTAGTACATTATCTATAACTAGAGGCTCAGTGCACAAATTCGTGCATGGGTGGGGTCCAGCCAGCCCCAATGGGGCTGGCGGGGGGGAGGGGCTGTGGAAGGTTGGCCGGCCGGCCCCGCTCCCGTTTGGGGTGTTGGGGGCCGATTGGGGCCCAGATCAGGCTGGTTGGCCACCACAATGTGCGTCATAGCCACCAGTCTATCCGTCGTTCTGGTTGTTGGGCTTTTATATATATAAAGTTATTAACTTGGAGTAGATATTGGTGATCAAAGTGTGTTTAGAATAATTTAAAAATTTATCTAACTCTTTCAAAGGATTCAAAGAAGACGGAAGTTTCAGTTTTTCAAAAAGGAAGCAATGTACTGTAACAGTGGGTATCCAAGTTTTGGAATCAGACAAAACTAGATTTTATTTCCAATTCTATAGCTTATAAGCTACATGAGAGATAGCAAATATATTAATCGCTAATAGTTTTCTCATTTATGAAATGGTGATGCCAACTTTGTAAGGCTGTTATAAGGATTAAATGCTGTGGTAGCCCTGACCAGTGTCGCTTAGTGGTTAGAGTGTAGCCTGCATACTGAAGGGTTGCTGATTGACTCTTGGTGAGGGCACATGCTCAGACTGTGGACTCAATTTCTGGTGGGTGGTGTGCAGGAGGCAGCTAATTGATGTTCCCCTCTCACATTGATATATCTGTCTTTCCCCTCCTCTCTCTCAAAAAAAAAATCAATTAAAAAATATAAAAAGAACTAGGGGCCCGGTGCACGAAATTCGTGCACTGGGTGTGTGTGTGTGTGTGTGTGTGGGGGGGAATGTCCCTCAGCCCAGCCTGCCCCCTCTCACATACTGGGAGCCCTCAGGCGTTGACCCCCATCACCCTCCAATCACAGGATCGGCCCCTTGCCCAGGCCTGACGCCTCCGCCAGAGGTGTCAGGCTTGGACAGGGGACCCCCATCTCCCCCCGATCACTGGCTCTGGCCCCCGCCCAGGCCTGAGGCCTCTGGCCCAGGAATCATGCCTGGGCAGGGGACCCCCATCTCCCTCTGATCGCTTGCTCCACCCCCCGCCCAAGCCTGACGCCTCTGACCCAGGCTTCAGGCCTGGGCAAGGGGACCATCATATCCCCCCAATCCCCGGCTCAGGCCCCCGCCCAGGCCTGATGCCTTGGCCAGAGGAGTTGACCCTCATCACCCTCCGATCACCAATCACCGGAGCGGCCCCTTGACCAGGCCTGAGGCCTCTGGCAGAGGTGTCAGGCCTGGGCAGGGGACCCCCAGCTCCCCACGGTTGCAGGCTCCGCCCCTGCCCAGTCCTAACACCTCTGGCTGAGGCGTCCGGCTTAGACAGCGGGGACCCACAGCTGCAGCGGCCCCGCGATCGTGGGCTCCGCTTTAGGCCCAGGCAAGGGACCCCTAGCTCCCGGGACTGCCAGCTTCGACCGTGTCCAGCTCCCATCGTTGGCTCCACCCCTACTTCCTGCTATCACTGGCCAGGGCGGCAAAGGCGCCTGATTCTCCGATCATGGCTGGGGGGCAGGGCAAAGGCGGCCCCAGGGCCGCCTTTGCCCTGCCCCCCAGCTCTTAGCTCCCCCCTGGGTTTCCGATCACTGTCAGTGGCAGGGGGCTTCTTCCTGCTTTCCCTTTCGCCTCCCTGCATTGTGCCTACATATGCAAATTAACCTCCATCTTGTTGGCAGTTAACTGCCAATCTTAGTTGGCAGTTAATTTGCATATAGCCCTGATTAGCCAATGAAAAGGGTATCGTCGTACGCCAATTACCATTTTTCTCTTTTATTAGTGTAGATACCTGGGTGGATACAGCTGAGAACCTTGAACTCCAAGGTTCCCAGGAATTTGTGGGCCTGAAATTAAGGCTCATATTATCTCTTCTTAGAGGATAGTATGCCCCCTACCCCAGGCTATACGGAAGCCTCAAGTGAAGTAAGTGCCGTTAAGGACAATTCTTGTAGCTCTCCTCATGGTCTACAGCAACCTCCCCTTGCGGCCACCAGGCTAAGGTCAAATCTCAGCATGGCCCAAGTGGAAAGTAGTATGTATACGAAGGGCGGAGAAGGATTATCTACAATAATAAAAGTGTAATATGCAAATTGACCAAACAGCTGAACAGCAGAAAGACTATCTGGATGAAGCCAGGGTTACGAGGGAACAGCAGGGGCAGCTGTAAGGGCCGAGGCAGCCAGGTCTGCGAGGGCCTACCCTTGCACGAATTTCGTGCATTGGGCCTCCAGTATGCTATAAGTGCTAAAGGAATGGGCCAATTTGAACCAGAAAGAACTAGGAGAATATGGTAGAGAGTAGTTGCTGAGGGTCCTGGACCTGGGAGTGGGAATAAAAAACAGGAAAATTTTTGGATCTGGGACACTCTCCCGTGACTCCGGATTTAAGGCCCTGCTAAGGGTCCCTGGAAATGGCCCAACATATTGCTGGATGGCTCTTGGAAAACGTAATGGTGTATAGTAAGTGAAATAGATGCTAGAATTGTATGCCAGACTTTGAAAAAAGGAATTCAAAGGCACAGGGAAGTAAGCATGCCAGAAAGGACCTATTATATAAGCTCAGAAGACATACCAGTGGAGTATGTTTCTCAGGAGGGCCTAGAGAATACTTTGTTTACCAAGGCAAAAAGGACAAGACTTGTGATAGAGGCACAGACATTACTGAGAAGCTCCACAGTGGTTATATATTATAGGCTAGGGTTGACAATAGTTTTTCAAACAGAATTTAGCTTCCAAGAGCCAAGAGATGGTAAGATCACAGAACAGCAGAGAACTATTAGATGCAAGGGGGCATAATTCAGGGATGGGCAAAAGTAGATTTATAGTTACAATACAAATAAATAATACAGCCAAAATATGGCATATTGTTCAACACAAGTATGGTGGGGAAGGGGACATTATTCTGTTAATTCAAGACAATGCAAGTAGTGGTGCTGATAACCACTCTATCAAAATTTAACAGTCTGTCTTCCCACTCAGGAAGGCCTGCAGAGCTTGGAGGTTGACAGATTACCACAGGTGAGACATGAAAGTTCCAGCAGTCCTTGGTATTATCACTGTCACTAAAACAGTGGCAGCCCAAATGGAAAGTAGTACACTGTTACTGATCTGGCTAATCCCTTTTACTCAATCCCATCCTACATAATAAAAGCCTAATATGCTAAGTGTCCAGTCATCCAGTTGTCCATTCAACCAATCAAAGTGTAATATGCTAATGATATGCTAAGGCCACTCAACTGCTCACTATGATGTGCAATGACCACCAGGGGGCAGTCAATTGGTCGACCAGTTGCTATGACGTGCACTGACCACCAGGGGGAAGACGCTCCGACTGATAGGTTAGCTTGCTGTTGGGATCTGCCCGATCGGGACTGAGAGAGACAGGCTGGACACGCCCTGGAGTCCCCCGCGGTCCCTCCCTGTCTGGCCAACCTCCCGCATCCCTCCCCGACCCCGATCGTGCATTGGTGGGGTCCTTCGGCCTGGCCTGTGCCCTTTTGCAATCCAGGACCCCTCAGGGGATGTCGGAGAGCCGGTTTCGGCCTGATCCCGGAGGACAGACTGAGGGACCCACCCCCCCCGTGCATGAATTCATGCACTGGGCCTCTAGATGGAGGATAAAGATCAGGAACAATTTGCATTCACACAGACGGGCCTACAACATATTTTTACTACTAGAGGCCTGGTGCATGAATCTGTGCACTGATGGGGGGGGGGTGTCTGGCTGGCCCACCCCGATGGGGGCCCATTGGGCCGGGCCAGTGAGGGGGAGGGGCTGCAGGTGATTGGCCGGCTGGCTCTGCCCCCGATCAGGATGTTGGAGGCTGGCTGGGGAGAGGGTCCACAGGTGGTTGGTCAGCTGGCCTCACCCCTGATCGGGGCAGGTTGGTTGGCTGCCGCATTGTGCGTCATAGCCACTGGTTGTTCTGGTCATTCTGCCATTCTGGTCGCTGGACTTTTATATATGTACTAGAGGCCCGGTGCACAAAAATTTGTGCACTCGGGGGGAAGAGGGGTCCCTCAGCCTGGCCTGTGCCCTCTCGCAGTCTGGGACCCATTGGGAGATAACGACCTGCTGGCTTAGGCCTGCTCCCAGGTGGCAGAGGGCAGGCCCAATCCCTAGGTGCAGCCCCTGATCGGGCTCAGAGCAGGGCCGACTGGGGAGTTGGGGCGCTGCCCCTGTCATGCAGAGAGCAGGGCGGATTGGGAGGTTGCGATGCCACCCTCAGTCACGCTCAGGGTAGGGCCAATTGGGGGGTTGGGGCACTGCCCCTGTCACACTCAAGGCAGGGTCGATGGGGAGGTTGCGGTGCCACCCCTGTCACGCACAGAGCAGGACCAATCAGGGGATTGGGGCGCTGCTCCCTGTCACTCACAGAGCAGGGCCCATCAGGGGGGTTGGGGCTCCATACCCTGTCACGCACAGAGCAGGGTCGATCAGGGGGTTGGGGAGCTCCCCCCTGTCACTCACAGAGCAGGGCCCATCAGGGGGTTGAGGAGCTCCCCCCTGTCACACACAGAGTAGTGCCGATAGGGGAGTTGGGGCACCATCCCGTCACACACAAAGCAGGGCGGATCAGGGGGTTGGGGCGCCACACCCTGTCACACTCAGGGCAGGGCTGATGGGGAGGTTATGGCTCTACTCCATCACACACAGAGCAGGGCCCGTGGGGGAGGGGGGGGTTGGGGCGCCGCACCCTGTCACACACAGAACCGCAGGGCGATCAGGGGGTTGGGGAGCTCCCCCCTATCAGGCACAGAGCAGGGCTGATCAGGGGGTTGGGGCGCCTTCCCCTGTCACGAACAGAGCAGGGCTGATAGGGAGGTTGTGGCCCCGCCCCGTCACACACAGAGCCGCAGGGCAATCAGGGGGTTGGGGAGCTCCCCCTATCAGGCACAGAGCAGGGCTGATCA